>NC_136853.1:2029460-2356829 GCF_951799975.1 Gobius niger | reverse complement strand
GAGACAGGAGACAGAGAGACAGGAGACAGAGAGACAGAGAGACAGGAGACAGAGAGACAGAGAGACAGAGAGACAGAGACAGGAGACAGGAGACAGGAGACAGAGAGACAGAGAGACAGGAGACAGAGAGACAGAGAGACAGGAGACAGAGAGACAGAGAGACAGAGAGACAGAGACAGAGACAGGAGACAGAGAGACAGGAGACAGAGAGACAGAGAGACAGAGAGACAGAGAGACAGGAGACAGAGAGACAGAGAGACAGAGAGACAGAGAGACAGGAGACAGAGAGACAGAGAGACAGAGAGACAGAGAGACAGAGAGACAGGAGACAGAGAGAGACAGGAGACAGAGAGACAGAGAGACAGGAGACAGAGAGACAGAGAGACAGGAGACAGAGAGACAGAGAGACAGGAGACAGAGAGACAGGAGACAGAGAGACAGGAGACAGAGAGACAGGAGACAGAGAGACAGGAGACAGGAGACAGAGAGACAGAGAGACAGGAGACAGAGAGACAGGAGACAGAGAGACAGGAGAGACAGAGAGACAGAGAGACAGGAGACAGAGAGACAGGAGACAGAGAGACAGGAGACAGAGAGACAGAGAGACAGGAGACGAGAGACAGAGAGACAGGAGACAGAGAGACAGGAGACAGAGAGACAGGAGACAGAGAGACAGGAGACAGAGAGACAGAGAGACAGGAGACAGAGAGACAGGAGACAGAGAGACAGAGAGACAGGAGACAGAGAGACAGAGAGACAGAGAGACAGGAGACAGAGAGACAGGAGACAGAGAGACAGAGAGACAGAGAGACAGGAGACAGAGACAGGAGACAGAGAGACAGAGAGACAGGAGACAGAGAGACAGAGAGACAGAGAGACAGAGAGACAGGAGACAGAGAGACAGGAGACAGGAGACAGAGAGACAGGAGACAGAGAGACAGGAGACAGGAGACAGAGAGACAGAGAGACAGGAGACAGAGAGACAGGAGACAGAGAGACAGAGAGACAGGAGACAGAGAGACAGGAGACAGGAGACAGAGAGACAGGAGACAGAGAGACAGGAGACAGGAGACAGAGAGACAGGAGACAGAGAGACAGAGAGACAGGAAACAGAGAGACAGGAGACAGAGAGACAGGAGACAGAGAGACAGGAGACAGAGAGACAGAGAGACAGGAGACAGAGAGACAGGAGACAGAGAGACAGGAGACAGAGAGACAGAGAGACAGGAGACAGAGAGACAGGAGACAGGAGACAGAGAGACAGGAGACAGAGAGACAGGAGACAGGAGACAGAGAGACAGGAGACAGAGAGACAGAGAGACAGGAAACAGAGAGACAGGAGACAGAGAGACAGGAGACAGAGAGACAGGAGACAGAGACAGAGAGACAGGAGACAGAGAGACAGGAGACAGAGAGACAGAGAGACAGAGAGACAGGAGACAGGAGACAGGAGACAGAGAGACAGAGAGACAGGAGACAGAGAGACAGGAGACAGAGAGACAGAGAGACAGAGAGACAGGAGACAGAGAGACAGGAGACAGAGAGACAGAGAGACAGGAGACAGAGAGACAGAGAGAAAGGAACAGAGAGACAGGAGACAGAGAGACAGAGAGACAGAGAGACAGGAGACAGAGAGACAGGAAACAGAGAGACAGGAGACAGAGAGACAGAGAGACAGGAGACAGAGAGACAGGAGACAGAGAGACAGGAGACAGGAGACAGGAGACAGAGAGACAGGAGACAGAGAGACAGAGAGACAGGAACAGAGAGACAGGAGACAGAGACAGAGAGACAGGAGACAGAGAGACAGGAGACAGGAGACAGAGAGACAGAGAGACAGGAGACAGAGAGACAGAGAGACAGAGAGACAGGAGACAGAGAGACAGGAGACAGAGAGACAGGAGACAGAGAGACAGAGAGACAGGAGACAGAGAGACAGGAGACAGAGAGACAGAGGACAGAGAGACAGGAGACAGAGAGAGAGACAGAGAGACAGAGAGACAGAGAGACAGAGAGACAGGAGACAGAGAGACAGAGAGACAGGAGACAGAGACAGGAGACAGAGAGACAGAGAGACAGGAGACAGAGAGACAGAGAGACAGAGAGACAGAGAGACAGGAGACAGAGAGACAGGAGACAGGAGACAGAGAGACAGGAGACAGAGAGACAGGAGACAGAGAGACAGGAGACAGGAGACAGAGAGACAGAGAGACAGAGAGACAGGAGACAGAGAGACAGGAGACAGAGAGACAGAGACAGAGACAGGAGACAGAGAGACAGGAGACAGGAGACAGAGAGACAGGAGACAGAGAGACAGAGAGACAGGAAACAGAGAGACAGGAGACAGAGAGACAGGAGACAGAGAGACAGGAGACAGAGAGACAGAGAGACAGGAAACAGAGAGACAGGAGACAGAGAGACAGAGAGACAGGAGACAGGAGACAGCAGACAGGAGACAGAGAGACAGAGAGACAGGAGACAGAGAGACAGGAGACAGAGAGACAGAGAGACAGAGAGACAGGAGACAGAGAGACAGGAGACAGAGAGACAGAGAGACAGGAGACAGAGAGACAGAGAGACAGGAAACAGAGAGACAGGAGACAGAGAGACAGAGAGACAGAGAGACAGGAGACAGAGAGACAGGAAACAGAGAGACAGGAGACAGAGAGACAGAGAGACAGGAGACAGAGAGACAGGAGACAGGAGACAGAGAGACAGGAGACAGAGAGACAGGAGACAGGAGACAGGAGACAGGAGACAGGAGACAGGAGACAGAGAGACAGGAGACAGAGAGACAGAGAGACAGGAAACAGAGAGACAGGAGACAGAGAGACAGGAGACAGAGAGACAGAGAGACAGGAGACAGAGAGACAGGAGACAGAGAGACAGGAGACAGAGAGACAGAGAGACAGAGAGACAGAGACAGGAGACAGGAGACAGGAGACAGAGAGACAGAGAGACAGGAGACAGAGAGACAGAGAGACAGGAGACAGAGAGACAGGAGACAGAGAGACAGAGAGACAGGAGACAGAGGAGACAGAGAGACAGAGAGACAGAGAGACAGGAGACAGAGAGACAGAGAGACAGAGAGACAGAAAGACAGAGAGACAGGAGACAGAGAGACAGGAGACAGAGAGACAGAGAGACAGGAGACAGAGAGACAGAGAGACAGGAGACAGAGAGACAGAAAGACAGAGAGACAGGAGACAGAGAGACAGGAGACAGAGAGACAGAGAGACAGGAGACAGAGAGACAGAGAGACAGGAGACAGAGAGACAGAGAGACAGGAGACAGAGAGACAGGAGACAGAGAGACAGGAGACAGAGAGACAGGAGACAGAGAGACAGGAGACAGGAGACAGAGAGACAGGAGACAGAGAGACAGGAGACAGAGAGACATTAGAGACAGAGAGACAGAGAGACAGGAGACAGAGAGACAGGAGACAGAGAGACAGAGAGACAGGAGACAGAGAGACAGGAGACAGGAGACAGAGAGACAGAGAGACAGGAGACAGAGAGACAGGAGACAGAGAGACATGAGAGACAGAGAGACAGAGAGACAGGAGACAGAGAGACAGGAGACAGGAGACAGAGAGACAGGAGACAGAGAGACAGGAGACAGAGAGACAGGAGACAGAGAGACAGGAGACAGAGAGACAGGAGACAGAGAGACAGGAGACAGAGAGACAGGAGACAGAGAGACAGAGAGACAGAGAGACAGGAGACAGAGAGACAGAGAGACAGAGAGACAGGAGACAGAGAGACAGGAGACAGAGAGACAGAGAGACAGAGAGACAGGAGACAGAGAGACAGGAGACAGAGAGACAGAGAGACAGAGAGACAGAGAGACAGGAGACAGAGAGACAGGAGACAGAGAGACAAGAGACAGAGAGACAGGAGACAGAGAGACAGGAGACAGAGAGACAGGAGACAGAGAGACAGAGAGACAGGAGACAGAGAGACAGGAGACAGAGAGACAGGAGACAGAGAGACAGAGAGACAGGAGACAGAGAGACAGGAGACAGAGAGACAGGAGACAGAGAGACAGGAGACAGAGAGACAGAGAGACAGAGAGACAGAGAGACAGGAGACAGAGAGACAGAGAGACAGGAGACAGAGAGACAGGAGACAGAGAGACAGGAGACAGAGAGACAGAGAGACAGAGAGACAGGAAACAGAGACACAGGAGACAGAGAGACAGAGAGACAGAGACAGGAGACAGGAGACAGGAGACAGAGAGACAGAGAGACAGGAGACAGAGAGACAGAGAGACAGAGAGACAGGAGACAGAGAGACAGGAGAAAGAGAGACAGAGAGACAGAGAGACAGGAGACAGAGACAGGAGACAGAGAGACAGGAGACAGAGAGACAGGAGACAGAGGAGACAGAGAGACAGGAGACAGAGAGACAGAGAGACAGGAGACAGAGAGACAGAGAGACAGGAGACAGAGAGACAGGAGACAGAGAGACAGGAGACAGAGAGACAGAGAGACAGGAGACAGAGAGACAGAGAGACAGGAGACAGGAGACAGAGAGACAGAGAGACAGGAGACAGGAGACAGAGAGACAGGAGACAGAGAGACATGAGAGACAGAGAGACAGAGAGACAGGAGACAGAGAGACAGGAGACAGAGAGACAGGAAACAGAGAGACAGGAGACAGGAGACAGAGAGACAGAGAGACAGGAGACAGAGAGACAGGAGACAGAGAGACATGAGAGACAGAGAGACAGAGAGACAGGAGACAGAGAGACAGAGAGACAGGAGACAGAGAGACAGGAGACAGGAGACAGAGAGACAGAGAGACAGGAGACAGAGAGACAGGAGACAGAGAGACATGAGAGACAGAGAGACAGAGAGACAGGAGACAGGAGACAGAGAGACAGGAGACAGAGAGACAGAGAGACAGAGAGACAGGAAACAGAGAGACAGGAGACAGAGAGACAGAGAGACAGGAGACAGAGAGACAGGAGACAGAGAGACAGGAGACAGAGAGACAGAGAGACAGAGAGACAGGAGACAGAGAGACAGGAGACAGAGAGACAGGAGACAGGAGACAGAGAGACAGGAGACAGAGAGACAGAGAGACAGGAGACAGAGAGACAGGAGACAGAGAGACAGGAGACAGAGAGACAGGAGACAGGAGACAGAGAGACAGGAGACAGGAGACAGGAGACAGGAGACAGGAGACAGAGAGACAGAGAGACAGGAGACAGAGAGACAGGAGACAGGAGACAGGAGACAGAGAGACAGGAGACAGAGAGACAGGAGACAGGAGACAGGAGACAGAGAGACAGGAAACAGAGAGACAGGAAACAGGAGACAGAGAGACAGAGAGACAGGAGACAGAGAGACAGGAGACAGAGAGACAGGAGACAGAGAGACAGAGAGACAGAGAGACAGGAGACAGAGAGACAGGAGACAGAGAGACAGAGAGACAGGAGACAGAGAGACAGGAGACAGAGAGACAGGAGACAGAGAGACAGGAGACAGAGAGACAGAGGGACAGAGGGACAGGCTGAGGACAGAGACAGGAGTTAAACTCACGTGACTTTGGTGGAGGCTTTGACGACGGGCAGCAGACCCAGGAGAGCCTTCTCTGAAGGACAGTATTTCCTGAGGTCAAAGTGCTCCAGGTCTGAGTCTGAGGACAGCAGGAGGAAGGACAGGGCGGACCACTCAGCTGGAGACATGTATTTGTTCAGACGTCCTTCTCTCATGATCTTCTGTATCTCCTCCACCAGACTGCGGTCGTTCAGCTCGCTCAGACAGTGCAGCAGGTTCAGGTTCCTCTCTGCAGACACACCCCTTTTATTCAGCTTCTCTTTGATGTGCTTTACTGTCTCCTGATTGGTCCGGTCACTTCCTGTTTCAGTCAGCAGACCGTCCAGCAGCCTCTGATTGGCTGTCAGAGACAGTCCCAGGAGGAAGCGCAGGAACAGGTCCAGGTGTCCGTTTTTGCTCTGTAAGGCCTGGTCCACAGCAGAGCAGTAGAAGGTCTCGAGGCTCTCAGAGGAGCGTGGTGGGGACAGCAGGTTCTCCTCAGGGTCAGGGCTCTCAGAGGAGCGTGATGGGGACAGCAGGTTCTCTCCAAAGTTGTAGAAGGTTTGGTGGACGTGAAGTGCAGCCAGGAACTCCTGCACACTCAGATGGATGAAGCAGTAGACCTTTTTGAGGCCTTGGCCTGGCTCTTCTCTGAACACCTTTGTGAAGACTCCGGACTGACCGATCTCCTCAGAGTCCAGCCCACACTCGCTCAGGTCACTCTGGGAGAAGATCAGCTTTCCGTTCAGCAGCTGCTCAAAGGCCAGTTTTCCCAGAGACTTCACCATCTCCCTGGTCTCTGGAGTCCAGGGATCATCTGTCTCTCCTCGGCCTTTGTACTTTTCCTTCTTGACTTTGACTTGGACCACCAGGAAGTGGACGTACATCTCAGTGAGGGTTGTTGGAAGATCTTCAGTCTTTGTGTTTATCAGATGGAGCAGAACATCAGAGATGATCCAGCAGATGATCGGGAGGTGGCACATGATGAAGAGGCTCCGTGATGTCTTGATGTGGGAGATGACTTTGGTGGCCTGCTGCTCGTCTGTGAACCTCTTTTTGAAGTACAGCTCCTTCTGTTCGTCGGTGAAGCCTCGCACCTCTGTCACCATGGAGACGCACTTAGGAGGGATCTGATTGGCCGCCGCGGGGCGTGTGGTTATCCAGAGGCGAGCGGAGGGAAGCAGGTTCCCCCTGATGAGGTTCACCAGCAGCTCCTCCACTGAGGCGCTCTCTGTGGGATCAGTCAGGTCTTTGATCTTAATGCTGAAGTCAAGAGGAGGACGGCACTCGTCCAGACCATCGAAGATGAAGAGCAGCTGGAGACCGTTAAAGCTGAAGAGGTGTTTGGTTTCACTGAAGCAGTGGTGCAGCAGCTCCACCAGGCTGAACTTTCTGCTCCTGAGCTCACTGAGCTCTCTGAAGGTGAAGTGGAACAGCAGCTCCACGTCCTGGTTTTCTCTGCCTTCAGCCCAGTCCAGACTGAACTTCTGAGTCAGCACCGTCTTCCCCACTCCAGCCACGCCCTTCGTCAGCACCGCTCTGGGATCTTCTCTCTGGTCAGTGCCTTTGAAAATGTCTTGGCAGAGGACGGTCTTCTCCTGGCCTGACTTCCTGGAGTCTCTCTCCATCTGTCTGACCTCATGCTCCTCATTGACCCGCCCAGAGTCTCCCTCAGTGATGAAGAGCTCAGTGTAGACTTTACTGAACTCCATCTGCTTCTTGCTCAGTCCCTCAGACAGACTCTTGAACCTCTCTCTCAGCTTTGACTTCATGTCGTCATTACACACTTTAATGATTTCTGTTGAACACAGACACAGTTACACATGAGACACATGAGACATCAGAACATCATCAGAACATCAGCAGAACATCATCAGAACATCAGCAGAACATCATCAGAACAATGGAGTAAAAGTAGTAGCTGCGCTTTAAGCCTTTACTTGGTCCGAGACGAATGAATGTTTGGATGCTGTCGGCGGCTGAACCCTGCTGTAGAGTGTGTGATGTTTGTAGTGAATGTTTTAATGTCGGCGGCTGAACCCTGCTGTAGAGTGTGTGATGTTTGTAGTGAATGTTGTGATGTCGGTGGCTGAACCCTGCTGTAGAGTGTGTGATGTTTGTAGTGAATGTTGTAATGTCGGTGGCTGAACCCTGCTGTAGAGTGTGTGATGTTTGTAGTGAATGTTGTGATGTCGGTGGCTGAACCCTGCTGTAGAGTGTGTGATGTTTGTAGTGAATGTTGTAATGTCGGTGGCTGAACCCTGCTGTAGAGTGTGTGATGTTTGTAGTGAATGTTGTAATGTCGGTGGCTGAACCCTGCTGTAGAGTGTGTGATGTTTGTAGTGAATGTTGTAATGTCGGTGGCTGAACCCTGCTGTAGAGTGTGTGATGTTTGTAGTGAATGTTGTAATGTCGGTGGCTGAACCCTGCTGTAGAGTGTGTGATGTTTGTAGTGAATGTTTTAGTGTCGGCGGCTGAACCCTGCTGTAGAGTGTGTGATGTTTGTAGTGAATGTTGTAATGTCGGAGGCTGAACCCTGCTGTAGAGTGTGTGATGTTTGTAGTGAATGTTTGGATGTCGGTGGCTGAACCCTGCTGTAGAGTGTGTGATGTTTGTAGTGAATGTTTGGATGTCGGTGGCTGAACCCTGCTGTAGAGTGTGTGATGTTTGTAGTGAATGTTTGGATGTCGGTGGCTGAACCCTGCTGTAGAGTGTGTGATGTTTGTAGTGAATTTTGTAATGTCGGTGGCTGAACCCTGCTGTAGAGTGTGTGATGTTTGTAGTGAATGTTGTAATGTCGGTGGCTGAACCCTGCTGTAAAGTGTGTGATGTTTGTAGTGAATGTTGTGATGTCGGCGGCTGAACCCTGCTGTAGAGTGTGTGATGTTTGTAGTGAATGTTTGGATGTCGGTGGCTGAACCCTGCTGTAGAGTGTGTGATGTTTGTAGTGAATGTTGTAATGTCGGTGGCTGAACCCTGCTGTAGAGTGTGTGATGTTTGTAGTGAATGTTTGGATGTCGGTGGCTGAACCCTGCTGTAGAGTGTGTGATGATTGTAGTGAATGTTGTAATGTCGGTGGCTGAACCCTGCTGTAGAGTGTGTGATGTTTGTAGTGAATGTTGTAATGTCGGTGGCTGAACCCTGCTGTAGAGTGTGTGATGTTTGTAGTGAATGTTGTAATGTCGGTGGCTGAACCCTGCTGTAGAGTGTGTGATGTTTGTAGTGAATGTTGTGATGTCGGCGGCTGAACCCTGCTGTAGAGTGTGTGATGTTTGTAGTGAATGTTTGGATGTCGGTGGCTGAACCCTGCTGTAGAGTGTGTGATGTTTGTAGTGAATGTTGTAATGTCGGTGGCTGAACCCTGCTGTAGAGTGTGTGATGTTTGTAGTGAATGTTTTAATGTCGGCGGCTGAACCCTGATGTAGAGTGTGTGATGTTTGTAGTGAATGTTTTAATGTCGGCGGCTGAACCCTGCTGTAGAGTGTGTGATGTTTGTAGTGAATGTTGTAATGTCGGTGGCTGAACCCTGCTGTAGAGTGTGTGATGTTTGTAGTGAATGTTGTAATGTCGGTGGCTGAACCCTGCTGTAGAGTGTGTGATGTTTGTAGTGAATGTTGTAATGTCGGAGGCTGAACCCTGCTGTAGAGTGTGTGATGTTTGTAGTGAATGTAGTAATGTCGGTGGCTGAACCCTGCTGTAGAGTGTGTGATGTTTGTAGTGAATGTTGTAATGTCGGCGGCTGAACCCTGCTGTAGAGTGTGTGATGTTTGTAGTGAATGTTGTAATGTCGGCGGCTGAACCCTGCTGTAGAGTGTGTGATGTTTGTAGTGAATCTTGTAATGTCGGTGGCTGAATCCTGCTGTAGAGTGTGTGATGTTTGTAGTGAATGTTGTAATGTCGGTGGCTGAATCCTGCTGTAGAGTGTGTGATGTTTGTAGTGAATGTTGTAATGTCGGTGGCTGAATCCTGCTGTAGAGTGTGTGATGTTTGTAGTGAATGTTGTAATGTCGGTGGCTGAACCCTGCTGTAGAGTGTGTGATGTTTGTAGTGAATGTTTTAATGTCGGTGGCTGAATCCTGCTGTAGAGTGTGTGATGTTTGTAGTGAATGTTGTAATGTCGGTGGCTGAATCCTGCTGTAGAGTGTGTGATGTTTGTAGTGAATGTTGTAATGTCGGTGGCTGAACCCTGCTGTAGAGTGTGTGATGTTTGTAGTGAATGTTGTAATGTCGGTGGCTGAATCCTGCTGTAGAGTGTGTGATGTTTGTAGTGAATGTTGTAATGTCGGTGGCTGAACCCTGCTGTAGAGTGTGTGATGTTTGTAGTGAATGTTGTAATGTCGGTGGCTGAATCCTGCTGTAGAGTGTGTGATGTTTGTAGTGAATGTTGTGAGTGAGTGGTGAGTGGCTGCCTGGACTGGTTGCCTCGCTTCCGTCAGTCTACCCCAGGGCAGCTGTGGCTACAATTGCAGCTTACCACCACCAAGTATGGAGTGAATGAATAATGTAAAGTCTCTTTGAGTGTTCAGAAAAGCGATATATAAAACCAATGCATTATGATTATGATGATTATGATGATTATTATCATCATTATGTAGTGGTATTGTCTGGTTTTGTGTGTCTTCAGTACCTTCAGGATCATTGTACTGTTCAGACAGCTTCTCCACCAGATGGTTCCTCTGCATCTTCTCCAGAAGTCTCTTGGTGACGCTGATGCTGCGGACGCCGTAAGCTTTAACCAGGGCTTTACTGACGTCTGTCTCAGTGCGGAGAATCACAGGTTTCTCCTTCATCTCACTCTGGTCCATCAGGAGACGCTTGAACTCATGAAGCTCATCCTCTGACAAACCTCCCAATGTCTCCTCCAGGATTCTCTCACCAACGCTTTTGGTTTGGATCAGTGGCCTGTGAAAACAGAAGATATAAACGAGGAAGAGCACAGAGGAAGAGCACAGAGGAGACAGAGGAGACAGAGGAGACAGAGGAGAGAGAGGAGACAGAGGAGACAGAGGAGACAGAGGAGACAGAGGAGAGAGAGGAGACAGAGGAGAGAGAGGAGACAGAGGAGAGAGAGGAGACAGAGGAGACAGAGGAGACAGAGGAGAGAGAGGAGACAGAGGAGACAGAGGAAGAACACAGAGGAGACAGAGGAAGAACACAGAGGAGACAGAGGAAGAGCACAGAGGAAGAACACAGAGGAGACAGAGGAAGAGCACAGAGGAAGAACACAGAGGAGACAGAGGAAGAGCACAGAGGAGACAGAGGAGACAGAGGAGACAGAGGAAGAACACAGAGGAAGAACACAGAGGAAGAACACAGAGGAAGAGCACAGAGGAAGAGCAAAGAGTTGCAGAGGAATTACTTACATCCGTTCTTCTGGGTTTGCCCCCTAAAAAAACAAACATTTGTTACATTTGAGTTCACCACATGCGGCTCTTTTGAGCTTTGAAGAAAGAATCCTAGATGAAGGTTGTTGAGTCATCGTCTGTCCTCTGTAGTGGATGAACTAAACCCATACAGGGTTGTTATATCTGCAAAAGTATTGAAATTCTGCAGTGAAGGACCAGATCCACTTCTATGTCTTACAATCTGTCCAGTTTCAGAGATTTCAGTCATTTCTACTTTTAATCCACTTATTCATGATCATACTGTTAACTAAACTGAACTTGTGTGCTTTGTTGTTTGCGCCTCTTTGAGACTTTCTTTGAGTTACAAACTGACCAAAGTGGCTCTTCTGATGTTTACGGTTGTAGACGCCTGAGTTCACCTCTTCTAATGTGTTGGATCACACAAGGGGGCGCTCTTCCTACCTTCTCCTCAGTATAACTGTGACTTTTGACTCTTAGTTACATGACACTAAGCACAGTGTGTTGGTTTCTCTCTGTAAAAGTCTGGTAGACCGTGGCTGACTTATTTATTTAACCTTTATTTAACCAGAAAAGTCCCAGAGATTTAAAAGCCTCTTTTTCAAGGCAGTCCTGGCAAAGAAGCAGCAAAAGATACAGTTTCAGTTCATAATTCTTAAAATAACATGACATACAAATGAAAACAGTTGCATTCAGAGGTCGTCTCAGTCTGGACTGTGGGCGGGGCCAGCGCCGCGGGCGGGGCTTATCAACACAGATCACATGTTACCAGCTGCACCTGTTTCTGCCTTTTTCTCAAAGCCGCTCACAGGCCGAGGCAGAGGGAGTAAAACACAGCGACATCGTGGACTCTAAGGGCGGGGCATGAGCTGAGCTGACCCTGAGCCTCGTCAGTATCAGCTATTCTCAGGTCACATCTTATTTGATTTTTCTGTGTGCAGACAACACGGCTAAAGGAACCGTGGTTTTCTCCAGTCTTTTTTTAAAGAGTTTCTTTGATGTAATGTGATCTAGAGTTCTTGGAAAGGCTCCAAACAAACAGTATTATTATTTTGCAACATGGTCCGTGAAGAAGGAGGAACAAATTCTGTGCAGCAAATGGAACAATGAGCAACAAATGATCTCGATATACTTTGGAGGAAATAGTTCCTATTGTTGAACTAGTTCTTGTCCTGCTGCAACATGACTGGAACACAACTCCTACATCAGCTACAAGGGACCGGGTTTCTGTTTATTTCAGTAGCTATTATATATATATATATATATTATATATTTTGTTCGTTTGTTTTATCCCTGAATTATGACCATATAAGACGTCTACTAAGATGGCGCCCCCAAGCTCCCACTGAGGGCATTACATTTAACCCGACTTTATTTAACATAGTGTCTCCGACCAACTGTGACGACGATTCCAAAAATCAAACGCAAAGAGATGAGTCACAAACCTGCAAAATTAGCCCCAAATGCAATAATTAAAGCAGTCCCAGATGTTCAGCCCAGACACATCTGTGGAGAAACTGACTGTCCAGCTGTGCCAAAGGCTCTGCCCCATTACGCACCCCAGTTCACTTTATTTATAATATAATGATGATAAGAAACACTACTGGATATGACATTATGACGTAACAGACCCGTGAGCCAATCAGAGCGCAGGCTCAGCTGCCCAAACGCCCTCTGTCTGATACACGTGTTTTCATTGGACGGAGCACGTGTCCGTCAAATCTAGTAGAAAAACCTGCGAGCTCAACACAGCTGTGATGTTGTACATGTTTTATCCTGAAATGAAATGAAGGACCTGAGTTTGATCAGTTCCACGTTCTCCAGAGGAACTCTGACAGAGACGCAGGACTTTGTGAAGAACATCAGACGCTCTGGAACCCGGGCGGATCCGAGACACGGAGTCGTCACAGTTGGCCAGAGACACTACGTAAAATAAAGTTCTTTCTGAATTGGGTTAAATGTAATGTAATGCCCTCAGTGGGAGCTTGGGGGTGCTGTTTTAGTAAACGTTTTATATGGTCGTAATTCAGGGATGAAACAGACGACCACTTGTGTCGTATGGATTTGGAGGACTCATGTACCAGTATTATAAAGTGTTTCCCCTGAAAGCTTTTCCACATGTGTCTGTGTAGTGTGCAGCATGTCTAAAAGCATATTAAAGGCTTATCAAATAATAATAATAGTCAAATCAATATTTAGTGTATTTAAAGACGTTTTGTCTGTTGTCAATATATACTATACAGCAGTGTTTTTCAGCCACTGTGCCGTGGCACACTAGTGTGCCATGAGATATTGTCTGGTGTGCCTTGGGAAATTATCCAATCTCACCTAGTTGTTTTTTTTTAAAACAAATGCATTATTATCCACAAATAATGCAGCGTTTTCGAGTGTGTATGCTGTCTAGTGATCGGCAGAGTAACCATATTATACTCTTCCATATCAGGCAGTTAATTTCTTTGAGACAAGAGAATTAGTGATGTATTGAGGCATTGTGGCTAGTGAGACTATACGGTGTTCCTATTCACGCCACTTTGATGAGAACACTTTCTGCTGGTGGTGCCTCGTGATTATTTCAATGAAAAAAATGTGCCTTGGCTCAACAAAGGTTGAAAAACACTGATATACAGTGCCTCTCGTGAGTATTCATACACCTTGAACTTTTGCACATTTTGTCATGTTTACTAAACATGAAGATTTTATTTTGATTTTTTTACTGAACGTCCACACACAAGTAACAGACAACTGTGAAGTGAAAGCAAAATGCTACATTATTCTGTTATTTTTCAAAAAATAGAAAAGCGAAAAGTGGGGCTTGCATAAGTATTCATACAGCATTTTCTGAGTGCATTAAATTGCCTTTAAAACATTCCTAATGACTCCAGAATGTTCACTCCTTGGCCTAACGGTTAAATAGAGCCCACCTGTGTGTAATCTACTCTCAGTATAATTTCAGCTGTTCTTTTAGGCCCTCAGAGCTGTGGTCGGAGTGTATTGGTCACTAAACAACATCATGAAGGTCAAGGAGCACCAGAGAGGTCAGGGATAAAGTTCTGTTGAAGTGTACAGCAGCATTAAGTTATACAAAGATTTCCCAAGATTTAAACATCTCCCAGAGCAACTGTTCAATCCATCATTCAGAAATGGAAAGAGTTTCGCACCACTGCAGACTTACCAAGACACGGCTGTTCACGTAAACTAACAAACTGAACAAGGAGACACTGGTCAGAAATACAACCAAGTGCCCCAAGATAACTCTGGAGGAGCTGTGAAGTCCTGCCGCTGAGCTGGGGGAATCTGTACATGGGACAACTATAAGTCGTATCTACACAAATCTGGCCTTCATGGACGAGTGGAAGAAGAAAGACATTATTGAAAGGAGGCCATAAGAAATCCTGTTTGAAGTTTGTAGAAGTCATATGGAGGACACAGCTCCATGTGGAAGAAGGAGCTTTGGTCAGATGAGACAAACGTTATGTATGGAGCAAACCTGACACTGCTCATTGTCCTGAGTGCACCATCCCCAGTGTCAGATATACGGGGGGGAGCATCATGCTGTGGGGCTGCTTTTCCTCAGCGGGGACTGGGGAGACTGTAAGAATAGTTGGGAAGATGGATGGAGCCAAATACAGGGACATTTTGGAGGAAAACCTGCTGGAGTCACAAGAGAACTGAGGCTGGGGCGGAGATTCACCTTCAGCAGGACAATGACCCTAAACACAAAGATAAATCTACAATGGAATGGTTCAATAAAAACATATTAATGTGTTAGAATGGCCCAGTCAAAGTCCTGACCTAAATCTGTGGAATAATGTGAAAACTGCTGTTCACAAACGCTCTCCATCTAATCTGACAGTTTTGTAAAGAGGAATGGGCTAAAATGTCAGTCTCTACATGTGCAAATCTTGTAGAGTCAGACCCCAAAAGACTTGCTGCTGTTATTGCAGTAAAAGGGGGTTCCACAAAGTATTCATTCATGCTGTATGAATACTTATGCAAGTCCCACTTTTCACTTTTCTATTTTTTGAAAATTAACAGAATCATGTATCATTTTGCTTTCACTTCACAGTTGTCTGTTACTTGTGTGTGAACGTTCAGTAAAAAAATCAAAATAAAATCTTTATGTTTAGGGTTGTAAACATGACAAAATGTGCAAAAGTTCAAGGTGTATGAATACTTTCGAGAGGCACTGTATATATCTCTTGTGTGTATTTTGTTTCCATTTTTGGCCCCGCTCCTCATGAGTTTGACAGACTTGTGTGAAGTTAGCCCCCCCATAGTTTCTGATTTGTTTCAAAATGGTGTCATTTATTTGTGCTTCGTTTGTGCACATAAAATTAGCGTTTTTTGTGCATTTTTATGTGCACAGACGAAGAGCTGAACAATAACACTAGTTTGGTGTGAATCGGACACTATGGGGGGGCTGATCAATTACCAATCAATGATCAATATCTCAAAAACAAAGTGTGCACAAACGCTAATTTTATGTGTGCAAACGTGCACAAACGAAGCACAAACGAATGACACCATTTTGAAGCAAATCGGACACTATGGGGGGGCTGACTTCACACAAGTGACAGACAGCCCTGAGGATCCGGCTTCTCGTATTGAGGCGACATCTTCACACAAGCATTTAAATTATATTTCTGTCTTTGCACTGACGTGGACCAGGAGTTCAGGGAGGTTAAAGCCAGGACTGGAGGGAGAGAGTTCAGCTGATGGAGCTCAATGAGAGCTTATTGGTTTTTGTATCACGGTTTTGTGTCATGAACGCAGCTGCTGGACAGAGCGGAGGAAAACCAGCCACCTTTAAACAGTTTGACATGAATCCACGATGCTTCTTTCCGTCTGAAATATTGACTACTTTGACAGCTTTCAGGATTGAAATAAAAACTCCTCTTGACTCATGAAACAGGAAAACTGGATTAAGTAACAGCTTCAATCTAATGTGCAGTAAAGTGATTTATGTTGTGTAGAAACCAGCCCTTTGTAAAGTAGCACGAGTGAAGGGGCGGGCACTGTTCCTGACGGCACCAATGGGAACTCAGGGAATACAGTGAGTAACAGGAAATGGCGTTTACATTATCCCGGTTAATGTTGAAGAATCCGGTTTATCTGATCAAAGACAAAACCGGAATATTCACAACTCTGGACAAGAACTGAAACTCCAGTGGAAACTAAACATTAAACATGAAAACAGCTCTTAAAGAAGTATAAAGTGTATATGTCTGGTTTCTTTTCTTTAGACAATTCTGTACAAAATATTTAGATCAAATATCCTTCAGTTGGATCATGATGAATGATCATAGAGCACTTTTCCTCACAATAAACATGAGTGAAGACGCTCTTAGAGCACCCAGTGTTTGACCTGAAGTAACTCTGAAAGAGCCAGTTCACAGTGACCACAGTGACCACAGTGACCGCAGTGACCACAGTGACCGCAGTAACCACAGTGACCACAGTGACCACAGTGACCACAGTGACTGCAGTAACCACAATGACCGCAGTGACCACAGTGACCACAGTGACCACAGTGACCGCAGTAACCACAGTGACCACAGTGACCACAGTGACCACAGTGACTGCAGTAACCACAGTGACCACAGTGACCACAGTGACCACAGTGACCACAGTGACCACAGTGACCGCAGTGACCGCAGTAACCACAATGACCACAGTGACCACAGTGACCACAGTGACCACAGTGACCGCAGTGACCGCAGTGACCACAGTGACCACAGTGACCGCAGTAACCACAGTGACCACAGTGACCACAGTGACCAATAGGTAGCGTTCACGATTTAGAATGTGATGATGTCATAATGTCAGATGGAGGGCAGGGCCAATGCAATTCTATGGGAGAAATAGAGTTTTTGGAAGAAATCTCCAAAACGAAAAATGACAAATGTTTTTCCTTTTCAGTATTTGATCGTGATTGGATTCACAAACCTGTGATATTATTTTTATGTCTGAAAGTCCTTTCTTTTGGACAACATCACACTCATGTTTTCGCATATTGTCACCACTTTTTGATGTTTTTCGGGGAAAATAATTGGACATTAGTTCAAATGAGCAGACAGAGGAGATGATGAACTTTGTGATAGTTTGTGTTTCATGTGAATTCCTCCAGTAATGACTGAGATATGAGCCAAAAAACAAAGGTATAAATACATGCATTTTGTCAGTTACCACAGTTACCATAGTTACCGTCAGTTGCTCCACCTCAATGTTAAACTATAGGCTCTTTAGAATGTTGTGATGTCACGTGAATGCTACCTATAGAGTGTGAATCTAACAGGTCAAAGCCTTGAGCTCCTGAGCCTGAGCCAAACATCACTGAGTCATTTTGGAGCCAAATGTGACCTTGTTGGTGACAATGGGAGACCCTGGACACGCTGGAGGGCCATGTCTCTGAGCTGCTGTCGCCTCAGGATCCCTCTAGAACAGCTGGAGGAGGTGTCTGGGGAGAGGGAAGTCTGGACGTCTGCTTAAGCTGCTGCCTCCGCGACCCGGGAAAAGCAGATCAACACAGAAGGAAGGAATGTCTGTGAAAACTGTCTCTTACCTTTTCCAGACGTTTCCTCCTCCGCTTCACGACGATGATGACGATGATGATGATCATCATCATCATCGTCATCGTCACCAGGACAACAGCCACTGAGGCCCCGACAGCAGCACGGGCTCCCTCTGCAGACACATTATTCAGATTCATATGAAGCACAGAGGGGTTTTATGAGGACCAGAGAGTCTTAGATGCTCAGGCCACCGCAGCCGGGGCCCCACCCTGGAGCCAGACCTGGGGTTGGGGCCCGAACGCGAGCGTCTGGTGGCCGGGTCTCTGCCCACGGGGCCCGGCCGGGCACAGCCCGAAGGGACGACGTGGGCCCGCCCTCCTGTGGACCCACCACCCACAGAGGGATCCGTGGGGGTAGGGTGCGAAGAGGACTGGGTGGCAGTCAGAGGCAGGTGCCTCGACGACCTGGTCCGCATGCACAGCTTCTGGCGTTCGGGACATGGAACGTCACCTCGCTGGGGGGGAAGGAGCCTGAGCTTGTGCGGGAGGTTGTGCTGGGGGGGGCGGAGCTTGAGCTTGTGCGGGAGGTTGAGAGATACCGGCTAGATATAGTCGGGCTCACCTCCACGCACAGCTTGGGTTCCGGATCCCAACTCCTGGAAGGAGGCTGGACTCTCCATTTTTCTGGAGTTGCCCGTGGGGAGAGGCGGCGGGCTGGGGTGGGTTTGCTCATATCCCCCAGCTCAGCCGTCACGTGTTGGAGTTCACCCCGGTGGATGAGAGGGTCGCGTCCCTACGCCTTCGGGTTGGGGACAGGTCTCTCACCGTTGTTTCGGCCTACGGGCCCAACATCGGTGCAGAGTACCCGGCCTTCTTGGAGTCCCTGGGAGGGGTACTAGATAGTGCTCCGACTGGGGACTCCATTGTTCTACTGGGGGACTTCAACGCCCACGTGGGTAACGACAGTGAGACCTAGGAGGGAGTGATTGGGAGGAACGGCCTCCCCGATCTGAACCCGAGTGGTGTTCTGTTATTGGACTTCTGTGCTAGTCGCAGTTTGTCCATAACGAACACCATGTTCGAGCACAAGGGTGTCCATAAGTGCACGTGGCACCAGGACACCCTAGGCAGGAGGTCGATGATCGACTTTGTAGTTGTGTCGTCAGATCTCCGGCTGTGTGTCCATTAGGAACAATGCGGTTTTCGTCCTGGTTGTGGCACACTGGACCAGCTCTATACCCTCCGTCGGGTGCTCAAGCGTTCGACTCGTGTTGTTCTGTTGGCTTCAACAGACCAGGACCTTCAGCTGCTCTGGGGCGGTTTGCAGCCGAGTGTGTAGCGGCCGGGATGAGGATCACCACCTCCAAATCTGAGGCCATGGTTCTCCTTCCCCTCTTCAGGTCGGTGGGGAGTCCTTACCTCAAGTGGAGGAGTTCAAGTATCTCGGGGTCTTGTTCTCAGTGAGGGACGGATGGAGCGTGAGATCGATAGACGGATCGGTGCGGCGTCAGCAGTGATGCGGTCGCTGTATCGGTCTGTCGTGGTGAAGAGGGAGCTGAGTCGGGGCAAAGCTCTCGATTTACCGATCGATCTACGTTCCCGCCCTCACCTATGGTCATGAGATTTGGGTAATGACCGAAAGGACAAGATCGCGAATACAAGCGGCCGAAATGAGTTTCCTCCGAAGGGTGGCTGGGCACACCCTGCGAGATTGGGTGAGGAGCTCAGTTACCCGGGAGGAGCTTGGAGTAGAGTCGCTGCTTCTTCACATCGAAAGGAGCAGCTGAGGTGGCTCGGGCATCTGTTTCGGATTGTGCTGAAAACATGAAGTCACAGGCGACGTTTCTGCTCCTGTGGAGCTTCTGCTGTGCAGTTTTAGAACCTGAACTGCACTTTTTATACACGTTATTTTTATTGAATTAAAAAAACATTGATATCGGAAAAAGTGCCGTGAAGGCACCGGAACCGAAAAGCAGGTATCATTAAAGTACTTGGGGCCTCTCCTCTGGGGTGGAGCCTCTCCTCGGGGGTGGGGCCTCTCCTCGGGGGTGGGGCCTCTCCTCTGGGGAGGGGCCTCTCCTCGGGGGTGGGGCCTCTCCTCGGGGGTGGGGCCTCTCCTCTGGGGTGGGGCCTCTCCTCTGGGGTAGGGCCTCCCCTCGGGGGTGGGGCCTCTCCTCGGGGGTGGGGCCTCCCCTCTGGAGAGGGGCCTCTCCTCGGGGGTGGGGCCTCTCCTCCTGGGTGGGGCCTCTCCTCTGGGGAGGGGCCTCTCCTCTGGGGTGGCACAGGTGCTGGTGATGATGCGATATTTTCGTTTTTTACGTTTCAAAGTACGAGCAAAAAATAGAGACGTGATTTATCTTGTAGCTACGAGCCTATCACTTACTGTATGAACCTGCACATTGTGGGAAAACTCTGCACTCGCACAACCTGACTCCCCCAGGACGAGAGCGTGTAGCTCAGAACCATCAGAGAAGAAGTCCAGGCAGAAGAGTCTTTACCAAGTAACAAACAGCACCAGGAGCCGTCGTCCCGGCAACAGTAATGAATTGACCATGCAGCACGGGGAGGAAGCCTCACCTGGAGATCTGAGCTCAGTCCTGGAGATGTAGGTGGTGTCGTCCGTGTGGACCTCACAGATGTACACTCCCTCCTGCTCCTGGCTCAGCTCCTTCAGACTCAGACTGCCCCGGTCTGACACGGCCCCCACAAACCGCCTCCAGTCGGCAGTGTAGGTGACCTCTGCTCCGCTCCTGCTCACGATGGTCTGGATGTAGTTGAAGGTCCACTTCAGGCTCTTCCCTGGAACCATGGAGTCCACACAGGGGATGGTGATGTTTGTGGACATCTCCAATGGAGCTGAGGACACACAGAGCTCTGACTCAGTGTTCATTTGTTTAGTCTGAAGCTGCTCCGCCCCCTGGACCCGCCCCCTCACTGGCCTGGACCCGCCCCCTCACTGGCCTGGAACCACCCCCTTAATGGCCTGGAACCGCTCCCCTAATGGCCTGGACCCGCCCCCTCGCCAGCATGGACCTGCCCCCTCACTGGCATGGAACCGCCCCCTCACTGGCCTGGAACCGCTCCCTTAATGGCCTGGACCCGCCCCCTCGCGGGCATGGACCCGCCCCCTTAATGGCCTGGAACCGCTCCCTTAATGGCCTGGACCCGCCCCCTCGCCGGCATGGACCCGCCCCCTCACTGGCCTGGAACCGCTCCCTTAATGGCCTGGACCCGCCCCCTCGCGGGCATGGACCCGCCCCCTCACTGGCCTAAACCCGCCCCTCACCTGTCCTGGTTGACCTCCTGCTGAGCCCTGACAGTGAACTGGAGCACACTCACGCTGCAGGCTGTAGGTGGCGCTCTTCCAGCTGTGGTCAGTGCTGATGTTACAGCTGTACTGCTGAGGAGGCGGGGCGTCCAGGGAGAGGGAGCTGGTGACGGAGAAGCGCCGGTCCGCCATTGGTTCGAACTGGGTTTTGTGCCGAGAGGGAGGAGCCCAGCTGACGTTGGGCTGTGGGTAGATGCCTTCAGAGCTGCAGACCAGAACATCTCCTCTCCACTCCATGGACACGGCCTTCACAGAACCTGCAGCAGACACTCAGACATCAGACCTACGTCAGCTCAGACCTACGTCAGCTCAGACCTACATCAGCTCAGACCTACATCAGCTCAGACCTACTTCAGCTCAGACCTACATCAGCTCAGACCTACATCAGCTCAGACCTACATCAGCTCAGACCTACTTCAGCTCAGACTTACGTCAGCTCAGACCTACATCAGCTCAGACTTACGTCAGCTCAGACCTACATCAGCTCAGACCTACATCAGCTCAGACCTACATCAGCTCAGACTTACGTCAGCTCAGACCTACATCAGCTCAGACCTACGTCAGCTCAGACCTACATCAGCTCAGACTTACATCAGCTCAGACTTACATCAGCTCAGATCTACATCAGCTCAGACCTACGTCAGCTCAGATCTACATCAGCTCAGACCTACGTCAGCTCAGACCTACATCAGCTCAAACCTACATCAGCTCAGACCTACATCAGCTCAAACCTACATCAGTTCAGACTTACGTCAGCTCAAACCTACATCAGCTCAGACCTACGTCAGCTCAGACTTACATCAGCTCAGATCTACATCAGCTCAGACCTACATCAGCTCAGACCTACATCAGCTCAAACCTACATCAGCTCAGACCTACGTCAGCTCAAACCTACATCAGCTCAGACCTACGTCAGCTCAGACTTACATCAGCTCAGACCTACGTCAGCTCAGACCTACATCAGCTCAGACCTACATCAGCTCAGATCTACATCAGCTCAGACCTACATCAGTTCAGACTTACATCAGCTCAGACCTACATCAGCTCAGATCTACATCAGCTCAGATCTACATCAGCTCAGACTTACATCAGCTCAGATCTACATCAGCTCAGACTTACATCAGTTCAGACCTACATCAGCTCAGATCTATATCAGCTCAGATCTACATCAGCTCAGACCTACATCAGCTCAGACTTACATCAGTTCAGACTTACATCAGTTCAGACTTACATCAGCTCAGACCTACATCAGTTCAGACTTACATCAGTTCAGACTTACATCAGTTCAGACTTACATCAGCTCAGATCTACATCAGCTCAGACTTACATCAGTTCAGACTTACATCAGTTCAGACTTACATCAGCTCAGACCTACATCAGCTCAGACTTACATCAGCTCAGATCTATATCAGCTCAGATCTACATCAGCTCAGACCTACATCAGCTCAGACTTACATCAGTTCAGACCTACATCAGTTCAGACCTACATCAGCTCAGATCTATATCAGCTCAGATCTACATCAGCTCAGACTTACATCAGTTCAGACTTACATCAGTTCAGACTTACATCAGCTCAGATCTACATCAGCTCAGACTTACATCAGTTCAGACTTACATCAGTTCAGACTTACATCAGCTCAGATCTACATCAGCTCAGACTTACATCAGCTCAGACTTACATCAGTTCAGACCTACATCAGCTCAGATCTATATCAGCTCAGATCTACATCAGCTCAGACTTACATCAGTTCAGACTTACATCAGTTCAGACTTACATCAGCTCAGATCTACATCAGCTCAGACTTACATCAGTTCAGACTTACATCAGTTCAGACTTACATCAGTTCAGACTTACATCAGCACAGACCTACATCAGTTCAGACTTACATCAGCTCAGATCTACATCAGTTCAGACCTACATCAGCTCAGATCTACATCAGCTCAGACTTACATCAGCACAGACCTACATCAGTTCAGACTTACATCAGCTCAGACCTACATCAGTTCAGACTTACATCAGTTCAGACTTACATCAGTTCAGACCTACATCAGTTCAGACTTACATCAGCTCAGATCTACATCAGTTCAGACCTACATCAGCTCAGACCTACATCAGCTCAGACCTACATCAGTTCAGACCTACATCAGCTCAGATCTATATCAGCTCAGATCTACATCAGCTCAGACCTACGTCAGCTCAGATCTACATCAGCTCAGATCTACATCAGCTCAGATCTACATCAGCTCAGACCTACATCAGTTCAGACTTACATCAGTTCAGACCTACATCAGTTCAGACTTACATCAGCTCAGACCTACTTCAGCTCAGACTGACATCAGCTCAGACTGACATCAGTTCAGACTTACATCAGCTCAGATCTACATCAGTTCAGACCTACATCAGCTCAGACCTACATCAGCTCAGACCTACATCAGTTCAGACCTACATCAGCTCAGATCTATATCAGCTCAGATCTACATCAGCTCAGACCTACGTCAGCTCAGATCTACATCAGCTCAGATCTACATCAGCTCAGATCTACATCAGCTCAGACCTACATCAGTTCAGACTTACATCAGTTCAGACCTACATCAGTTCAGACCTACATCAGCTCAGACCTACATCAGCTCAGACCTACATCAGCTCAGATCCACATCAGCTCAGACTGACATCAGCTCAGACTGACATCGGCTCAGACTTACATCAGCTCAGACCTACATCAGCTCAGGCCTACATCAGCTCAGACTTACATCAGCTCAGACTGACATCGGCTCAGATCTACATCAGCTCAGACCTACATCAGCTCAGATCTACATCAGCTCAGTGACAGTAATGTTTATGCCTGTTTCTTACTTTCCACTCTCAGATGAATCGCCTCCTCTGTGTCATCGAAGGTGTTTCGTTCATGTACGAAACAGTTGTAGATTCCCTCGTCGTCCACCGTGACCTTGGAAAGCTGCATTGAGGTGTTCCCTACTAAGATCTGCTCTGGAAACAAGGAAGTGCGCCCCCTAAAGAGGGGGTCCTGTTCCTGCAGCTTGTCTTTGCCGTGATCGAAAATATGAACCGTCATTAAGCTTTTACTCCAGGCAATCAGGAGATCTCCAGGTTTGAAGCTGCAGGGCAGAAGACAGGTCTCCATGAAGACACAGGACACGTTAGAGGACACTGGGGACAGAGAAGACACCAAGGATGAAATCCAGTAACGGAACAGAGGACCACCCCTCACACCATGTCCCTGTCCACCCACAGGCCGCTATTGGTACTGCAGCAGATTTCATAAGCTACTGTAGGTGCTGTTAGTCTGAAGAACCTCAGAGGAGTTACCTCAGAGGAGTTACCTCAGAGGAGTTACCTCAGAGGAGTTACCTCAGAGGAGTGACCTCAGAGGAGTTACCTCAGAGGAGTGACCTCAGAGGAGTTACCTCAGAGGAGTGACCTCAGAGGAGTGACCTCAGAGGAGTTACCTCAGAGGAGTTACCTCAGAGGAGTTACCTCAGAGGCAGTAACCTCAGAGGAGTTACCTCAGAGGAGTTACCTCAGAGGAGTTACCTCAGAGGAGTTACCTCAGAGGCAGTAACCTCAGAGGAGTTACCTCAGAGGAGTTACCTCAGAGGAGTTACCTCAGAGGAGTGACCTCAGAGGAGTTACCTCAGAGGCAGTAACCTCAGAGGAGTGACCTCAGAGGATTGACCTCAGAGGAGTTACCTCAGTGAGAGTAACCTCAGAGGAGTTACCTCAGTGAGAGTTACCTCAGAGGAGTTACCTCAGAGGAGTTACCTCAGAGGAGTTACCTCAGAGGGAGTTACCTCAGAAGGAGTTACCTCAGAGGAGTTACCTCAGAGGAGTTACCTCAGAGGAGTTACCTCAGAGGAGTTTCCTCAGAGGAGTTACCTCAGAGGAGTTACCTCAGAGGAGTTACCTCAGAGGATTTACCTCAGAGGCGTTACCTCAGAGGAGTTTCCTCAGAGGCAGTAACCTCAGTGAGAGTTACCTTGGGGAGTCCATTCTCCTCTTGTGGTGATCCACAGGGTTAGCAGAATCAGCACCAGGAGCTCCATGTTGATCTGAAACAGCAAAGACACTTTCACAACAACAATTTGAAAAGTCAGATGTGAAATATTTCAGGTAAATCACCACTTTCCCGTTAAAAGCCCTGTGCTGCTCGTGTCCTTTGTAGTTCTGAATGGGTTTTCTTATTAATAACTGAGAGCAGCCTCATATCGTCATAAATCGGACATCATGTTTCATAACTGATGATGTCCAGGTCTTTTTCCCAAACACTGATTCAGCTCTTTGCCTGCTCTAGCGCTGCCATTCAAATGTTAAACCATGTCTGGCACAGAATTCTCCACATTTGAAACAAAATCTGAATGAGTTATTTTATGTGGTTTTCCCTGAGATTCAGTCTGGGGTCATAGGCCGAGTCTGTGATGCCGTCAGGAATCTGAGAGTCTTTGACCGAAAACTGAAGGTCATCTAGAAAATGAGTGGTTTTTGACCAAGGTAAAGCTCTTTCTCTCACGCAAAGGGAGGGCGGGGTCGACAGTTTCGAGCAGACATGAATGAAGAGGCTTGGCCTGGTGTATAAGGCTCATGGGTAAGTCGAGGCGTGGTCAGGATAAAGCAGGAGTGGTTGATTTGCAGAAGGTGATTGGTTGAGGCGAGGTCCTGCTCCCGAACCTAGTCAATAAATATTGACTCCATTTAATAGAAAAACACATTGACACCGTTTTAGTTAAATTTAGCACCAACTGATTTTAAATACGGCCGTTCAGACTGAAGTCATTGTAAAAGATCAGCTGTGCTGGATTGGCCTTATTATATTTGAATTGTAGTTATTTTTCTGGGGGGCAAGGCAAGTTTATTAATACCGCACATTTCGTGCAAAAGGCAACTCAAATCGCCGTCCAGGTCTCCCTCCTGGATCTTTTAAGTCAGAATAATGCAAATTTGGCAAATACACACGAGGACAAACAGGCATGTACCCTTTTCTGAGTGACAACGAAGACAAGAGAGACTCTTATCAGTTTGTATATCGTGTTCAGGAAAAAACTGAAAAAGAACCCACAAACCTCCCCAAAATCACCCACTTTAACAATGTAGTCTTTCGACTGGAGAAAGACTGTGCAGCTCTAAAAGGGAGTAAGGTCATGGCTCCACACAAAACTCTCACAACATTCAGTCAAATAAAATAAAGTCATGACTCTGGGCCAGGCAGTCACTCAGGAACATTTACATATTTACATGAAAACCCCAAAATACAAATCATTTCAACACAACGCAGCAACAAACATAAGATCCTGGCCAGTCCACAGTAAACGTGACGCGATGACGTCATTCACACGTGGGACGCACCGGCTGTCGGACGTCCATGTTTCTGAGACACTGACGAGGCACCAAGAGCCCCCACAGCATCAGCACAGAGGAGGCGTCCCAGCAGGAGCTACAGGAGGGACCTGCAGGAGGAAGAGGAAGAGCCCCCACAGCGTCAGCACAGAGGAGGCGTCCCAGGAGGTGCTACAGGAGGAACTGCAGGAGGAGGAAGAGCCCCCACAGCGACAGCACAGAGGAAGCGTCCCAGGAGGAGCTACAGGAGGACCTGCAGGAGGAGGAAGAGCCCCCACAGCGACAGCACAGAGGAGGACCAGTGCAGGACACCACGCTTTGCTATAGTTTGACCAATAAATGAGCCTGCCCAATGAACCTGCTAAAATGTGTGGTTTATGGAGAGGGAATGTTGCGTCATCAGTTCTGCAGAATATCTGTCGTGTGGACAGAAATGTTTGTTTATACGTTTGTAGAAAAGTCTGCGTTTGTGGAGAAACCAGGATACGTGTATGGGGGACCGTGGCTGCCAAAACAGTAAATATATCTATGAATAAATATACAAATAAACAAATAAAATAAAGCATGCATTTATTATAATAAGTGCATTTGTTTATTTATATATTTATTTATTAATTTCTGTATGTATTTCTGTATGTATTTCTGTATGTATTTCTGTATTTATTTCTGTATTTCTCTTAATGTATGCAAACCATGGGGCGGGTCTTGAGGCCGCTGCTGTAAGCTCATTGGTTCATCTTTCTTCATGCACACAGACTGATTTCGCCTGATCCAGCACAGACACAAACATGAGCTCTGCTTCAGTCTGACAGGGGCACAGACAGTAGAGCGGGTCATCTTGTGACCGGAGGATCGGTGGGTTGAATCCTGCAGGGACACACTGTCGTTGTGTCCTTGGGCAAGAAACGTCACCTGCCTGACCCCCAGTGTCTGTGTGCATTGGTGTGTGAATGAGAGTGTGAATGGGTGAGCGGATCCTTGCTGGAAAGCGCTTTGAGTGCCTAATGAAGGTGGAAAAAGTGCTCGACGGCGGGATTCAAACCATTGACCTTCTGATCATGAGACTGCCCGCTCGACCCACTGCGCCACTGACGCCTTTGTAGCTACAACTTAGGCGGAGGTCACCCAGAACAATGACTTGCCAAGTGTTTCAAAGAAAGTACCTTGAGTTTAGTCCTAGTACTTTACTATATTGAACCAACTGTTCACAGATTGAGTTCAACAGGTTCAGAACAAGCAGAAAATGCATCTAAAATCTGAGTTATCAACGTGTAGAGATGTAGAAAGTCTTCGGCGAGCTACATGGAGAGGCGTGGCCAGCTACATGGAGAGGCTTGGTGAGCTACATGGAGAGGCGTGGCCAGCTACATGGAGAGGCTTGGTGAGCTACATGGAGAGGCTTGGTGAGCTACATGGAGAGGCTTGGTGAGCTACATGGAGAGGCTTGGTGAGCTACATGGAGAGGCTTGGTGAGCTACATGGAGAGGCTTGGTGAGCTACATGGAGAGGCTTGGTGAGCTACCTGAGCTCATTCATTTCTCCTCACCCTCACAGGAGTCACCCCCGTGAACTTAGCCCCTCATCATGCTCAAATTTAAATAAAAACTATGTCAATCGTTTGTGCTGTAAAAATCTTTGTTTGTGCTGTTATCGTTTTTGAGATAATAATGATTGTTTTATTGGTCAGATCCAAGGTCATTTGCGTT
Source organism: Gobius niger (assembly GCF_951799975.1). Taxonomy (NCBI): domain Eukaryota; kingdom Metazoa; phylum Chordata; class Actinopteri; order Gobiiformes; family Gobiidae; genus Gobius; species Gobius niger. The sequence continues at coordinate 2,329,029 of NC_136853.1, read as the reverse complement.
AAAAAAAGGAAAATCACGCACATCCAATCTCAATAGTGTGCAGGACCAGGGACGTGCACAGGTAGACCCCAGGTGGTGCTCAAGCACCTGCCCCTTTGCCCTGTGTCCTCCTCAAGAACAGTTTTTTTCCTACCCAATATTAACTATTATAGCCTAGCCTAATACTAACTTATTTATTTTATTGTTCTGAGATATTTGCCCTATTAAGCCAACCTGTGCTGAAAATACAGTTTTAATTTTCAACAACTTCACATGGCGCTTCATTCCTCCTCTGCCTCTGAGCCACGGCGGCGCTGACGCTCCCGATCAAGAAGAGCAGCTGTGCTGTCCCTGTGTTTCCCCCGTTTGAGAAGATGGTACAGCCCATCTTAGGGAGACGCGGGAGTAAAGTGAACTGAGTAAATTCGATAACTTTATGAACGAGCCAGCGCGACATGACGGGATTATTATGGGGAATGGAAACGAACTGGCCGTCGCGCGTGTGAAGACCGTCCGGACAAAGTCAGCGGTAACAAGTCAGTAACTTTCGCGGTTCTGTTTTGTCGCACTTTAAAGGAGCCAGTTTTTCCTATTAACAGCATTACACTTTCACAAGTCGTAGCTAAAAAGAAAATGTATGAAAAGTCATCATTAATATCAGTAACTGGGTCCATGATCTCTCTGGAAAAGACCAAAAATGTCCTCAAAAACAAAATAATTCCCCCTCTATATAATAGTATAGGCCTTTAGAACGCTGTGATGTCACCTGCAACCCAGCAATTTTTTTAAAAGATATTATTGACAAGCCACATATTTTAAGTGTAGGCTATAGTACCTTTGCTTAGTACTTATCTGTATTTGTGCTAATCTTGAGTGCAGAGCAATGTGATAGTCCTACATCGTAAAGTCTAGTTTATTATTAGGTCCAACAACAACTGGAAACAGAACCACATGTCTACATTTATGTGACGAGCTTTTGCAGCAGATTTGTCAAGGCTCCTCCTCCCAGCGCTGACGGACATTTGGGGTCGTCGTTTGTGTATTTTGTAGTATTTTGTAGTGTTTGTTTCACCCAGGCCGTCCTTCTGTGGCTCCAACGGCAACGACAGAAGCTCTTTTTGCATCATTAGACGGTTAGTCTAGTTTATGGCAGTCACTGGTCGGCCTTGTTCGTTCGCTTGGTATTGACTGTTGTCTTGTGTTGTTTTGCTTCCTGACCTTTATGCCACCTTTACACCTTTATGACCACATCGCGATCGCTCATATTCAGTGAGACCGATTCAATACGGGACCCCCCCAGTGTTGGGGAGTAACGGAACATGCACCGTCTTTACATAGTTAGAATACTTCAGTCGAGTAACTGTATCCAGTTACTCTTTAATCAGAGGGAGTTCAGAAAACACGTGTTTCCACTGAGTCTATGTTTAGAACCTTTGATGCAGAATGTCCTCATATCAGTTTGAGTTATCTGAGAGATCCATCCCATAATCTCCCCTTCAGCCACAGCTCAGACTCCAGTGCAAACCCAGCTCATACATGAATCAGGACGACGACTCACCTGGACCCGGCGCTCACAGATCCACACACAGACAGAGCGGACAGTTTTCCTGCAGCACGAGAGGGAACGGAGACTTACAGTAAAGCATGTGACCCTCTCAGCCAATCACAGAGCGGGAACGTTTACAGCTGTGTGAGGGCAAAGTGCAAACTGAGGTCAAAGATTAGGCTGCCTGGATGATCGAGTAGTATCTGTCTGCAGCCTGCAAGGCAGAGGCGTGTCGCCAAGTGACGCTACGACGCCGTTTCTGGTATGGATTCTGCGAAACTTCCCCTAAACTTAAAACACTTTGATTTCTTTTGCCTAATCTTAGCGTTAATAGTTTCAGTCATAGTTTATTTGTTCAGATCTAAAGTGTTGCCCTGAGGAGAGAGGAGGGGGTCACATGTTTCTGATCAAACACTCGTATCCCATCACCTGAGCGTGAGCCGCTGACAGGTTTTCCCATCATGCACTGGGCCATGGAGCCGCTGCAGGACCTTCAGAGAGATGCTGCAGCTGATCAGGTCTCACGATCTTTCTGTGCCCCTCGTGCCCGTGACATCAGAGCCTGTGTGGAGCAAGTCGGACACAGATCTAACCAGCAACACCGTGTCCGTCTGGCTCATCTCGAACGAGCCTATTGTCAGGATCCTGCTGTTGTCTCCATCCCCCCCCCCTCTATGTTCATGTTAGTGTTAGACTCACCGGGTGGAGCTTCTCACTTCCCCACACAGGCTGCCATCACTGACCTGAGGTCCATCTACAATCAGCCCAGTCCTTCATGACCCCCTGCTCCACTGACCCCCACCACGACCCCCCCTGCTCAACTGACCCCCACCACAACACCCCCCTGCTCCACTGACCCCCACCACGACCCCCCCTGCTCCACTGACCCCCACCACAACACCCCCTGCTCCACTGACCCCCACCACAACACCCCCCTGCTCCACTGACCCCCCCCACAACACCCCCCTGCTCCACTGACCCCCCCCACAACACCCCCCTGCTCCACTGACCCCCCCCACAACACCCCCCCTGCTCCACTGACCCCCACCACGACCCCCCCTGCTCCACTGACCCCCACCACAACACCCCCCCTGCTCCACTGACCCCCCCCACAAAACCCACTGCTCCACTGACCCCCCCCACAACACCCCCTGCTCCACTGACCCCCACCACAACACCCCCCTGCTCCACTGACCCCCCCCACAACACCCCCCTGCTCCACTGACCCCCCCCACAACACCCCCCTGCTCCACTGACCCCCACCACAACACCCCCCTGCTCCACTGACCCCCACCATGACACCCCCTGCTCCACTGACCCCCCCCACAACACCCACCTGCTCCACTGACCCCCCTGCTCCACTGACCCCCACCACAACACCCCCTGCTCCACTGACCCCCACTGCTCTACTGACCCCCACCACAACACCCTAAACGCTTCTCGACTGGAGAGCAACAGGGAAACGCCTCATTTGAAAGCTAAGACCTACAAAAGCGACTGTACCTTTTGTCACATTGTTTTGTTAGTCTGATTTCCTCCTTCTTAGTTAGTTAGTTAGTTAGTTAGTTAGTTAGTTAGTTCCCCTCCACTAAAAAGGCACCGGGAGCTAACGAGGTGTGGGGACCGTTTCAGTTCTCTTTAATGTGGAGAGGAGCGCTGTAACCAGACTGAACTTTTCTCTCTCAGTTTGAGTGGACCATGAGCCAATGCTGCCACCTACTGTAACCAGGCCGTCATTACATTCTGCCTTTGACACTGGCTGTTTCCCAATGTCCAGGATCCTCGGCGTCTCGACCACTTCTGACGTCATTCACGTCATCACGGCGCCGCCAAGTGGTTCCATTTCACCTGGACCACTCGCCCCCTCGCAGCTCGACTCCTCCGTTTGGCTCATTTATGAAGGATACAGCAGTGGATCCTCCGCTGCCTCGGAGAGCTGAAATTACCCATGATGCACTGCAGCATAGTTTCTTTTTTCTTTTCTCGCAAAACTTTATTAGTTTGAACTCACTTTAAAAAAGTTGTGTTCCACATAAACAGTTTCCTGGCCTCTGTTATTCATAAAACAGTTGTTTTAATGAGCATAGATTGACACGTGACCTGACGCAGCCGCTCGCTCCGGAGGCCGTTCCATTTGAGCTCAAAGGCGGCGGTGAGAGGACACTCTGGAGGAGCCGCCACCGAGGACGTCAACGAAGTGGCCAAACGGAGGACGGATCCTCGCAATTGAGAAACAGCCGTTGTTAGTCAGGCCACAGCTCGTTTACTTCTGAAGCTGGCCTGCGCGAGCCTCTCTAGTCCCCACAGTAGCGCTACAGCACCATCTACTGGTAAGATGTATCACTCAAAACAAAAGAGACAATAGCCAATATTCAAAAAAATAGAGGGGGTGTTTTTTAAAATATAAAACTTTAGATGTAGCGTTTTCTCAACCTACTACATAAACAACACACACGATTCAAAGGTTTAATACATTTAATGACAATTTAATAAAAATTGGCAATCTCATACAAGGACTTTTCTCGTTTTGCTCACACAGGACTCCAGTTAAAGGGATGATTCTCGGCCTGAGGCCGTGTCTCCATGACAACAGACGTCATGAATCCAATACTCACTAAACACCACCTGTAGCAGCTGTAACTATAATATACAGCAGCTTCAGAAAAATAGAAGTTATTATTTTGTTTAAAGAGCACAATTTCAGATCAAAACCATATGTTGTGGCTCATTTCCACAGCCACAGTGAGCCAGATGTGAAAGGTTTCTTACTCTGAAGACCAGGGCGACGTAATCCAGGGAAGTCCATTTATGAGACAAATATAAATGAACATTACAGTCTCTTCGGAGCAGCAGGTAGAACATGTGTTTGCTCCCACACCTGAACTCAGAAACACTGATGACATCAGAGACGTCCAAGTAATGGGAGTGACTGAGATTTAGGCCTTTTTTACCTGGTTTAACTCAGACTAGCACAGCTTGAATGCATTTGAATCTGACTGTTTTTATCTTAGGACGTTTTTACATTTTAGAATTAGTCTTTTAAACTGGAGTTTTTACTTTTCGCTTTTAAACTTTTTAACCTTTGCTACTTTTTAAACAAAAAACTATTTAGTGTTTTTTAGGGATGCAGCTCGAGTCAGCGCGTGTCAGCGCGAGTCAGCGCGAGTCAGCGCGAGTCAGCGCGTCTCAGCGCGTCTCAGCGCGAGTCAGCGCGAGTCAGCGCGAGTCAGCGCGTGTCAGCGCGTGTCAGCGCGAGTCAGCGCGAGTCAGCGCGAGTCAGCGCGTGTCAGCGCGAGTCAGCGCGAGTCAGCGCGTGTCAGCGCGTGTCAGCGCGAGTCAGCGCATCTCAGCGCGAGTCAGCGCGTGTCAGCGCGAGTCAGCGCGTCTCAGCGCGTGTCAGCGCGTGTCAGCGCGTGTCAGCGCGAGTCAGCGCATCTCAGCGCGAGTCAGCGCGTGTCAGCGCGAGTCAGCGCGTCTCAGCGCGAGTCAGCGCGAGTCAGCGCGTCTCAGCGCGTGTCAGCGCGTCTCAGCGCGTGTCAGCGCGAGTCAGCGCGTGTCAGCGCGTGTCAGCGCGTGTCAGCGCGTCTCAGCGCGTGTCAGCGCGAGTCAGCGCGTGTCAGCGCGTGTCAGCGCGTGTCAGCGCGTGTCAGCGCGAGTCAGCGCGTGTCAGCGCGTGTCAGCGCGTGTCAGCGCGTGTCAGCGCGTGTCAGCGCGAGTCAGCGCGAGTCAGCGCGAGTCAGCGCGTGTCAGCGCGTGTCAGCGCGTCTCAGCGCGAGTCAGCGCGTCTCAGCGCGTCTCAGCGCGAGTCAGCGCGAGTCAGCGCGTGTCAGCGCGTGTCAGCGTGTAACAGTGTGTGTCAGTGTGTATCAGTGTGTGCGCTTCATAACCAACTGTCCACCTCTTACTCACCACTGTTTGTTATTCTCTAAAGTGAATTGGGTTGGACTTCAGGCTCGTTGACTTTCTCATTGGTATGTTTTTATCTACAAGGCGCTTCTTGGAACCTGCCTTCTTATTTATCTTGTCTTTTAGAAGTGAAGCAGAGTCAGCGTAGTCTTCGTTCTAATGACACCTTCACTATGTTGTGCCTGTTGTGCGACTGAACTGGTAAAGATGCTTTCAGTTATTCGGCTCCATTTACGTGGAACCTCCTGCAGAAGGACTTCAAAATCATGGACCTTATATGAATAGTTTCAAGTCTCTTGTGATGTCAGTCCAGTCCAGATCATCAGTGTGTGAATGTTTGAACTAATGTTGTGTATGTTTTTAAATGTATGGAAACCAAGTGTTGCTGCCCATCTTGGCCAGGTCTCTCTTGTAAAAGAGATCTAAGATCTCAGTGGGACTAACCTGGTTAAATAAAGGCTAAATAAAAACAAAACAAATGTAAACCATGAAAATCTCTTCTTCACCCACCTGGCGGGCTCTTTTTCCTCCCCAGAGGCCTGGGTGTTCAGCACAGTGTCCTCACTGTTCCCAGAAGTGAACTTGAAGGTCAGATGTATTTCCTGGGATCTGCTGAAGCCACTCCGCCAGTTTTGGGGCCACTGTCCCGAGTGCCTCAACAGCCACGGGCCCCACTGATGCCTTCACCCTCCAGGCCCATACAGCTCATCTCTGCAGAAGGCCTACAGAGATAATATGAAGGTTTGTGATTTTGCAGCACAATCCAAAACTTATATGTTTCACCTGAGTATGCTCTCCACTTATGACATATTTATTTATGTTTGAAATGTTTTCACAGGTCATCATGGCAAACAAGTGGAGTTGGAGCCAAGGGTCAACTCTTTTGGATTTTTCTAATTTGTGGAGCAGACCCTGAATGAAAACATCATGATCTGATCCCACTAATGTACATTTCCTTCATTAGTGGGATTATATACTGGTTTCTCCAACAGTTTGGATCATTTAAAATTAAACACCTATTGTCACTTTCATTGTTTTAGTTTATAGAAAACTGAAGGAAAAAAATACCAATAGAATAAGACTATGAAGCTGATTTTTGGCAGTTGCCATTGTTTACAACAAACACATCTATTGAAATATTTAAATACGGGATAACTTTCATGCAATATAACGCTGAATACTTTTCATTTATTTCTTTAATTGTGATTAAAATGTGAAAGTAACCTCTATTTTAGACTCATTACAGGCAAAGTGACATGTCAGGCCTTTGTTGTTATAACTGTTCCAAATATCTTAATTCTCTGAGATTTTGACGCATGTCAGTGTCATCATTACAGAACCCAGTGCAATTGTAAAAGTGATTCTAATGGTCCAAGTTTCACCTGTAGATTTCATGCAAGTGATCGTCTATTTAAAGCAGCAGAAAACGATGTGTTGTTGTTCACAATGGAACGGCTTCATATTTGCACTGTTTCCCAGTGTGAGCGTTCAAGCATTTTCTCTTATTTGCCATTTCCCGAGGTTCACATCAACACGGCATTTTTGTCAGTTTATTCCAAAGTTTGGTTTTCCCTTGTGCTTTTTCTGTTATTACTCTTTTTTTCAGAAGAAACATTGAAATGTTTTTGATCCACAAAATGACTAATTTATTCATTTATTTTGCATTTATTTGACAGGGACCATGCATATTAATGAACAGCTGCACATGAGCAGTGTAAATATGCCAGATTATAGCAGGGATGCTAGTTTCCATTTGTCGTCCCGAGGCAGGAAACACATACACAGTTTACAATCTACAAAATGTGACGACAAATCACTACAAATGCAATAACAACTGTAAGTGTTCACAGGCCTGGTTTTCCTTTAGCCACTGTTTAAAACGTGCTTTAAAAGTGGCCAGAGTTGGAGTCTCTCTGATGATAAAGGGAGACTCTTCCAGTACTTGGTGCCTTTGACAGAGTCAGTCTGTCCAGAGGAGGTTCTCCTGTGTGGAACCTCACAGTCTCCTGGAGCTGATGCCCTGGAGCCCATGATCCCACTCACAGACTTTGGTTTCATGAAACCTGCAATGGAGGCGGAGCACTAACTAACCCCGATGTCCTTTATTTATGTAATGACTGTGTAACTCATCTGCCACTTTACTGACATGTCTTAAAGAGGTCAAAGACTGGATGATTTTCTGAAATAGTGTTTTTTGGTGAGCCTGACCTGAGAGCTCTTGGTCCACTTGCGTCTCACTGCTGTTCATCCACCAAAAGTCTTGGATTTCATGTTGACAGATCAATGCAGGCTTAGGCTTAGGCTTCTTAGTAAGGTAAAGCGCTCCTTGCCTTTAAACCAGTTTGAGCAGGTTGTCCACGCATTGATCCCGACTCGGTTGGATTGTTTTGGTCTAAAGCGGTCGCCGACTCTCAGACTCCAAATGGTCCAGAAGGCGGCGCTGAGGAGCCAAACATGAACACATCGCTCCTGCTCTGTCTCTTCACTGTTACCTGTTGCTTTTAGAATCAACTTCAAAATTGTATTTTTATGTTTTTAAATCCATCCCTGGGCTATGGATTTATTTATCTGAATCATTGTCTTTGCCCTGTCAGAGCTCTGCGATCCTCGGGTTTGCTGGATCGTCCAAGATCTCATTTCAAAAGGAAAGGAGATAAAGCTTTTGCAGCAGCAGGCCCTGAACTGTGGAAGTCCCTCCCTCTGAACATTAGGCAGGAGACTTCAGTCGAGAGCTTCAAAACTTTGTTAAAGACTCATCTTTGTGCTCAGGCTTTTAACACGAGATGAGCTGAACATTTAACTGTGACTTTAACTGTTTAATTGTTGACTTTTCTTCTCGTGTTATACTGTATGTTGTGTTTTGTAGTTTTGCATCATTGCCCTGTGTGCCTGTACAGCACTTTGGGGCAGTGATGACTGTTTTTGTAAATGTGCTTTATAAATAAACCTGACCCTGACATCATGAAGGGAAAGTTGGGGGATGTTTCTGTTCTGTTAAAGCTGTCTGTTCTGTTTGGAGCGTCTGTAAGTTCACACCTCAGGAGGATCTTATCAGCTCAGAGAAACTGAAGCTTCCTGTTGTTTGGCCTGATCAGTGTGAGAGCTGAGCTGGAACATTCAAGAGCACAGGAAAGGTGGGACACATTAGTTTTAGAAAGTGACAGAAAAGTTTTTTATTCGTGTAATGATCAAAGTGATCAAATGTCCTGAATGAACTCAGCCGGATCCACTGGACTTTTCTTTCACGTCATGTTTCCATCACAAAGGCAGATCGTGTGGAGGCGCACGGAGGCGCACGGAGGCGCACGGAGGTGCACGGAGGCGCAGGCTCGTGGCCAATGATCTTCCGAGTGGTGGAGCTATTTACGCTCTCCGCCTCCTCCACCTGTGAGGGAGCGTCAAAGGAGGAGGAGCCATGTCCTCGTTCACACGACGCTGCTCCGCCCTCTTTCTTTAGCCTCAGGTCAAATTAAAAACTTTACTCACCCATCGTGAGCTACACAACGTTCACGTCTCCAGAGAAAGAGCTACGGCGTCCGCTGTGGCGCCGATCGGCCACGCTGGGCGTGAACACGAAACAAAACCAACACACAAGCTTAAGCCATGGCAGGAGATCGACAATATCACCATCACAATTAAGTCTGTGCAATATTAACACTGCAATATTCACATGGGCACACCAAGGAAGAATTAAAAAAGAAAAAAAAGGTGATACCATTTGTTTCATGAAGTAATGTAAATGCAATCTCAAATTCAGAGCGAACTCAGAGAAAACTGTTCATACTGACGTTAATGGAACAAACCACTTTGTAATGATTGTAAACAAAGATATTACTCAAACATTGTTCATAAAATAATTAACTGAACAACATTTAGTCACATTTCATGGTATAATGAAACCGCACCATTTGATCAAAAATACATTTTATTGATCCATTGAAGATAATACAGTTATTGCAGAGGAACAGGCGTAAATGTGTCAGTTCTGCTCATGTTATTTGTCTTCAGAAACATCTGCAGATTCAGACGGCCTGTCTGAAGTCTCAGATATACGTAAGAGGAGCTGGTCTCCATGTCCTGCTGAGCACCTCGAGCAGGAGCCGGACTCCACTGCAGCCTGTGCAAACCCCTGTGCACCACTGCTGACCATCGCCACAAACAAAAGCCTTCTGCATGCACGAGAGGATGAACTACTCTTGGTCCAAGGCACAATAAAAGAAGCAAATTACTTTGTGGCTCACATCCCTTTCACACCTTTTTTATTCAAGTAAATTGTAATAATTCACTTTATAGTCAATTATAAAAGAGGTGAATGAAAATGAAATGTGAAATAGGAACCAGCCTGTGCCAGGTGGATTTCAATTCTGGATGATCATATGATAAGATGCTACTTTCAGTCACTACACTGTGATTGTAAGCGTGCGGAGCAGTGGAGTGGACAGACGTCCAGTGGAATCTGGTGGTTACAACCACAGGTCAGAGCTGCTGGTGCATCCACAAAGCAGGAGACAACATTCTGCTACAGAGAGAAGAGAACAAAAGAAGTATGAGAAACAACAAATATCATGTCCCTGTAAAAGAGCAGAGTGTAATGTAGAGCTGCATTTATTTTTCCTTTATGTTTCCTACATCAAACACATCAGTATATGACAAACCTGTCCGTTGCTGAACACCCAACTCTTCACAATGAGAAGATCCTCAATTCTCCATCCAGACACTTTCCTCACACCGTCCGCCCGGCAGCAGCAAGTGGCCCCTGCAATAACATTAACATTAGACACAAATCAAAAAGTGTTTTGTGATACAGACCAATAAACGCTTCTAAGTTCAAGAGGCACGTTGTTGATGGAACAGCTTCCTGCCTACGGCACAGTTTCTATTTAAAATATATAAAGAATAAATATTAATTGTAGTAATGAACCAAGTACTTTCAGCACGACGCCTCACGTAACTGGAACCTTTTAACCTACACCTGAACAGAGCACATTTTCTCCACTTTGGCTATACCCAAATGGAAAACTTTCTTGAAAAAAGCATGAAAACGCAACAAAAAGTTATCAAATAAAGTCACAAAAGAGTCAATCACAACAAGGTGATAAGTGCAGGAAAAAAGGGTGAAACCTCAACACAAAAGGGGACGAAAACACAATAAAAAAAGCCAGTTTTGTAGGTCTCAGCTTTTCAATGAGGCATTACTCTGGCCTATAGGCTGTGGCCCCGAGTCCAGAAGCTTTTAGATTTGGGTAAAACTGAACTGCAAAAAGTGCGCTTGTTAAGGTGGTAAGAGGTTAAAAACACATTAATAGAATGTTCATCTAATGTTATGTTAATAAGAACCTCCCAGAAACGTTTTAACGTTACATTTTGATCATATAAAGTTCCTTGAACCTGAAAACATTTATCTACAGTTTAAGTTCACAAGGCAACACTCATTCGTGAACAGTGCTCGGGCTTTGGCCTTAACTTTCTCTCCTATAATTCATGGAGGACCACAGAGAGAGGACCACAGAGAGAGGACGGTAGTCGAACTGCAGCAGAATCAGGAGATGACAGGACAGTCCTGCAGCTGAAGACCGGTCCTAATTCCTTGAAAATGGTCCTTATTTTTGAACACATCTCCATCACTGCTCTCTGAAAAGGAAACAATAAGCAAACAGTATAATACAGGCTGTCATTAATAAAAGGCATCTTCATTTTTCTATTGTACATCAACATGTAGCATTTCTCCCTGATTTCAACAAAACAATCTTTATCGTGACCATTATAATAATCTACTCTCAAATGCTAGATTTTGTTTTGAAAGCCTACGAAAAGTGTAAATCAGCCTTGTGGCTATAATCTGACATGTTTACTTCTGTTTCAATGCAGATGCTGTGCATTGTCCCCATCTAATTATTAATTTAAAACAACCACATGACCTTTTTGGTGCTGAAGTAACCTATCTTACATTTTTTTCTTTGTTTTTATTTAATTACAGTGATAATCTATTCATTAAACGTTTGCAAAAACATATGAAGAGAGATAAGATATAATGAAAAAAATTGGTCGAGTTTTTACTAATTTTGAGTACCTTACTTCATATATTAGCCAACATATTACCAGCAATATTAATACGTATTCAACAACAGTCACAAACAAACTATTCGTCCCAAGTTTTCATGAGTTTAACTAATATAGGGCCGGAGAAAACCAGCGGAGCTTCGTGGAACTTTTAGCTGAGTTTGAGCTCACTCCGCTCGGACATAACTCACAGCGCGGGCCGCTGAATTCCCCAAAGACGCTAGATCGTACATTTACTTCATATATAAGCTAAACTATTACCATTAACATAAATATGCAGTCAACAACAGTCACAAAACAAACATTTCGTCTCAAGTTTTTACGAGTTTAACTACAATAAGGCTGGAGAAAACCAGCGGAGCTTCGTGGAACTTGTAGCCGAGTTTGAGCTCACTCCGCTCGGCTACAGCTCAGAGCGCGGGCCGCTGAATTCCTCAAAGACGCTAGATCGGATTTTTACAAGGATTAGGTAAAACCGACCAGCGGGTTTACCTTACAAGTAGACATTTCTCGCCTCAAATCGCCTTAAAAGTGAATTTTAGTCGAGAGCAACAATAAAAAAGCAACATTAAACTTACCGCATCCACCTTGGCCGCTGAGTTTAATGGCGGCGCTGCTGTTCTGCTGCTGCAGCCGCAAAGCCTTCTGGGATATGCCGGTCTCCGAGAACGCAGCGAGTCTGCTCTGATGCAGACTCGGTAAAGGGGGCGGGGCGAGAACAACATCCGGGGATTTGACCGTTCTCGGTCTGATGCGAACTTTGAATTGGAACAGTACTCGGGCCGGCTCCGATGACGTTTCACGAGTACACCGGCCCAAAGGTCAGGCTCCTCCTGAGGCCAAAGGTCAGCTCCTCCTGAGGCCAAAGGTCAGCTCTTCTTGAGGCCAAAGATCAGCTCCTCCTGAGGCCAAAGGTCAGCTCCTCCTGCGGCCAAAGGTCAGCTCCTCCTGAGGCCAAAGGTCAGCTCTTCTTGAGGCCAAAGATCAGCTCCTCCTGAGGCCAAAGGTCAGCTCCTCCTGAGGCCAAAGGTCAGCTCTTCTTGAGGCCAAAGATCAGCTCCTCCTGAGGCCAAAGGTCAGCTCCTCCTGAGGCCAAAGGTCAGCTCCTCCTGAGGCCAAAGGTCAGCTCCTCTTGAGGCCAAAGGTCAGCTCCTCCTGCGGCCAAAGGTCAGCTCCTCCTGAGGCCAAAGGTCAGCTCTTCTTGAGGCCAAAGATCAGCTCCTCCTGAGGCCAAAGGTCAGCTCCTCCTGAGGCCAAAGGTCAGCTCCTCCTGAGGCCAAAGGTCAGCTCTTCTTGAGGCCAAAGATCAGCTCCTCCTGAGGCCAAAGGTCAGCTCCTCCTGCGGCCAAAGGTCAGCTCCTCCTGAGGCCAAAGGTCAGGCTCCTCCTGAGGCCAAAGGTCAGCTCCTCCTGAGGCCAAAGGTCAGCTCCTCCTGAGGCCAAAGGTCAGCTCCTCCTGAGGCCAAAGGTCAGCTCCTCCTGAGGCCAAAGGTCAGCTCCTGAGGCCAAAGGTCAGCCTCTCCTGAGGCCAAAGGTCAGCTCCTCCTGAGGCCAAAGGTCAGCTCCTGAGGCCAAAGGTCAGCTCCTCCTGAGGCCAAAGGTCAGCTCCTCCTGAGGACAAAGGTCAGGCTCCTCCTGAGGCCAAAGGTCAGCTCCTCCTGAGGCCAAAGGTCAGGCTCCTCCTGAGAGAGAACATCCTCTACAAGAGAACATCCTCTACTGTAGTTGTTAGAAGTGATCGAGCTCATGTTTAATTTTGTGTCACTGGACTTGGATCGTCACGTAACTGTATTTAAATAGAGGAAATGTGGAAGAGCTCGGTCACTTCTAACTTCACATCGTTTGGCCCCATAGAGGAGGAGAGGCTAAAGGCTAACAACATCTTTGGTCTATTTACGTGACTGAGCGCACACGTAAAGACCAGACAGGTACACATGAACTCGTCTAAGCTCAGGTAAGAACTGATCTCAGTATGGACAAACACTGGCCTGTCCCTTTAAGAGGTTAAAGGTCCTTTACCTGATTTATTTTATTTTCATTAAATTACAAACCATGAAAGAGGAAGCCACTGAATAAAAACACATGACTGACTTTACTACAGACTAAAGCACCAACAAGTTTCAGAATAAGTCACAAAAAAGAGGAAGAAGAATTACATAAGAATTACACAGCAAAAATTGGGGAGTGAATTTCACTCAATTATAGTCCATTTTAACACTTTCTCAGACTTTTTATGGTAAGACACTTTTCTGAGTTAACTTAACATTTTCTAAAGTGTTATCTCAGTTAACACTGAACACGGTTACCAATTAACCCTTATGTCGGGGTTATAGATACACACCGAGTATTCAAAATAACACTCTATACACTTTATAGAGACTTAATTTTATCCTTTACTGGAGTTAATTCAACATTTGAAGGAGTAATGGCTTTACACTTTACAGTCTTAAATACCAACCTACTTTTCAAAATAAAATCCCATGAGTCATGTTCCTTTAAAACATTTATTCACATTCAAATCATTGTGAATGGTGGAACAATGTACGTAGCTCCATCTTTGACACTGTTCGATCTTTGAATATCTTAGAGTTTAGGGGATTTTAGCTCTGAAATTTTAAACAAGCGTCTTTCCTCACATTGAAACACACTGAAAGCATGGTAGTGCTCATCAAAAGTGTCTGTCCACAGGAGGTCAAAAATGTTACAGTCATCAACAAGTAGAACTTCACCAACTTCAAAAAGGACAGGCAGGTCCAAATCACAAGTCCAGCTTTACTGTATGTTCAACACCATCAGCTCTCGCCCGCTTGTTGAGAACGCTTCTTTTGACGTTTCAGGCAGACATTGTTGACCAGTGACCACATCAACCATTGCTAAGTAGCCGCTGTCATCTTCTTCGGTGGCCCAACTGCGAGGATGTAGGGATGTTGACTTTTGTGATTCTGGAGATGTTCTCCAAGCTGCAGCATGACTGAGGCACACTGAAAAAATACAAGACACTATTATTCATGAATGGTAAATTTAAAAGATTGAACACTTGATATTCATTCAAACATGTATTACCTCGGGAAAAACAACAAGTCGTTCAATAGCATCAGATGCACTGATTTTGGGGGCTTTTGGTCCTCCAGGCGGTGGTGGAAGGAGATGAATCAGGAGAAACAGGGATTTCAGTTTGTCATCGAAAGCTAAAAGCAGATAAATCATTGGACATAGTAAATTACCTTTATGGAAATTAAAAGAGATAAATGCTACCAAAAGGACTAGTGTCATTTTAAGTGTGTGCAGGCTATACTCTACTTTTAAAAATACTACCACAATGGGACAACACTCACTTCACCAAGGGTATTTCCAGATGATGCGTTGTGCTGTCTGGATCAGGCATCGAAGCTCAGGTGTTGAGATAAGCTGCTTGGCCTCTCGGACGATGCCTTGGTTTCCTCGTCACACAAACGCGTGATGTCCTGATTAACCTACAAACAGTAATACCAGACTGACCAGAACTGCACAAACAAGCCACTGCTTAAAACATCAAAATGAACAAACCAAGCCTTATGTGGCCAGAAACCTTGGATAGATGGAAAGGATGTGACTACTTTGAACCACCAGACTTGTCCTTCAACACAGCCTCAATTACTGATAAAAAGAAGGAAGAAAACATTACTTTAGACGAGAGAACAAACAAATTAAAAAGACATAAACTAAATACCTCAGCTTGTTTCGCAAATGCGGCCTCGGTCTCCTCGACTCTTGGTTGCGGATGCATTAGAACATACGCTTGCGTAAGACATCTCAGATGCAGATGAAAAAGAGCAGTCGGGAAATTCTTGAAAACAAAAGACGAGTTATACTTTACATTTTTCACACAGTGATGGCTATTTACATATGATAACAATCACACCATCATCTGAGAAAAGTGTTAGCACAGGTTCGCCTTGAGTCTGGGGAAGGTGGTCACTGAATGTTTCTTCATCCACTTCTGTTCCAGTTGAACCCTTTAATGTAAGGTTTGCTTCAGGTAGCACGCAGGACCTCTCAATTACTGAAAGACATTCACTGAAAAACAGCTACAAATAATATTGAATTGACTAGAATTATGACGCAACAGTCTACATGCAGCAGTTTGTGAAGAAATCATGCATGTCTGGCCTTAAAAAATTTCACATTTAAATATTGTACCGACTCTCCAACAATCCATTTCGTTTCAAAATTAGTCTGGGTGGGCAATGAAGCTAAAATGGAGGAGAAACTGCAAATTCTCAGTCATCTAGGTGCTGATTTTAAAATGTAACCATGACATTTGCTCCAAAAGTCAAGGTGCATTTCTTTGAACCCTTCTACTGACCCAAACTCCCCAAGTAAACATTTACTATAGAGGCCTGTCCAAAATTTAGTTTTGGCCACAATAGTTTGCAAGCATAACCGGCTAAGTTACATCAAAAAGACGTCCACGTTATAAAGTTATAAAGCAGGTCCACCGTGTGGTCTGTGTCTAAACTGGCTCAAACCAGTTCAAACCGGTCCTCTGTCGGTGCAGGTGGGGTGGGAGGTGCCAAATTAACTATTTAGGCCCGAGCGCCATCAGGGCTGGAGAAGGGCCTCTTGTAATCGTATAGAGTGGAGCGCACTCCCCCAAAGTGCGCGGAGTGCACAAAACGGGCGCGAAGCACTCCCCTCCTCTCAAACACTCACTAACGCACTCTTCTTGCCGTGCACGTCCCGTGCACATACATATACAATGCAAAAGTCAACATTGTAATTGTACAGAGCCCATAAAAGTTAATGAGCGACTGACAATGAATGACCCAGGACCTCTACCATGAGGTAGGAATGCGCCAGCACTTTCCGAAAATATATAGTTTATGGTGCCCGCGTAAGCGGAAACACTGTTTTCATGTGGGAATATTTAGGCCCGAGCGGCCTGCCGGCGCAAGGGCCTATTGTAATCGCAATGCAGGCCAGTGCACGAAGCGCACGTACCAAAGTGCGCGGAGCGCACAAAAACAGTGCGAAGCGCTGTCCCCATGTCAACCGTAAACTCACCGTGTAAAACACACCAAAGGTGTGGGCAGGCCCTTTATACTTATTATTGGATGAAAATGAATGGGGGTATATAGTGGATGACGAGCACGAAGCTACATATTTGAGTTTCAGAATATGATATGACCCCTACATGCAGCAGAAGTCTGAAGTTCTGTCTAAAGCAGAAGCTCCGTGACTTCCTTCTTCACTTCTCAGTCTGTGACTGAAGAGCAATGAGGCCTCAGCCTTTTTTACTGGAAACAAAGAGCTCACTGTATTTAGCCTCATGTTACTGTCACTCATGGTGTCTGACCTAAAGTCTCACTCTGAAGAAAGTCAACTCACATTTATACTGAGAAGGTAGGAAGGGAGCCCCTTGTGTCACCTTGCATCCAAATGCCCCGAACGTAACAGTGGGTCAAATTGACCCGCGAAGGCAACACGAGCGTTATTCTAACATCCTGCAAACAAATTCAAGCAGAAACTGTCCAAAAACTCACAAGTTTAATGGATTTAAGAATTTTGAAGCTGCTCAAAGAAAGTCCTCTGGTAAAATATAACTTGATGTTTTTGATTGAAACATCTTTTGATTTCAGTAAATATGACCTCCTAATGCTACAAATTCAACAAATGACCATTCTCAGTTAATTGTAAGCTTTAAAATGTATTGAAACGATGAGTTGCATAATAAAAGTAGATTTTGAGTTTTTACTATATTTATTTTTGAAAAATATACTTATTTCACTGGGAGATTTTTTCAACCACATTTAAATGATCCCCGACCAGTTAAAGACTTGAAAATGATAGTGACTTTCATTTGAGTTGACAGTTTAGAAAATCAAAGAAAAATGTCATTTGCATAATAATTTGGAACGTGGTGTTCACATTTTTCTCTGTATAATGTATAAATTAAGAGCAGAGTTCTCAGCATTGTCAAAAACGTTTTTTTTTCTTTTTTCTGACAAAAACTTTGTCAGATACCGAGAGGGCACATTAGCGCATTCCAAAAATCCTAAAACTAAGACCCTTAAAAAAACAAACAAATATAAAGGCAGTAGCAAAACCGTAAATTTAGATTGAGGGAGACTAAATGGGGCAGGGCGGTGGCGAGGGCCGATAATCGCCGCTTGCGGCTATATTTAGGTGTTAAATTCACTCCTATACTGGTCACCATTTAACACGTAAAGTTCTAAAATAACATTTTAAGTGGTAACAACAACTCAGATATATTTAACCCTGAGATTTTAACTCTGCAGTTTTTGCTGTGTATAAATAGTCAAATCAGCTTTTTATGAAATGAGGAAATGCTGTTGACGAGATGAAGCTGATAAGAAAGTGTTGAAGAACAGGATGTTCAGAGCGTTTCTCCTTCAGTGTCTCTGCTGATGTGTCTGAACATGTGTCTCCTCGTGCTCCTCACGCTGTGGTCCGTCTCCACATGTGGTAAGTGTCTCTGAAACATGTGTCTCCTCGTGCTCCTCGTGCTCCTCGTGCTGTGGTCCGTCTCCACATGTGGTAAGTGTGTCTGAAACATGTGTCTCCTCGTGCTCCTCACGCTGTGGTCAGTCTCCACATGTGGTAAGTGTCTCTGAAACATGTGTCTCCTCATGCTCCTCACGCTGTGGTCCGTCTCCACATGTAGTAAGTGTCTCTGAATCATGTGTCTCCTCGTGCTCCTCGTGCTGTGGTCCGTCTCCACATGTGGTAAGTGTCTCTGAAACATTTGTCTCCTCGTGCTCCTCGTGCTGTGGTCCGTCTCCACATGTGGTAAGTGTCTCTGAAACATTTGTCTCCTCGTGCTCCTCGTGCTGTGGTCCGTGTGCACATGTGGTAAGGGTCTCGGAAACATGTGTCTCCTCGTGCTCCTCGTGCTGTGGTCCGTGTGCACATGTGGTAAGGGTCTCTGAAACATGTGTCTCCTCGTGCTCCTCGTGCTGTGGTCCGTCTGCACATGTGGTAAGTGTCTCTGAATCATTTGTCTCCTCGTGCTCCTCGTGCTGTGGTCCGTCTCCACATGTGGTAAGTGTCTCTGAAACATGTGTCTCCTCGTGCTCCTCGTGCTCCTCACGCTGTGGTCCGTCTCCACATGTGGTAAGTGTCTCTGAAACATGTGTCTCCTCCTGCTCCTCATGCTGTGGTCCGTCTCCACATGTGGTAAGTGTCTCTGAAACATGTGTCTCCTTGTGCTCCTCGTGCTGTGGTCCATGTGCACATGTGGTAAGTGTCTCTGAAACATGTGTCTCCTCGTGCTCCTCGTGCTGTGGTCCGTGTGCACATGTGGTAAGTGTCTCTGAAACATGTGTCTCCTCGTGCTCCTCGTGCTGTGGTCCGTGTGCACATGTGGTAAGGGTCTCTGAAACATGTGTCTCCTCGTGCTCCTCGTGCTGTGGTCCGTCTGCACATGTGGTAAGTGTCTCTGAAACATGTGTCTCCTCGTGCTCCTCGTGCTGTGGTCCGTCTCCACATGTGGTAAGTGTCTCTGAAACATGTGTCTCCTCGTGCTCCTCGTGCTCCTCACGCTGTGGTCCGTCTCCACATGTGGTAAGTGTCTCTGAAACATGTGTCTCCTCCTGCTCCTCATGCTGTGGTCCGTCTCCACATGTGGTAAGTGTCTCTGAAACATGTGTCTCCTTGTGCTCCTCGTGCTGTGGTCCATGTGCACATGTGGTAAGTGTCTCTGAAACATGTGTCTCCTCGTGCTCCTCGTGCTGTGGTCCGTGTGCACATGTGGTAAGTGTCTCTGAAACATGTGTCTCCTCGTGCTCCTCGTGCTGTGGTCCGTGTGCACATGTGGTAAGGGTCTCTGAAACATGTGTCTCCTCGTGCTCCTCGTGCTGTGGTCCGTCTGCACATGTGGTAAGTGTCTCTGAAACATGTGTCTCCTCGTGCTCCTCGTGCTGTGGTCCGTCTCCACATGTGGTAAGTGTCTCTGAAACATGTGTCTCCTCGTGCTCCTCGTGCTGTGGTCCGTCTGCACATGTGGTAAGTGTCTCGGAAACATATGTCTCCTCCTGCTCCTCCTGCTCCTCACGCTGTGGTCCGTCTCCACATGTGGTAAGTGTCTCTGAAACATGTGTCTCCTCGTGCTCCTCGTGCTGTGGTCCGTGTGCACATGTGGTAAGGGTCTCTGAAACCTTTGTCTCCTCGTGCTCCTCGTGCTGTGGTCCGTGTGCACATGTGGTAAGGGTCTCGGAAACATGTGTCTCCTCGTGCTCCTCGTGCTGTGGTCCATGTGCACATGTGGTTAGTGTCTCTGAAACATGTGTCTCCTCGTGCTCCTCGTGCTGTGGTCCGTGTGCACATGTGGTAAGGGTCTCTGAAACATGTGTCTCGTGCTCCTCGTGCTGTGGTCCGTCTGCACACTTCTCTCTCCTCCCCCTTCTCTCTCCTCCTCACCTTCTCTCTCTCCTCCTCACCTTCTCTTTCTCCTCCTCAACATTCTCTCTCTCCTCCTCCCCCTTCTCTCTCTCCTCCTCCCCCTTCTCTCTCCTCCTCACCCTTCTCTCTCCTCGTCACCCTTTTCTCTCCTCCTCCCCCTTCTCTCTCCTCCTCCCCCTTCTCTCTCCTCCTCCCCCTTCTCTCTCTCCTCCTCACACGTCTCTCTCCTCCTCACACTTCTCTCTCCTCCTCACCCTTCTCTCTCCTCCTCACACTTCTCTCTCTCCTCACACTTCTCTCTCCTCCCCCTTCTCTCTCCTCCTCCTTCTCTCTCTCCTCCTCCCCTTACTCTCCTCCTCACCCCTCTCTCTCTCCTCCTCACACGTCTCTCTCCTCCTCACACTTCTCTCTCCTCCTCACCCTTCTCTCTCCTCCTCACACTTCTCTCTCTCTCCTCACACTTCTCTCTCCTCCCCCTTCTCTCTCTCCTCCTCCTTCTCTCTCTCCTCCTCCCCCTTCTCTCTCCTCCTCACCCTTCTCTCTCCTCGTCACCCTTTTCTCTCCTCCTCACACTTCTCTCTCTCTCCTCACACTTCTCTCTCCTCCCCCTTACTCTCCTCCTCACCCCTCTCTCTCTCCTCCTCACACGTCTCTCTCCTCCTCACACTCCTCTCTCCTCCTCACCCTTCTCTCTCCTCCTCACACTTCTCTCTCCTCCTCACACTTCTCTCTCTCTCCTCCTCCCCCTTATCTCTCACTCATCCTCAACCTTCTCTCCTCCTCCCCTTCTCTCTCTCTCACTCCTCCTCAACCTTCTCTCCTCCTCCCCCTTCTCTCTCTCTCCTCCTCACACTTCTCTCTCTCCTCCTCACACTTCTCTCTCCTCCCCCTTCTCTCTCCTCCTCACCTTCTCTCTCCTCCTCACCTTCTCTCTCTCCTCCTCACCCTTCTCTCTCTCCTCACCCTTCTCTCTCCTCCTCAACTTCTCTCTCTCCTCCTCACCCTTCTCTCTCCTCCTCACACTTCTCTCTCTCTCCTCCCCCTTCTCTCTCTCCTCCTCCTTCTCTCTCTCCTCCTCCCCCTTACTCTCCTCCTCACCCTTCTCTCTCTCCTCCTCACACGTCTCTCTCCTCCTCACACTTCTCTCTCCTCCTCACACTTCTCTCTCTCTCTCCTCCTCCCCCTTATCTCTCACTCCTCCTCAACCTTCTCTCCTCCTCCCCCTTCTCTCTCTCTCTCTCACTCCTCCTCAACCTTCTCTCCTCCTCCCCCTTCTCTCTCTCTCTCTCCTCCTCACACTTCTCTCTCTCCTCCTCACCCTTCTCTCTCTCCTCCTCACACTTCTCTCTTTCTCCTCCTCTCCCCTCTCTCTCCTCCTCACCCTTCTCTCTCTCTCCACTCAAACTTCATTGTCTCTCCTCACACTTCTCTCTCTCCTCCTCACCCTTCTCTTTCTCCTCCTCAAACTTCTCTTTCTCCTCCTCACACTTCTCTCTCTCCTCCTCCACCTTTTCTCTCCTCCTCACCCTTTTCTCTCTCCTCCTCACCCTTCTCTTTCTCCTCCTCACACTTCTCTCTCTCCTCCTCCACCTTCTCTCTCCTCCTCACCCTTCTCTTTCTCCTCCTCACCCTTTTCTCTCTCCTCCTCACCCTTCTCTCTCGCTCCTCCTCACCCTTCTCTTTCTCCTCATCACACTTTTCTCTCTCCTCTTCCCCCTTCTCTCTCCTCCTCCCCCTTCTCTCCTCCTCCCCCTTCTCTCTCTCCTCCTCCTTTTCTCTCTCCTCACCCTTCCCTCTCCTCCTCACCCTTATCTCTCTCTCCTCACACTTCTCTCTCTTTCCTCTTCACACTACTCTCTCCTCCTCACCCTTCTCTCTCCGCCTCACCCTTCTCTTCTCTCTCCTCCTCACACTTCTCTCTCTCTCCTCCTCACTCTTCTCTCTCTCCTCACATTTCTCTCTCCTCACACTTCATTCTCTCTCCTCACACTTCTCTCTCTCTCTCCTCCCCCTTCTCTCTCCTCCTCACACTTCTCTCTCTCCTCCTCACACTTCTCTCTCTCCTCCTCACTATTCTCTCTCCTCCTCACACTTCTCTCTCTCTCCTCACACTTCTCTCTCTCCTCACACATCTCTCTCTCCTCCTCACACTTCTCTCTCTCTCCTCACACTTCTCTCTCTCTCTCCTCACACATCTCTCTCTCCTCCTCACACATCTCTCTCTCTCCTCACACTTCTCTCTCTCTTCCTCACACATCTCTCTCTCTTTCCTCACACTTCTCTCTCTCTCTCCTCACACTTGTCTCTCTCTCCTCCTCACACATCTCTCTCTCTCTCCTCACACTTCTCTCTATCCTCCTCACACATCTCTCTCTCTTTCCTCACACTTCTCTCTCTCTCTCCTCCTCACACTTCTCTCTCTCTCCTCACACTTCTCTCTCTCCTCACACTTCTCTCTCTCTCCTCCTCACACTTCTCTCTCTCTTCCTCACACTTCTCTCTCTCTTTCCTCACACTTCTCTCTCTCTCTCCTCCTCACACTTCTCTCTCTCTCCTCACACTTCTCTCTCTCCTCACACTTCTCTCTCTCTCTCCTCCCCCTTCTCTCTCCTCCTCACACTTCTCTCTCTCCTCCTCACACTTCTCTCTCTCCTCCTCACTATTCTCTCTCCTCCTCACACTTCTCTCTCTCTCCTCACACTTCTCTCTCTCCTCACACATCTCTCTCTCCTCCTCACACTTCTCTCTCTCTCCTCACACTTCTCTCTCTCTCTCCTCACACATCTCTCTCTCCTCCTCACACATCTCTCTCTCTCTCCTCACACTTCTCTCTCTCTTCCTCACACATCTCTCTCTCTTTCCTCACACTTCTCTCTCTCTCTCCTCACACTTGTCTCTCTCTCCTCCTCACACATCTCTCTCTCTCTCCTCACACTTCTCTCTATCCTCCTCACACATCTCTCTCTCTTTCCTCACACTTCTCTCTCTCTCTCCTCCTCACACTTCTCTCTCTCTCCTCACACTTCTCTCTCTCCTCACACTTCTCTCTCTCTCCTCCTCACACTTCTCTCTCTCTTCCTCACACTTCTCTCTCTCTCCTCCTCACACTTCTCTCTCTCTCTCTCTCCTCACACTTCTCTCTCGCTAACCACTGTGCCACTGCCTGTTGTTTCAGAGTCGTCCAGTCTGAGGTTGGTCGATGGTCAGAGTCGGTGTCAGGGGCGGCTGCAGGTGCAGAGGGCGGGACAGGACTGGACTGATGTGAATCCAGGGTACAACATCCCTTTGTGGCTTTTAAACAGAATGTGTGAGGGGCTGGATTGTGGTTCAGTTCTGGGTCAGAAGACCAAAAGAGTTTCATTCAGAGAAGTTGTTTATTTCTCTCCTG
The DNA here is from genome assembly GCF_951799975.1 of Gobius niger. Taxonomy (NCBI): domain Eukaryota; kingdom Metazoa; phylum Chordata; class Actinopteri; order Gobiiformes; family Gobiidae; genus Gobius; species Gobius niger. The sequence goes on along the minus strand of NC_136853.1, from coordinate 2,305,751 downwards.
GCAACTGTGGCGAATCTTCACTGATCGGCTGTTTTCGCTCTGACTCATTTCCCTCTGACCTCAGTCTGGATCTGAACTGTTCAGGTGAGTCTGAAACACCACAGTCATAAATAATCCTACTCATAGTTTTCAGTGACTTAAAGGGCAGTTACCATGGCGACCAGCGCTGGAAGAAATACTCAGATAGTTTCAGTCAAATTACAGGAGCAAATACTTTACTGAACATGTGCTTTTGTTTTGGTCACGTTTCCGGCTGAGCGAGTGCTGAGCGAGCGCCGAGCGAGCGCCGAGCGAGCGCCGAGCGAGCGCCGAGCGAGCGCCGAGCGAGCGCCGAGCGAGGGCCGAGCGAGCGCCGAGCGAGCGCCGAGCGAGCGCCGAGCTAGCGCTGAGCTAGCGCTGATCCGGCTGTAGCTTCATCTCTTTCTCTGAGACTCGAACATTGTTTATCTCACGATGAATAAAGTTTTGAGTTTGTGCTTCAGGAAGAACACGAGGCCGTGCAGGCCAAGCAGAAACATATGTTTAAAGACATCACTTAAAACATAACATGTGTCACATTATTTACACATTTATACAGAAATAATGCATTATGGGTAAAGTTATTACAAAATATATCTGATGTGCAAACTGAAATAAAAAGAAAATGAGTCAAATATGACATTTTAACTTGTTTTACAAACAAAACAAACAGTATAAACTTTAAAATATGAAAGTGTCTCTGAAGTTCCCAAATAAAGACGTGTCTGCAGAGCCTGTGTCGCCCAATGGACATGTTTTGTTTCTTCATTTGATGAAAAAACTCAAAATGTTCTTTTGAGCCAAATTCTCTGAATCCAGAGTTGGTTTTTCTCCCATGTCTTTTATTTTGGAGCATTTTCTACACGTGCGCCCCCTGGTGGACAAACATGCACATGCTTTTCAAACTGTATAAAAAACACAGACTTTCATTTTTTTCATAAATCTCCAGAATCACTTCTCACCTTCTCAAAACTCCCAAACATGTTTTGATTTGGGGATTTGAACCCTGTGTTTGTTACAAAACAACATAAAAACCTGATTCTCTTTAAATAATGAGCAGGTCAGAGCTGGACTTTGGTGGATTTTAGGGCCTTGGACGAGTCAAACATGAAACAAAAATGGATTTGAATCATTTGTAGTTTTTCTGTAGTGACAGATTTACAACTTTGCTCACATGCGCCCCCTAGTGGACAAACATGTACACGCCTAAAAACAGCCATAACATCTACATTTTTATAGATTTGTTTCCACTTCTTTTTGCATAAACCACATGAACACTTGAGTGTGATGATGTTTGTAATAATCACATGTGGAGCTGAGGCTGTGTCTGTGTTTGTGTCACAGATTAAGTGAAATGGATTTAATGACATTCATAGTTTTTCTGTGTTGGACGATTCTTTATGTGAAAATGGCAGCGGCTGAAACAGCCCCATTGACTTCCATTATACATGTTTTTCTTTGCTCTTCCAGAGCCGTTTGAAACTTCACTTTATACAAAGTCAGCGTTTCCTTTGCAAGAAAAGGAGTGAATTTTAACATTTTTACTGAGTTTCATCAGCTTGAACCTCATTCCCAGTGTCGGCACATGAACAAAATCACTGTATTTTCTCCTATTGAATATAATGGAAATGAGGCATTTCCAATGGATTTACCCTGAAAACTGAAACTTTTCATACATGCAAACACATATATAGTGAAAAAGGTGACAGTTCACGCGGCTATTGTCAAATATAAAGCTACAGGCATCACAAAACTTGGATTAGTTTGGTGCTCAGTCTCCTGCACAGTTGCGCGTTGTGTCAGCGTAACTGTGTTGTACAGACTGATGCATTAGTCGCTGCCGCTTGCTACGAAGTAAAAGCAGTAAAAGTTCACTTGTCGTAATATAAAGCGCTATAACTTTCACCTCAGCGTCAGAGCGATGTCTCATGCGGTTCCTCGCCCTCAGTGGTGCGTCTTATGGAGCGGGGTTAGCGAGTAGACGAGCCTACAGTCAGCCGGTGGATGCGGGCGGCTGTTCCGCTGACCAGGTGAAGTGAGCGAGCGCGAGGCAGTGGCTCACTCAGCCTGGAGCTGGAGGCTCCTGGCTAAAGCCACGGGGAAATGGCATAATTGGCGGAACAGTACCAGTGAACATTTTACAAGCCTCAGCCAGTGCATAGTTTATATACACGTTACACGTCACATACCCCCCCATTTTTTTTTTTAGCGTTGATCTACACGATTCAAGAAACTCTGGTCTGGAAGAACCTCCCGCAGGTGCGCACTGCCATTGTGTCCATGAGCTCCACACTTCAGCCGCCTTGTCTCAGTGTGAAGGTGGTGTGAGTGAATGGTGCTACATAAAGGAGAGACTTCCTGCAGAGCGGCTCAGACTGTGACCTCATCTTCATACACAGACTCGGCGCGGCTGGTCGGGGGGCGGAGCCTGTGTTCAAGATCTCCTCAGATCCAGAACCAGTCCTGGGCCGGGGTCTGTGAGGGGGCCTTGGACCGTCGCGGGGCAGAAGTGCTGTGCAGGGAGCTGGGCTGTGGGGCTCCTCTCCTCCAGGGGGCGCTCTCTCCTCTGGGGCAGACGTTCCACTGTGAGGGCAACGAGTCTAAGCTGATGGACTGTCCCCGGACCAGGACCGGCCCAGAAACCTGCCCCACTCTCAACCTCCCCTGTGCAGGTAAGGGGCGGGGCCAGGGGCGGGGCCTGTAGAGGGGCGGGGTTCACCTGTGTTTGTGTCCAGAGCCGCTGAGGCTGGTGGGAGGGGCCAGTCGCTGTGAGGGGACGGTGGAGGCGGAGCTCGGAGGAGAGTGGAGACCATTGTGGACCTATGACCGCCGGGACCCCGGGGATCTGGACACGGCGGCCGCCGTGTGTCGAGGCCTGGACTGTGGGTCAACTGTTTCTACAGAAAAGAGAGACGGGTTTAAGGAGAGTAAAGTGTGGAGGGTCAGACCTGACTGTGTGAAGAACAGATCTGTGAGAGACTGTGTCCTCAATGTCGACGATGGTTCCTCATCTGATTCCCGCCTCCACGTGGTTTGTTCAGGTTGGTTTGAATCCAGAGTCTCTTCTTCTCACAGTCTCTGCTCAGAGTCAGTTCACTGAATGTGGCGCCGCCCCCTAGAGGAGAACACAGATAATCCTCTGCTCCCACTGGCCGAGGCGGGGAGTACTCACTTACTTTTACTCCAGTACTTTTATTTAACCTCTTACCCCCCGCTTTAACCCACCACATTTTCACCAGCTCGGCTTTACCCAAATCTAAAGCTTCAGGACTGGAGATCACAGCCTATAGGCCAGAGTAATGCCTCATTTGAAAGCTAAGAACTAACTGATCTTTATCTTTTCTTTTTCGCTGAATCGTCGTTTTTCTAAAGTTCTTTTTCATCAGATTTTTGTCGCTGTTGAAGCTTTAGATTTGGGTAAAGCCAAAGTGGAGAAGCTGTGCTGGGTTGAGGCGGGGCTTAAGTAGTGAATCACGCAGTACTTTTACTTGTACAGTAGTTATTGTGTATCTGATCTTCTTCTCTCTGACCAGTGTTTATGGATTATTCTTTTTCCCTCAAACTGAAACATAAATCCTGGTCTCCCTGACGCTCTGAGCGTCTCCCCCTTTGTCTCCTCAGACCTGCTGAACGGTGTCCCGGAGGTGTCTGTGTCTGAGGGGGTGTGGGCTCCGCGGGCAGAGGGCGAGCTCTGGGGGCCGTGGGCACAGGAGGGTGAGTGGGCGTCACCGGGAGAGGGCGGGGCCTGGGTGCAGATCGGGGCACATTTCCGGGTCAAATGCTCCGTGGAGCCGCAGTACCCGGGAGGCTCCTTCCAGCTGCTCTCTCCCACTCTCAACCTCACCCTGCCGGCCGTCAATCACTCCACCCACTTCCTGTTTACTGACGTGAGCCCCGCCCACAAAGGGAACTACACCTGTGTTTACCTCCTGCAGGTGTTCAACCACAACTTCACCTCCAACAGCTCCCTCTACATCCACCCAGGAGGTAAGGGGTACGGGGCGCCGTCTGGGACACAATTCAGAGCAAAACCACACAGGAGTTCAGCATCAAACACAGCTCTTCTCCTCACACTTCCCCTTAATGTGGACGTGGGAGTCACTCCTGCTGAGCCCCCTCTGGGTGGAAACAAAGCCCACAGTTATATGGGTCCATGTGAGAGCTCTGGGGTCATTTCTCCTTCTGGGGATCAAATATTCCTCCACAGAGTCAGAGGAAAATGTCAGTTCTCGCTCACGGACACATCAGTTCACTGTCACAGGACGATCGAGAGCTGTTTGATTTTGTATCGATCGCTTCCACCTGTCAGGAATCATCATTGGGGAAACAGCTCCCCCTGGTGGCCGCGCATCATCAGCCAAACTGTTCTGTTTATTCCAGCGTGTGTTTCTTCTGAACTATAGTTGAATATATTTGAAATGTGAGGAGAAAGACGTGTGTCTGACCAGGCGAGTGTGTCATGGCCCTTTGACGCTTTAGACTTTTTAAACTTCGTCAGCGTTTGGGCCGAATTAATGATTCTCTGGCTCTAAAAACGCACTTTAACCTGAGCAATAGTTCAATAAAAGTCAAAGCTGCTCAGGGACATTTGACTTGAGTGAAAGTATTGAAAGAAATGGAAGTTTCTGACCCCGCAAACACAAGGAAGAATTGACTTTTTTACTTCCAGGCCTTTACAGAAAGTATCAAGTTCTAAACAGAAATACTACTCGAGTAGATTCTTAAAAACTCCACTTTAGTACTGAAGTAAATTTACTTTGTCTCTGACCCCCTCTCATGTGTGTGTGTGTGTTCTTGTAGTTACGACATTGTGAGGACCAGGTTGAGTTTTTAACAGAGTGAGGACATATTTGTAAAGTGAGGACATTTTGGGTGGTCCTCACTTCTTTGAAGGACTGTTTGAGGGTCAAGATGTAGTTTTAGGGTCAGGGTTAGAATTGGGTTTAGATTAGGGCTCAGGTTAAAGGCTTAGGGCTCAGGTTAAAGGCTTAGGGCTCATGTTAAAGACTTAGGGCTCAGGTTAAAGGCTTAGGGCTCATGTTAAAGGCTTAGGGCTCAGGGTTAAAGGCTTAGGGCTCAGGTTAAAGGCTTAGGGCTCAGGTTAAAGGCTTAGGGCTCAGGGTTAAAGGCTTAGGGCTCAGGTTAAAGACTTAGGGCTCAGGGTTAAAGGCTTAGGGCTCAGGTTAAAGGCTTAGGGCTCAGGTTAAAGGTTTAGGGCTCAGGTTAAAGGCTTAGGGCTCAGGTTAAAGGCTTAGGGCTCAGGTTAAAGGTTTAGGGCTCAGGTTAAAGGCTTACATGTTCAGATGAAGTATGTTCCTCCCCTACATGTTCAGATGAAGTATGTTCCTCCCCTACATGTTCAAATGAAGTATGTTCCTCCCCTACATGTTCAGATGAAGTATGTTCCTCCCCTACATGTTCAGATGAAGTATGTTCCTCCCCTACATGTTCAGATGAAGTATGTTCCTCCCCTACATGTTCAAATGAAGTATGTTCCTCCCCTACATGTTCAGATGAAGTATGTTCCTCCCCCACATGTTCAGATGAAGTATGTTCCTCCCCTACATGTTCCAGCCGTGTCCTCATGTGTAGAATGAGCTCAGACCTGCAGTTACACATAAGACCTGAGGGGGCAGTAGTGAGCATAAAAAGGACCAACACCCATCCAGTCCCTTTAACTCTGGCAAAAGCCTGGTTTTAGTGGAACAGAATCAACAGCCTGTATCTACAGCAGCGACAGTGACTTGACCTCATTCACTGACCTCAAAGAAAAAGCCACATTAGATCATTATCAACATTATTTTATAAGTCATGTCTGATGTCGATGCTACGCTAACGCTCTGTGATAAACACCAAGACGCCACAAAGGAGTGAAACAGCGCCCCCAGTATGACGCTGGTGGCCAAACAGTGTACTGCACCCACATTTACCATTGACAATGAATGGGAGAGAGTTGGTCTTAACCAGATGAGGCTCAAAAGGAGGTCACTCTCTGGACAATGGAATTGTTCTGGCCACATTTGTCCCGCAGGCCCCACTTTGGGAACCCCTGGTCTAGACTCAGATGCAGTGGTCATGATGTGAATGGAGTTTTACGGCTTTAAGAGTTTGACTTTTGTGTGTTACTGATGTTGAAGTATTTTCTGCTGTGAAACGTTTGTTTCTTTTGTGACAGATTGAAACGTGCATTAGGGGAGAGAGAGCGGGGCTGGTCGTCACACTTGTTTAGACTCCAGTCTAATTCTCATCCACAAAACGTCCCACAAGAGTCGCACAGACGGAATAACAAGTCTCTTCCTTTGAAACGGCGAAAAACCTAAACTTTCTCTAATTATTCAAAAACGACTTTAACAAACGCTCAGTTATGAAAATAGTTTCTACTAAATAAAGATACAAAGACATGGAGACAAAGAGCAAAGAGGTTCAACAGCCCATAAATACATGAAGAATGGAGAACATGATGCTACATGTTAGCATCGTGCTAATGCTATTGCTAGAGTTAGCTAGTTTTTTTTCCTTAAAATATATATTTCCACAGAATAAACGTCAGTAACAAGACTTTGATGTAACATGAAAAAGAATCAAAGTTGAATTATTTAAACTCACTGTTAAACCAGGACTTAAAACGATCAGTTATTGAAATTATAATTTATAGTTTTTTTGTGTCGACATCAGTATTTGAAGCCGTTTTATTGACGACCAGCCCCGTCTGAACTGATCAAAAACAGCAGAAATGAGAGATTTTGTAAATAACCAAAGTTTTTTGAAACGGTGTCATTTATTTCCTGATGTTAATCCTCAGTTTATACTTTTATTCTTGTATCTTTCACTGATGACGTATTTCCTGCTGATTCTGCTTCTTTTATAATATTTGACTTTTATGAGTTGATTCATGTATTAGACAAAAAAAACAATAAAAGTGAACAAAACCTCTTCATCCCAGAGTGACGTGTCGTCTCTGCTCCTCTTCATCCCAGTCGCTCAGATCAGAGCCGACCAATCAGAGCCAGGACCGTTCTCTTTGTCCAACAAGCTCAAGATCACATGACTCTCCTTTTAGCCAATCAGCACGAGGCTGGCTGTGTCTCCACCACACGAGACGCCATGAAGGGCCCGAGTAGAACATCTGTGAACATCTGCAGCAGCTCCTCTTCACTGGTTACAATCCAGCACTCACCAAACACTGACCTGTTCCTCCTGCTCTGAGGACTGGACTAAAGTCTGAGAGAGTGAATGTCCACCCTTGTCTCTAAGCCCACACTCACCACACAGGCCCTCACTATATGTGTCTGAATGTCCACCCTCGTCCCCCACACTCACCACACAGGCCCTCACTATATGTGTCTGAATGTCCACCCTCGTCCCCCACACTCACCACACAGGCCCTCACTATATGTGTCTGAATGTCCACCCTCGTCCTTAAGCCAACACTCACCACACAGGCCCTCACTATATGTGACTTTCTTCAGAGTGAGACTTTAGGTCAGACATGAGTGACAGTAACATGAGGCTAAATACAGTGAGCTCTTTGTTTCCAGTAAAAAGGCTGAGGCCTCATTGCTCTTCAGTCACAGACTGAGAAGTGAAGAAGGAAGTCATGGAGCTTCTGCTTTAGACAGAACTTCAGACTCTGCTGCAGGTAAGAGTCATGTCATATTCTGAAACTCAAATCTGTAGTAAAAACATAATATATGGAACATTATTATTACAACGACAAAAAGAAAAATATTTGAAAATCATGTATCTAATAAAAAAAAATGTTTTTTTGTTTACTCTCGGGTTTGAATTTTGGGCCAAAATCTGGGACTTTTCGTCGATGTTCACTGGGTGAAAATTGTGACGGCGCGAAAGAAAGAAAGAAAGAAAGAAAGAAAGAAAGAAAGAAAGAAAGAAAGAAAGAAAGAAAGAAAGAAAGAAAGAAAGAAAGAAAGAAAGAAAGAAAGAAAGAAAGAAAGAAAGAAAGAAAGAAAGAAAGAAAAATATTCTCACAGGAAAACAGTTTTGCATTATATCTGTATGTGCACGAGACGTGCACGACAAGAAGAGTGCATTAGTGAGTGTTTGAGAGGAGGCCAGCGCTTCGTGCTCGTTTTTCTGTGGGGGAGTCTATTCGATTACAAGAGGCCCTTCCCCAGCCCTGATGACGCTCGGGCCTTCCCCAGCCCTGATGGAGCTCGGGCCTTCCCCAGCCCTGATGGCGCTCGGGCCTTCCCCAGCCTTGATGGCTCTCGGGCCTTCCCCAGCCCTGATGGCGCTCGGGCCTTCCCCAGCCCTGATGGAGCTCGGGCCTTCCCCAGCCCTGATGGCGCTCGGGCCTTCCCCAGCCCTGATGGCGCTCGGGCCTTCCCCAGCCCTGATGGCGCTCGGGCCTAATAAACAGGAGATCACCACAGAACAGTTCCTCACACATCAGCGTGGGCCGGTTCTGGTTCCTTTAGAAACACGAGCCTCATCAGTGTCGGAGCGTCCTTTTAAAAGAAGCTCATCGTTGGGGCTTCCTTTAGAAGGACAAGGCCATTGGTGCTGGCAGCGCCCCCGAAAAGCCTGGCCCCCTTTATGACAGCTGGAATTCACACAATGGCTTCTTTACTCAATGCACATTGTTTGAACCATAATCAGATTTTGGAGTAATGACAACAGATTCACAACCTTAATTAATCCCATATCGGTTTGTAGATCTAAAAGACTGACTGATTCCCGTTTTAACGCCTACATTTTCCCAGATTCTTCCATCTTACAAAGCAGGGAGGGGGCACCGGCCCCCCCTTTGCTTTTCCAGAATCTCCAAGGAACTGACGCGTAACAACAAAGCAATACTGCAGCAGATCGTGCACGTGCTTTTAAACACACAGTTAACGCGGCGACATGTTCATTCCACAATAGATATTTGGACACTAATATTTATCCTCACGACCTTCACTCCTTGTTCAGAATCAGGTTCCACTGAAACATTACTGTCACAATACAGCTGTTGCAGCTGTTTAAGGCACAGACGACCATAGAGTTGTCTCGTTTTGCAGAGGTTTGATTTTATGGTCAGAACTTGTTCCCCTTGAGGCTTCCTCTGAGGACCCGCAAACTCATGGATCCTGCAAATATTTGAAGAAAGTGTGAAACTAAACACAGGTTCTTCAGTATCAGTGGTGTGTTCTGTTCAGAATGGAGCTAAAACACTACAAAAAGTCAATATCAAGCATTGGCTTAAATGACTTGAATTGAGGAAATGTTTCTTGTTTTGAGCGGTTTTCACTCATTTAGACACTTTTCCTGATCGGAGCAAGTTTACTTTGCTTGTTTGAAGACATTTCAGACCAGTTCTAGGGTGAATCTCGCTTGAAATAAGAAAGTAAAACTGCCAATGAGATAAGACCAATTTTCTTTCCCCATTGGCAAAGAAAATGACCTGAAATAAGGACGAAATGTATCGAAACGGTCATGATTTGTCTTTTGTTCCTCTGTTTTGGTATGTTTTGTCTTTGGTCTTGTCCTGTTTTATTTTGACGTGTGTTCTGTCCTTGTGATTTTGCTTTACTTCCCTCGTTACCTGCCTGCCCCGCCCTGATGTGTTTCACCTGTGCCCCGTTTCCTCTTGTATTTATACCCCTGTGTTTCCCTTGTCCTTTGTCGTGTCATTGTCTCTGTCAGCCCCGGCCTGTTTCAGTTTTGTCATTTTGGTTTTCATCGTTCATTAAACATTGCCAGTTTTTGTTGCAGTCCTGCATTTTGGGTTTTACTTTTACTCCACCACCATCCATGACAGAAACGAGTCAGAAACGTCTCAGAACAAGTGAAATAATCCAGGACAAAAGCCCAACAACTTCTTAACTCGTCAAAACAACTAAAATGTGGATTATTTTGCTCAAATTGAGATGTTTATACTGATCTAGTTAAATACTTTTTGCAGTGACTCTCAAAGTCAAACTGTTCACTGAAAAACATCATTAAATAATGAAATTCTACTCAGTTTCACATGAACACTGACCCCCTGCCAAGTGCTCATGTGCCCCCAGGTCCTGGACCTCTGGTTGGGAAACACTGTTATATGAACTGCACTGTATAAACCAGACTGAGAAGGAAATGATAGTTTTAAATTCATCTTTATTTCAAATCACAATAACATTGAGTGTGACATGATTTATGCTGTTTTAAGTATATTCCATATTTCCCCAACACTGTGTCTGATCTCAGATGATTCACTGATTAAACCCAGGCTTTTGTTGAGCCTTTTTATAGCTGGCAATAACAGAGGAAACGATCTCCCTCGTTGCCTTCGTTGATGTTTTTATCGATGACCTGGATTCCACCACTTGTATATATCGGGATGGATTCCTTGTCGAAGAACAGGGTCATGTTTGTCACAGGTTCGCCCTCGCGGCGCTTGTACCAAAGATAGACTTCAGTCCCGTCTTTTCCGGTGTTCAGGTTCACATCAACGAGTGTGTAGCCCTCCCTCTTGTACTCATCACGCTCCTCTTGGTTGGTGGAGATCTTCAGGTCAGTGATGGATTTGCTGGGATCAGTGGTCAGACGATACCAGAGGAAGTTGGTCCCTCTGAGGCCTCCGGATGTGGTGTTAGTGGGTTTATCAATCCGGATGAAACCCTGGTTTAAAAGATCTGTGTCTTGATTTTCATCAATGGAACTGGTGGCTTTGACATCTTGGATGTAGGTCATCTTCTCTCTCCGTACCCACAGTTTCACATACTTATCGAATATGTGAAGGCGATTGCAGTAAACTCTCTGTAAGTTCATGTTGATCAGCTTAACCTCGTCTTCAGGGTTTAGTGAGAAGTCAACACCTACTATGGGTACGTCATAAGGAGTGGTGCCACATTTGGTCCAGAGCACAACATCTCCTTCAGAAGTTACCAATGTGTGACCTTCTGTGTAACCTGCTTTTTTCAGACCCTTAACCATCTCATCATTATAACTGATCTGAACCTTTGTCATGGGGGGCTCGTCCTCCTGCTCGTTGTATTTGTGCCAGACGTTTACAACATTTCCCAGCTCGTCTTGCTTTGCCTCTTGTTTAATGAAGCCTTTTGCCTTCAGCTGTTGTTCTTCAGCCTGGTTTGTGGACAGACTGAAGCCGGTGATGTATCGGGACATGTTTGCACAGCTGAGGGAAAGAGACAAATACAATGGAATCGTGAGACAGGAAGTTTTTATTCAAGCAAGAAAAAGGGTTTAAAAGACGCCGTCATATAGGCAGTGGTTACTTACAGGTGGTGTCACAGAAACGTGGAGTTTCAGCTGAGCGGAGTCTGCTGTGGAGTCTGCTGTGGAGTCTGCTGTGGAGTCTGCTGTGGAGTCTGCTGTGGAGTCTGCTGTGGAGCGGAGTCTGCTGTGGAGCGGAGTCTGCTGTGGAGCGGAGTCTGCTGTGGGGCGGAGTCTGCTGTGGGGCGGAGTCTGCTGTGGGGCGGAGTCTGCTGTGGGGCGGAGTCTGCTGTGGGGCGGAGTCTGCTGTGGGGCGGAGTCTGCTGTGGGGCGGAGTCTGCTGTGGAGCGGAGTCTGCTGTGGAGCGGAGTCTGCTGTGGAGCGGAGTCTGCTGTGGAGCGGAGTCTGCTGTGGAGCGGAGTCTGCTGTGGAGCGGAGTCTGCTGTGGAGCGGAGTCTGCTGTGGAGCGGAGTCTGCTGTGGAGCGGAGTCTGCTGTGGAGCGGAGTCTGCTGTGGAGTCTGCTGTGGAGCGGAGTCTGCTGTGGAGCGGAGTCTGCTGTGGAGCGGAGTCTGCTGTGGAGCGGAGTCTGCTGTGCTTCCCTTTCGCCTCCTGGGTTTATATCTGCATCAGAGCTCGGTTGGGGAGTGACCTTGTGGGCGGAGCCTTTGTTCTTGTGAATTCAGTCAGAGTCCACAGGGCGGATGACTGTCCAAATAAAGTATTGCATATCTGTATTTCATCTTAGGAATGTGTAAAATACACAAATCCCTGTTCAAAGCACATTTCCAAGAGTGTAATATTTGAGGTTATAATGTTAGTGAATGACGTCATTATCTTAGTCAAAATCCACAAATATCTGTAAGAGCGGCCGAGTGCTCGCTGGATCACCGCAGTACAATAGTAAATGCTAAACACAAATAACAAATCAGGTGCTCCTCAAGCTCGTGGGGCCAGGCAGCCTGAACAGCGTAAGAGGACGGGCTGAGGCCTCAGGTGCCTCAGCCCGTCCTCTTACGGCAATAATAACTGTAATAACCTGAGCATCTGACTCTGTGTGGAACATAACAAGTATACCCTAAAAACTATAACTGATCTATAAAAGAGGACGCTCTGACATCAATATTTACTTAAAGGCCTCTGTTTGTGTTGGTAAATAACGACGTCATGGGTGGCACAGGGGTTAGAGCTCGTGTTTCATCTCTTTACTCACTTTATTCCATGATTGAGCTAAAAAAGACAAATATCTGTGTTTGTGCCGTGCCTGTGTCCAGTTGTTTCCTGTAGAATGATTCTTCCTTTATGAACATGGTGCTGTCTGAAACAGCTCCGTTCACCTGTTGGTCTGTGGCAGATACGGGACTGGCAGCAGCTGCAGGAGGGGCCATGTTGTGACCCCAGGTATGGCGTCCTCCAGGCGTCTGGACATGACCAGGAGGTGGCGCTAATTTGACTAAAGGAGGTGCACCTTTGTAACCTCCCACAGTCAGGCCTTTGTACAGTGGTTTTATCGGTGCTACACATCTGTATCATTGTCTGATTCTTGTGCATGACCTCGTCACCGAGGGAGGGGTTTATGATTAAGAGGAAAAAGCAACACTGAGCAGGACAGGAGTTCAGCCCTGGACCAGTGTCCCCACTCATCATTCTGTAGAAAAGGTCTCAGGGCTGTGATTGGCTCAGAGCAGACACGCCTGTGACTTTGGCAACTTTACATCTGGATTCTGGGGAAGTGAGTGGGAGGCGGGTCACAGTCCAGGCTCAGTGAGGTCTATATAAACGGTCAGGGGGGGTCATTGATCTGTGCGCTGCAGCAGACCGTGCTCCAGGTAAGACTTTTACAGCTGGAAACCTTTTAAACGTAGAGATAACGTAGAGATGACAATTTGAAACTTCTGTAAATAACTGACAAAAATATGATGAAAAATATAAAGTGAGTTTTCTGCCAAAATGCCTTAAATTTAATACTTTAATTTTCGGCAACAAAATGTGAATGATGGATCGACACAAGTTTAAATTTGTGGTTATATTTTGTGACATTTAGTTACAAAGATGTTTGCTTGTTGAAATTCAAAATTCAATCAGGTGGAATTAGTTCATTTAAAATCTGTTTGAAAAAAGCCCTGATGATATTGTTGAGTCCAAGCCTGGAAAGTTCAGTCTGTAGTGACTAAAGTCATGAAAATGCATTTTGAGAAAATGTCCTTGAAAATTCCCAAATAAATCTGTGAGGAACCTTGACTCATGGATTAACCACTAAACTCCCGCCTGAACCGAGCACATTTTCTCCAGTTTGGCTTTACCCCAATCCAAAAGCTTCTGGAAAAAAGCTGTGAAAATAGCAACAAAACTGAGACAAAAACAATGATGGAAAGTGATAAAAATGTCACAAAAATGTCACAAAAATGTCACAAGAAATTGACAACATATGACATAATAACATCATGTTATTCTGTCATTCCCTCATTAAAAACATGGCTGAAGTGTTGCCTTGGCACATTCACGTATTTCTGAGTAATCTGTAAAAACTCTGATGGCGGCCATTTTAGGGATAGGTTTGCCTGAGTCCTCCTAGGAACGCCCCCACCTCCTGGAGACGCCTCCAAGCTTTCGTCACCAGCCGAGTAACCAACCACTGCTCCTCAGCAGAACCCCCTCCCCACTGATGCCACAGACAGCGTGTGGAGGGGGCGTGTCGTAAAGGCTCAGAGGTTCTTAAAGAGACAGAGGCCTATTTCAAGACATTCACTACAGCCATTTTGAGAGAGACATTTTATACAAGGCAGTTATTCTAATTTACTGCATATACAGACCAACAGAAGGTTTGTCATCATTGTAGTGTGATATAGACTGGTGCTATGGGACTGAAAAAAGCAGAACACCCCCACTTTAATTAAAAAAATGTACAGGTTCATTTTAATATGCTGAACAAATTCAGTGTATAAAAACACAAATTTACCTTCATAAGTTGGAAGCTGAAAAAGGCCCAGTTATCACTTTTATGCCCTTTCTGCAATAAAATGTGCGTCTTTACAAAGCCATGAGTGACAATAAATCCTTTATTGTGTTTCGCTCTGAAAACAATCACACCATTATCCACATCACGCAAGACAACACAAGTCTTTCATTTCAGTTCAGTTTATTTTGAAAGATTTTTTCCTCCCAATAACTACCAGACGTCATTTGATTAGTTTGGAATTCATGCTGTGAGAAACACGATACATTCGACAGCACTGGTCAAGCACAAAGCCAGTATCAGCACTCTGCCCTCCACCAGAAATCAGGACAAAAAAAAGATAAAAGTAAAAGTTTTAAATTGCCACACTATTCTCCATCAACTCTGGATCCAGATACGTGTACGGCAGGTCCAGATTTGCGTTCCGTTTGCCAATAGCTGCACCTAACTCTTTCAGTTCTTCTTGAAACTTCTTGATCAGGTCGAGGGGAACCTCCTCACAGAACAGTTCTTCTGGGTACCGACCAAGAGGATACTGAGAGAACAGCATATAAAAGTCATTAAACCAATCACACAACAGTAGCTCACAGTAGCAAAAGTCACTTACGACGTCGTTGTACTGTTCGCTGAGGAGCCAGAGAATGGCCAGGATGTTCACGGTGGCGTTGACGTCAGGGAGTGTTTGCAGAAAGATGTGCTCGTTGGCTCCGCCCTTCACGGTGGGCGGGGCCAGTTGTAAGGAGGGCGGGAAGTTGGGCATCCAGTTCCCAATGTCCAACTGCAAAGCATCGAAATCAATTAACAGAGTTTCAATGTAACAGTTTAATAGTTGGTGCCTCGGTTAAGGCGGGCGGTAAGAGGTTGACATGTGTTAAGAGTTAAACCTCTTAACTCCCGCCTGAACCGAGAAGATCTTTTTCCTCACGTCATCAGATTTTTTTTCCATCATTTTTTTGTTGGGTTTTCAACTCAGTTTTGTAGCTTTTTTGTCATTTTTTTGGTCATTTCTTGGTCCATTTTTGTAACTTTTTTTGTCCTTTTTTTGTCACTTTTGTCACATTTCTGTATTTTTGTGTGAATTTGTTTGTCATTTTTTTTGCAATTTTTTCATCAATGTTTTTTTTTTCTTTTAGTATGTTAATAAGCACACCTGATACTACAGAAAACCATTGGAAAACCTTTTGTAGCAATTTTTGGGGGGTTAGGTTTTTTTTTTGTTCATATATGCAGCCGCCTAGTAGTTCACATCATCACCTGTCCATTGTTGACCGCTGAGTGCTGGGCGGAGGAGGTGAAAATGACCATAGTGACAAACTTCACCAGTTCATCCACTGCACTGAAGCTCTGGGGGATTCCTAAAACATCACCACTTTCATTATAAACTTCATTATTGTCCAACTGTTTGGTAAAGAGCTGAGTTTTCCAAATGACTCACCTGATTCTGTGCGAGACAGAAATCCATGTTCAAATACATCCTTGATGAAGTTCTGCAGCTCCGAGTCCTTTTGGACATCGCTGTCGCTCTTGTAGTAGTTGGTCAAGATGCCGCTCACAAACCTTAAAACATCATCATTTCACAGTCACATGTGTCTCTGTTGCAGCAGTAGAACGAACAGCCTCCTCAGAATCCTTTGTACCTGTGTATGATGTCCCACAGCCGGAGGCCGTCGTCTCTGTAGTAGTATTTGGGCACTGACTCCACCCCTCTGTCCTTAATGTCCTCTGGGAGACAGAGGGAGCGGTAGGTCAGTGAGGACAGCGCCCCCTGCAGGATGGAGACCACACCCTCACCACCAGCGGCTGCATACTGAGACAGAAGTTTGATTGTTTTTAATCATCATTGTGCATTAGGGACATACTATCTATGAAATGATGGCTTACCTTTGTCAAAACCCCTTCAGAACCCACCTCTTCTGAAATGAGTTGTTTTCTCGCCAAAGTGTTGATGACAAAGGTGTAACGAGTGTGAGGAAGAAGGAGCTGAAAAAAACATTAGACAATTTAAATGATGATCAGAAACATACAGCCGTGCCTTACATCCTTGTTTACTCCAAGAAGATATATTTTAACGGCCACAAAATGACTTTGTTTTAGGGACGTTCCCATGGCAATGTATGGAAGCCCGTTTCCGCCATGTTAAAAAAATAAAAGCCCAACAGGAAGTCGAAATTTCGAGATTTAAACTCGAAATTTCGAGATTTAAACTCGTAATTTCGAGTTTTAAACTCGTAATTTCGAGTTTAAATCTCGTAATTACGAGTTTTTAAGATCCGTAATCATAGACGTCAGCCCTATTTTACTTTGAAAATCCGGATGTTGTTGTCGTTCTCTTTCCTGTCTGATGCGGTCTGAACTGTGGAGCTTGATCTGGCAGAGCCGTATCTTGGAATCATATCATGCCTGAAAAACAACTGCTATTTTGGGGCAAACTCGTGCCTCTTTGCCCCTGCCATGTCCTATGGATACCCCCTATGGTCTCCCCGCTTGATAAAAGGGCGATGCCGGTGGACAATGGCTAGTTTGCCCGGTTAGCATGTGCAATCCAGCTCATTGTTGATTAAAAAAAGTCTGCAATTAACCACCAATGCGTCAATCCTGACCCAGTGTGTGATAATCTTCAAGGCTGCATTATGTGGTTACCGCTTTATTGGCGTTGTTAGTGTATAATACTTAATTCCACAAGATCCATTATTGGAGCTGGATGCTAGTGCTGCTAAGAAGCTAGGTAGCTCCGGGTGCTAAGCAATCGGCTACGGCCAATTGTACATGAAGTGTGAGTAATCAACCAGCCCGGCTCAGTGTGTGATCGTTGTTAAAGGGATGCTTTATGTAGACGGTGGTTTTATTGACTTTATTCACGCATTTTCACATAATCATGATCATCCGAAGTTCATCGAAGTTCATGATGCTACGATCGTAGCATTAGCTTTGGGAATGCCCATGCATCATCAAGGCCTAAACACATTCCTATCGTGGATACAGACATTTTTAATAACTTTTCTTGTCACTGCTTTTAATCCTGGGTGTTGAGGTAAAATAAACACTTCTGTGTGTCTTTGCAAAAGTCCCAGAGTTGCTGTAGCTCCGATTCACAACACGATGAAGCTGATCCTCCATGACTGTTTACATTCTGCACCAGTGGTTCCGCTGTCCCCGCCGTACTGACGTCTATGATCACGGATCTGAAAAACTCATAATTCCGAGTTTAAATCTCGAAATTCCGAGTTTTAAAAGTCGTAATTTCGAGATTTAAACTCGAAATTTCGAGATTTAAACTCGTAATTTCGAGATTTAAACTCGTAATTTCGAGATTTAAACTCATAGTACGAGTTTAAAAGTCGTAATTTCGAGATTTAAACTCGTAGTATGAGTTTAAATCTCGAAATTACGAGTTGAAATCTCGAAATTTCGACTTCCTGTTGGGCTTTTATTTTTTTAACATGGCGGAAACGGGCTTCCATAGAAACATGTTCAGAGATTGATGTGATTTAACCCCTTAACTCCCACCTGAACCGAGCACATTTTCTCCAGTTTGGCTTTACCCCAATACAAAAGCTTCTGGAAAAAAGCTGTGAAAATAGCAACAAAACTGAGACGAAAACAATGATGGAAATGTGAGAAAAAAGTGAGAAAAATATGATAAAAATGTGACCAAAAAATGACAAAAATGTGACAAAAAAATGATAAAAATGTGACCAAAAAATGACAAAAATGTGACCAAAAAATGACAAAAAATGTGACCAAAAAATGACAAAAAATTGATACAAATTTGACAAAGAAAAGACAAAAATATGACAAAATGCGACAAATATGTGATCAAAAATTGACAGAAAAAATGACAAAAAAGTTACAAAAATGAGTTGAATACCCAACAAAAAATGATGCAAAAAAAAAATCTGATAACGTGAGGAAAAAGATCCTCTCGGTTAAGGCGGGAGTTAAGAGATTAAGATTTCCTGTCAAAATGTCACTAACTAATTGGGGCGTGGCCACAATTATATTTTTAGTTTGTTGCCATGTGATGAAGGTCTGTGCTGAACGGCGTCGCTCTACAACAAAGTTGACGTTGGCTCCGCAATGTCTGCAATGTCTTTTCACTTTTGTAGGTGGCCCCACTTTCGCCTCAGTCCCATCCCATCATCACTCTCGCCGCAGCGGTGCTTTTCACACGCTGTATAGTTGAAATCTTCTCTCTGGCCAGTGAACTTTATTGCCGCAATACCCGGGAGAAGCCGCTCGGCAAAACAGTAGGTGCCCAGTCAACAAAAAAAAAAAAGATTCAGGGATTGATCTTGCAGTCTCATGGTTGAGAATCCAGTGCTCTACCTATGGAGCTACACAAGCTGAGTGAAATAGTGCCACTAAACATATACATAACCCGCACTCATGTATTTGCAGAAAACGGAGCATTTTGTAATTAGAGAAAATTCGTCTGGGTGTCCAAAGAGTTGAAAGTTTGCTCCAGCCCTGCAGCACCCTCGATGGGTGAAACGACATTTTGGTCAGACCCATGTAGTAGGAGGAACATAGGGCTGCTCAATTATTGAAAAAAATAATAATCACGATTATTTTTGTCATAATTGAAATCACAATTTTTCAAACGATTATCTGTTGCCTTTAAAAAAAAGTCTATCTTTATTTTATTTATCAAAATACTATGATGATATTTTAAGTTTTCTGGACAGTCATAAAAGTACAAATGATTTCAAGTACGCCTTGATTAAAGAGAGGTCCCTGTTTCACACCTGCCCCCTGCTGGCCAGCCCTCACACCTGCGCAAGTAAACTGAGCAGTGCGGCCTGATGACATCATCACACAGCGCCGTTTGTTTTTATGTCAGACAAAAGCATGAGCCATGGCACGTGAAAAGTGAAGGGAAAATAATCCCAGCGGCCTGAAATAACGCAAGTCTGTTTGCAAAAAAAAATGTTTTTGAAAAAAATAAAAATAAAACATTTGAAAAAAAAAAAACATTGAAAAAAAAATAGATTTTTTTGCGATTATGCTAATTTTGTAATCGTTTACTGTTGTAATAGAAATCGTAATAGAATTTCGATTAATTGCACAGCCCTAGAGGAACACACAGAGAGACGGACAGGAAACAGCCAATCAGAACAGAACCTGTGATTGTACAGTCCAAAAAGTGGAATTTGGAGCCAAAAACGTAGAAATGAAAGCTTCTTTCTATGACAGAGGGGTAGCATAAAGGCGTAGGAGTCTAATTAAAATAAAATGTATGAATTTGAGGAGAAACTCTGACAGAGACAGTGGATGGGTGGGCCACTTACAAGCCACTTACAAGCCACTTACAAGCCACTTTAAAGGCATTTTTGCCGGTAGTGGCTGCGTTTGCGCAACATTAGGTCCAGCTCGGGAATGTGCAGGCGCGCCGGATTGTGTCCATTCCAATCCAACAAAGTCTGTGAAAGACATGAGGCTTTGATTTTTGTTGAAAATGGCCTCTGACTTGCGGGCTTGTCATGACCACGCACAAATATATTTCATAAATGTAACTGATGATTTTGAAAGCCACATGGGTCTGGGACATTGGCCGAAATGTGAGGCTTTCGATTGAAAACTCTGGGATAAGGGGTCAGAAGTTCAAGAAATATGTGACTAAGAAACGCATCAGTGACTTTTGGGGATCGACTGGTGAATGAGCCCGTCGTTAGTGCGTACTGTACCTTGTAAAGAGGGTGCACTCTGGGGATGTTCCTCAGTAAAGCCACAGCGAAGACCTCCGCCAGCAGGTGAGTGCGCAGCAGGTGCACATTGAGCTCGTGGTCATGGAAGTCGGCACTTCTCACAAAGGTCTTGGCCAATAACCAGTCGTACTCACGGTCAGAGGGGAGGAAGATCGGGTTGTTCTCTGCTGGTTTCTGTTTGAGCTGCAGGAGAAAATCAAACCTGTAACTCTTTACACTTTTGTGTAACACCAGAGCTCTGGACACGCTCCTCACCTGAATGGCCACAGGCTTCAGCTCATCCATCGGGGTTTTGTGAAGGAGGACGAGCGGAGCCGTGAGATACTGATGTTCACCATTGATCACATTGGTCTTCACTCCATCCAAAAGCTTGTAATCACACAGGAACATGTTTCCTTTCTAAAACACGAACAACACTTATTATCCATAACATTCACGGACTGTTTCTCAGTCTTGTTATTTTAAAGTGATAGTCTGTAAGTTTGCAACGTGAGGAGAGAGTGACAGTGACATTTGGAAGTAATCGCGTTCCTGACAGGCTCGTCTCATTGGTCGGAGTGATGGCACCACGATTCTGATTAGCGAGTGAGGGACTTCAGAAAACGTAGGATTGTTTAATAATACTTAAGTAACATCTGATATAGACCCAGGTGTCAGTTCTAAACAAATGGTTACATTTGTAAAACATTTGGCTTTGATCTACTTTTTAATCGAAAGTCTTTCGAGTGAGCACAGACCTCCATTTCCTCGTTTAAATCCAAGTGGACCATCTCATCCGTGACAGGAAAGTGCTGAGGCAGAGCGGTGCAGCGTCGGATCAGGATGGGGTTGAGTCCACTCAGGTACTGGGAACCGAAGAAAGCGTCTTCCCTCCAGTGCTCGTACACGTACTCTGAGAAACATCAGCACAGTGATGACTCTGAAGTCACTAACACCAGAGCTTTAGGTTCAGGACTTTACCTGAGGTTTCGTCTTTGTGCCAGTTGAACACTCTGTGTAGACAATCAAAGTCGGGCCAAGGTTCGACACAGTTGGCCAAACCAGTCAGTTTCATCACTGCAAGTCTTTGAACAAAACATTATCAAATCAGTAATTCACAAAATACTCAACACTATTGTGAAAATGACTTACCCTTGAAAATATGTCCGGGTGAATTCAATAGTTTTTGAGTAAGAGAATTTGACTTCAGAAGGCAGACCATCCTCTGTGCTCATGCAGTGAGGCATTCCCTTTTCATAAACCGCCCAACTGGAAGAGATGCAGATGTACAATAACGCTGATCACATTATTAAACAAATGTAAGGAACATGAGGTGCTCACCTGTATTCTTCTTTTCTGCGCTCGAGCTCGAGCTCCCGCGCTCCTTTGACCACAGCTTTCTGCTCCTCAAAGACAAACGTGGCTATTCAAAAAGCAAACTTAGTGTAAGATAATCAGTGAAGTCACATTATACTACCTAGATAGGCCTACTCAAAGCTATCACACTCAGTGATGAACATCTTCAATGAAGGTTTTTGAGCCATCGTCTGTCCTGTGTAGTTCAAGTGTCAAACGTTTCACTTCTTCATCCAAAAGGCTTCGTCAGCTACACTAAAGGTTCAATTCAGCCCAGATAAAGACCACGGGGAGGTTCAGCTTGGCTCCTCCTCCAGCTACTCTCCTGTAGGGCAGGCCTCAACTCAATATTCAAATCCAGGCTGAAAACAGTTCTTTTTGCCCGTGCATATGACTGAAAGTATTTTATCTACACTCTTGCCTTTTTCTGTGATTGATTAAATTTATGTTGACGTCCAGAGGAGAAGGAGCGACAAAACAGAGGTTAGGTAACTTTGTGTGAACGAGCAAGAAAAATAGTGCTCAAGACAGAGCGAGTCAAAACAAGACTTAAAAATGCATATAACTGAAAGTATTATATCTACACTCTTGCCTCTTACTGTAATTGATTTGTTTTATGTTGATGTTTTTATTGATTCTATTTGCTTTCTTGTATTTATGCAACTGTGAAGCACTTTGAATTGCCATGTGTATGAATTGTGCTCTACAAATAAACTTGCCTTGCCTTGCCTTGGTAAACATCTTTGTAGTTTGAGTCTTTGTGGTTCTAATCTCAGCTGATCACTGCTTATTACCTGCCTATTGACCTATTGTCATGTCAATGAGGCCGACACACAGATCTATAGGTGGGTAATTATCAGTGATCAGCTGAGACTAGGGTCGTTAGGGCTTAGAACTACAAAGACTCATGACTACAAAGATGTTAACCGACAGGTGAGAGTAGCTGCTAATAGAGGGGAGGAGCCAAACTGAACTCCTCCCTGTGGTCTATCTGGGCTGAACTGAACCGAAGCCTGTTGGATGAAGAGGCGAAACGTTCGACACTTTGACTACAAAGTACAGACGATGACTTAAGAACCCTCACTGAAGATGAACAACTCCTGTACGACTGAGAGCCTACACGGACATCACTAATGAACAGGCCTATTCAAAGCATTTAACCCTGATGTGTGATGGCAGACCGACTCTAGTGCATGATTTATAATGAGAGTCAACATAAGGGCCGTAAATGGAACAACATGGTTAAACTCAAAGCTTTTAAAGTCACTGATGAAGAGACTGACTCCTTTAGGAACAACTGAAGAAGCTTATTAGAATGGAATTTGAACGAAGTGTCCCTATCCTGCACTGACCTGTCCCCTCCATGTAGTAGTGAGTATCCTCATCCTCGATCCATTGATAAATGGGAAACTTATAAACCTTTCCTTCTGGAGACGTCACCTCCACTTTGTCCACAAACCAGCTGTCTTCAGCAAACAGTGGCAGCTGCTGCTTATCCAGCTCAATCATCAGCAGCTTCCCCAGGCTTTCCTTGCAGCTCAGAGAGATTGTAGATTCCTGAAATCATCCAGATCTGAGAGGTGCTGTCATGCACGTGTTTATGAATACTGTAGACGACTTACTGATCCGTGGAAGAAGCCGAACATCCCCTTCACCCATTTACGTTCACTCTCTCCATCCTCACCCACCAGCTTGATATAGACGTTGTTAAAAGTGTGTGAAAGCGGGCGGTCCCCAGTAAAGATTTTCACAGTGTATGACGCCATCTTCAGCTTCAGAACAATGAACCCTGAAAACAGAACGTTGCAAATGAAATGTGTCTGTTGTTAAGGGGAGTCGGTGAATCCAGTTCACTGAGTCAACTGTGTTTGTTTCCCTGAAAACTGAAAGAACCGAGTGAACTGAACTTTCAGCTTTCAGGGAGACTTGAAACATCTGTAAACAAACAAACAAATCCCTTCACAAAAAAGGTTTAGTTAATGACTGATTCAAGGCCATTGTTAGTTCTTGCCTGTGCATTAGCTGGAGCAGGGGCGGGGCCAAGGAGAGCGAGTGTAACACATGATGAAAAGTCATTTAATGTTTTTCTTCGCTATCATCTTTCCCTGCTACTTTTGTTGAGCCAAGACCACATGTTCTGTGCATGTATCTCATGTCTCAATATACCGGTGAAACTCAGGAAATCAGAATATCATGAAAAAGTTCATTTATTTCTGTAATTCAAAAATTCGAAACTAATACATGTCATTTTGCATGTCCTGAGTCTATATGTCAAGCCTTTGTTTTGATGATTTTGGCTTACAGCTTTTAAAAAAAGATTAGAATATTGCATGAAATCAATAAAACAAATGGTTATAAAGATAGAAATGTGGGTCCTCTGAAAACTATAATCCTGCACATACTTAGTCCTCGGTTATTATGGCTCAGTTTGTAAAAAAAACAACAAATAAAACATCTCAGAAAATTAGATTATTTATAAAATGGACGTTAAGCCATAGATGATTATGGCTTAACGTCCATTTTACGTTTGCTGTCGATCACTGGCATAAATGTGAGAAAAAAATACATGGCAAGTTTTCTATCACTTTATCTTTTCATATAAGAACAAGGTGTTTCATGCCTAAAAATGCCCCAAATTTCCCATCTTTTCGGCAACGAAATCTGAATAATGGATAGAGCTCAAATTTATGGTTTCATTTTATTGATGAATGAGTTGCAAAGACTTTCTCAGAGGGGATTTTGGATTTCTTGTTTAGTTTTAAAATAAGCTGTTTTTTAGTGGAAAAATTTGCAAAAATGTAATTTTCGCCTTATTTTTTGACATTCAAAACTCAATAAATGGGGCTCATGGATTAAATAATAAAAAATCCCTCAGAAAAAATCTTCCAAATATTGTTCAGTCCAAGGCTGGAAAATGTGAAGTCTTTAGGTCCGACTGACGTGGACATAGTGTCGCCACAATGACAGAAAAATGTGTTTTGAGAAAAAGGCCCTTGAAAATTGCATTCTCCCATATAAGTCTATGGGGGAACATTGAATCAGCGCAATTTAAACATGCTATTGTGAAGATTAGGCATGTTTTCTGTTTCCGGGTGAAAGCTTGTATGTTCAGAGACAGATTTGGCCCAAAACCTGAAAACTGAAAAAATTTAGTTTTTCCCCTTAAATGACACAAAATTATCTGAATTAAGAGAATAACGACGACTAGTGTTTTTATCTCGCCCAAGACCAGACCAAATCTACTCAAACCTTAGATTTAATCTAATTCAAGTAGATTTATGCCACTTCATCCTTAAAACAATTATTCTTTTTCCAGTGCACTTCTTTCACATGCCAGTGTTGTCCATAATATATGACCGAACTGGGTGTATTGACAGTATTCCAACCTTTCTTTCTCCCATTTAACTCTAATAATGTTAAAAGTACTCTCTGATTTGGG
The DNA here is from genome assembly GCF_951799975.1 of Gobius niger. Classification (NCBI taxonomy): domain Eukaryota; kingdom Metazoa; phylum Chordata; class Actinopteri; order Gobiiformes; family Gobiidae; genus Gobius; species Gobius niger. The sequence continues at coordinate 2,281,143 of NC_136853.1, read as the reverse complement.
TAATCATGTTCCTCAAAATCATCTTGAGGGCCAGAGGTTCTGTGCTGGAGGGCCGGGTTTGTCCCCCGGGCCTGACGTTGCCTACCCCTGGTCTACGTCATATATTAGTACATCACAAATAAATGAACTTTTTCACAATCTCCTATTTAGTTTTACCTGGACTGCATTCTGTTTTCAATGGAGTGAACGAATAGTGCAATGTAAAGCAAGTGCATTAATATTATTATTATTCTAAATCCACTTCCCAACCCCTCCCTCCCCACTCGAGGTTAGTTCTGTTCCCCGTCAGTGTGAGGTCTTACCTGGACAGAGCCGGACCAGGATCTGCTGCTCAGACCAGCGTCCGCCTCTGACCTCGGCCTGTATTTGTGGGCCGACCCAAGGGCGGGACTTTCCTCTGAACATTGGGGAGGTTAAACTCCTATAATCATGTTATGATTATCGGCAGCTGTATAGGGGGGGGGGATCTCTTTCCACGTGCTGCAGAGAGATAAACCCCCAACATTTATAAAAGAGATCAAGAGGTGGGTCCTCTGAAAACTATAATCCTGCACATACTTAGGCCTTGGTTTTTATAGCTCAGTTTGTAAATAAAACAAAACAAATGAATCATCTCAGAAAATTAGAATATTTATAAAATGGACGTTAAGCCATAATCATCTAAATTATAACAAAGGCTTGACATGTCATGGGTCTATGTCATATATTAGTATCACAGTTTTACCTGGACTGCATTCTGTTTTTAACCTCTTAGCAGCCGCCTAAACCAAATGCATTCTGTCCTCTTTGGCTATAGGCCTGTGTAACACCTCATTTGAAAGCTAAGACCCACAAAACTGATCTTTTTCCTCGTGTTGTTGCTGTGTTGTGTCACCTTTTGTATGTTTTTTTCCTTTTTTTTTTCTTTTTTTTTTCTTTTTTGTCACATTTTTGTTGAATTTTTGTCACATTTTTGTTGAATTTTTGTCACTTTTTTGTTGCATTTTTGTGGAATTTTTGTGGAATTTTTGTCACTTTTTTGTTGAGTTTTCGTCACATTTTGTTGAATTTTTGTCACATTTTGTTTGAGTTTTCGTCACATTTTTGTTGATTTTTTGTCAGTTTTTTTTTTTATTTTTGTCACTTTTTTGTTGCATTTTTGTCACATTTTTGTTGAATTTTTGTCACTTTTTTGTTGAGTTTTCGTCACATTTTGTTGAATTTTTGTCACATTTTTGTTGCGTTTACATCCTTGTTTTTCTTCTCATTTTTTGTGGCTGTTTTGGTGCTTTTTCCCCAAGAAGCTTCTCTGGTGCTGGAGAGAGATAACCCCCTGACATTTATAAAAGAGATCGAGAGGTTCGTATAAATCAAGCCCTTTTGGTTTAAACAGGGCGTTATTCTGAAAAGAACAGTTTCAATAAGATTATAACATCATCCAAAGGTACATAAGAATAAATCACTTTGTCACATTGTTCCTCGAAGTCGCTAATGGAGCTCACTCTTGTTACACTCGTGCCACAAAAAACACATTACACAGAATTTGGATTAAAAATGAAGCTATGAAAACTTTAAAACTATAGGGGCATGCATAAAGATATTAAAATCAATTAATAAAATAAATAATAAGTAAAATATGATCGGACAACAATGCGATCTGAGCCGGATAATTTCACTGCAAAGCTACATACCATTGTGCTTCCACTGTTTTGTTACTATTATTATTTTGATTATTGTTATTATTTGCAAACAGAACCGGTAGTAACTGGCTCTGTTGCCGTTTCCACACTTCAAACGTGTCTTTTTGACCATGTTAAGGCAAGAATTGGACTTTGCAACATAGATTTTATAAATCAGTGCCCTTGAATTAGTAAATAAGTAAAAGTGGCTCTGTTGCCAAAACTCTGAAAGAAATGCCGTTGGAGTCTGTGTGTGTCCGTGTGCGTTTGTGTTCGTTGCATCTTTGTGTTTTTACTTATCGAGTTTGTTCCAGACAAAGGGAGTGGAACCCGTGACACCGTGTGACCCCGAGTGTAGATCAGGGTCATGTGACTGGATTGAAACAAACGCTTCATCACAGCGACTGCAGAGAACAGAGAGGTGGAGGAACAGCAGCGACATGTGACTTCCTGAGAGGACGTTGATAAAGTCTCTGGTCACAGGCGTGTCTGCTCTGAGCCAATCACAGCTCTCTGCCACCTTTTCTATAGAATTGTGAGTTGGCTCAGTGCCCACAGCTCGTGTCTGTTCTGATAAGTGTTTGTGACTGGAGGACAGCGCTGCCTTGGGACAGCTGTGCTCCCCTATAGAGATCATAGATATCAATATTAATATCAATATATTCATTCATGTTATTGTGGTCATACCGCCTTTGCTCTGCCCAATCCCGTCAGACCTTGGAAGCTCAGCGGGGAAGGGCCTGGTCAGTACTTGGATGGGAGACCGTTTGGTAACACCAGGAAGCCGAGCGAATGTAGTGAGTGAGTGAGTGGTTGGTGGTGGTCGGAGGGGCCGATGGCGCAGACTGGTTGCCTCGCTTCCGTCAGTCTACACCAGGGCAGCTGTGGCTACAATAGTAGCTTACCACCACCGAGTATGGAGTGAACGAATAGTGCAATGTAAAGCGTCTTTGAGTGTCCAGAAAAGCGCTGTATAAAACCAATGCATTGTTGTTATTATTATTATTATTATTATTAGGCCCGAGCAACGGACACGCAGTGTCCCGCGAGGGACTAATTAAAACTGTTATCGGGGGACGAAAACGCAAGAATTCACGTAGCAAACGTGAACCGTCAAAACGTAGTGCTCCGCAAGCTCTAATTTTGGGTGGGGTTCGCGAGAGAAAATAATAAAAGATGGCTCAGTGGCGCCCCCTCAAGCAGGCAGTTTACATTGACCCAATGGAGGAGCGGTCGCAAAAAAAATCATCGTACAAAAGCGACATTGGCCAGGGCCATAGACCACGTCAGGACATGTCAAAAATGATATTATGACCCCGCCCTAAATGCTACAGGAAGTCGGCCATCTTGGCCCGAACCTCAAACCTTCAAAATCGTACCTCTTGAACTTCTGGCCCCTGATCCCAGAGTTTTCAATGGAAAGCCTCCAATTTTGGCCAACATGTCCCAAACCCATGTGGCTTTCAAAATCATCACTTCAAATTTTGTTCCATTATTGGGCGTGGTCATGACATGGCCGCAACTGAGAGGCCATTTTCAGCAAATTTCAAAGCCTCATATCTTTCACAGACTTGGCCGGATTGGAACGGACCCAATCCGGCGCGCGTGCACATTCCCCACCTGGACCTAATGCTGTGCACACGCAGCCGCTATCGCCAAAAATGACCCACTGGCGCCCCCTCAAAGTTTTGACTTTAAAAATTTGTATTAAAAAAACGGGATGGTGTGGAGGTGTGGAAAAAATCATACAGACCTTGTCTGTGATGGGGAACAACATATCAAAACCACGGCACTCTGAGTAATGTCTTTGTGGGAGAGAAATAATGGCCGAAAAATCGTTTCCATTATTATTATTATTTTGGTGCACCTTTGACCCCAATTTTGACCCCCTGAATATTAACAAAAACTCAATTTTATTTGACCAAATGATCAAAGTTGGGGAAAAATTCATGATTTTGAAGTCTGCGAAACAACACTGTGCAAAAAGCCTCAGTGGCGCCCCCTCAAGCATGACCCCTATTCAAATGAGCCATGAATTTTTGGCCTAAACCTATGTCATTCGGTACAATGATAGAGCACATCAAGACAAACCTAAAACATCATTATAGCTACTTCCTCTGACAAACAGGAAGTCGGCCATATTGGATTGAAAATTGTAACCTGAATTTCTTCACCTGATATTTTGTCAAGTCACTCCCAGGGTTTTGGACCAAATGACATCCAACTTGGTGAGTGCAATCTAGAGGCGTAGAGCTACAATAATCAAGCTCTTTTGTTTGGATATCTGTTACGGTTTGTCTCTACCGCTCTGCTAAAAAACATGCTTTTTTCCCCGTCAGCCTCTTTGATGGCACCTCACAAGGGCATGCAAGTTCCAATGGCACTCATATTTGGATCACATAAGCCCCTCGATGGGTCGTGCTGACTAACTTGTATATTTGCGCAATTTTCACAAAAATAGCGCCCCCTACCTATACCTTCAAAATTACACTTGCACGAAAGTGAAAACAAAGGTGATATCCTGATTCGGCACGTCACACTGATCAAAACAGTCTATTACAACATGCCTCTATCTCGCTTTATTTTCTGTATAATTAGGCCCGAGCAACGGACACGCAGTGTCCCGCGAGGGACTAATTAAAACCGTTATCGGGGGACGAAAACGCAAGAATTCACGTAGCAAACGTGAACCGATTCGCAAGTAACATGGGTCAAAACGTAGTGCTCCGCAAGCTCTAATTTTGGGTGGGGTTCGCGAGAGAAAATAATAAAAGATGGCTCAGTGGCGCCCCCTCAAGCAGGCAGTTTACATTGACCCAATGGAGGAGCGGTCGCAAAAAAAAATCATCGTACAAAAGCGACATTGGCCAGGGCCATAGACCACGTCAGGACATGTCAAAAATGATATTATGACCCCGCCCTAAATGCTACAGGAAGTCGGCCATCTTGGCCCGAACCTCAAACCTTCAAAATCGTACCTCTTGAACTTCTGGCCCCTGATCCCAGAGTTTTCAATGGAAAGCCTCCAATTTTGGCCAACATGTCCCAAACCCATGTGGCTTTCAAAATCATCTCTTCAAATTTTGTTCCATTATTGGGCGTGGTCATGACATGGCCGCAACTGAGAGGCCATTTTCAGCAAATTTCAAAGCCTCATATCTTTCACAGACTTGGCCGGATTGGAACGGACCCAATCCGGCGCGCGTGCACATTCCTCACCTGGACCTAATGCTGTGCACACGCAGCTGCTATCGCCAAAAATGCCTTGTAAATGTCTTGTAAGTGGCTTGTAAGTGGCCCGCCCATCCTCCGTGAAAATCCCCAGAGGTCTTAGCCTAGCAGCGTGCTGGCCTCTGTCAGAGTTTCTCCTGAAATTCGCCAATTTTCCAAATTTCCCCCTTTCTTCACAAAAGCCACACTTTTGGACTCGTAAGTGTATTAATACTACCCCTCTGTAACAGACAAAAGCTTTAATTAGGACGTTTTTGCCTCCAAATTCAAGTTTTTCTCAACCGTACAATCACAGGAAGTTCTGTGTCTGTTTCCTGTCCGTCTCTCTGTGTCTTCCTCGTACTACATGGGTCTCACCATGGGATGGACATGACCTGAATAATTCTACACTGTAAATCCGTTTCCTGCAAACACACAAGTGCAGGGTCTCTTATGACATTAATTTCATATCTGCTGCTGTATTCACTCAGTTTAAGTAGCTCTATTGGTAGAGAACTGAACTAGTACACAAAAGGTTGCTGGATCAAATCTTACCCTTGACCATTTTCTGTTTCCTTTTTCTTTGGGACTCAGCACCTTCCGGGAAGTACATGAATCATTGCCTATGTTCCCACACTCACTAAAACAGGAAAATAGGTGGCGTTCACGATTTCAAATGTGATGATGTCATATTGTCAGATGGAGGGCAGGGCCAATGCAACTCTATGGGAGAAATGCAGTTTTTGGAAGAAATCTCCAAAACGAAAATTGACAAATGTTTTTCCTCGTCAGTATTTGATTGTGATTGGATTCACAAACCTGTGATAATATTTTTTTGTCTGAAAGTCCTTTCTATTGGACAACATCATGGTCATGTTTTCACATATTGTCACCACTTTTTGACATTTTTTAGAGATAATAATTGTACATTAGCTCATATGTGCCGACAGAGGAGACGATGAACTTTGTGACAGTTTTTGTTTCATGTGGATTCCTCCAGTAATGACTGAGATATGAGCCACAAAACAAAGACATAAAAATATGCATTTTGTCAGTTACCACAGTTACCATAGTTACCGTCAGTTGACCTCCACCTCAATGTTAAACTATAGGCTCTTTAGAATGTTGTGATGGCACGTGAACGCTATCTATTACCTCCCTCCTCCAATGGTATGCTGGGAACTAACTTAAGGGTAAGGGTACAATTACCATGGAGCTACAGCTCAGTGATAGTGTGCTTGTCTTTGGTGTAGGAGGTTGCCAGTTCAAATATGGCTGTGACACTTTTCTAATGCTTTCTCTTTTCTTGCCGGCATTTTAATAGGATTATGATACAGTGAAGTCTGGCAGTGATTTCAACAGTTTGTACAGTTTTAAGAGTTTCTGCAATTTCAACAGTTTTTACAGTTTCTGCAACAAAATAGTGATTTTTGCAATTACAACACAATTATTAACTTAAAGGGACTTTCGCATATAATGCACTGTAATGCAACTTAATAGGGACTTTCGCATATAATAAACTGTAATGCAACTTAAAGGGACTTTTACATATAATGCACTGTAATGCAACTTAAAGGGACTTTCGCATATAATAAACTGTAATGCAACTTAAAGGGACTTTCGCATATAATAAACTGTAATGCAACTTAAAGGGACTTTCGCTTATAATGCACTGTAATGCAACTTAAAGGGACCTTCGCATATAATAAACTGTAATGCACCTTAAAGGGACTTTCGCATATAATGCACTGTAATGCAACTTAAAGGGACCTTCGCATATAATAAACTGTAATGCACCTTAAAGGGACTTTCGCATATAATAAACTGTAATGCAACTTAAAGGGACCTTCGCATATAATAAACTGTAATGCAACTTAAAGGGACTTTCGCATATAATAAACTGTAATGCAACTTAAAGGGACTTTCGCATATAATAAACTGTAATGCAACTTAAAGGGACTTTCGCATATAATAAACTGTAATGCAACTTAAAGGGACTTTCGCTTATAATGCACTGTAATGCAACTTAAAGGGACCTTCGCATATAATAAACTGTAATGCAACTTAAAGGGACTTTCGCATATAATGCACTGTAATGCAACTTAAAGGGACCTTCGCATATAATAAACTGTAATGCAACTTAAAGGGACTTTCGCATATAAAGGCCAGGGGCCTTTATCGCCGCGCGCGGCTTTAATTATTATTATTATTATTAATTTATTTTATTTTATTTATTTGTTTTCTTTTTTCTATTAAAAATCTCTTTTTCAAGAGTGTCCTGGCCCAGATGCAGGGGAACAGGTTTACATACAAGTTACAGTTTTACACATAATCACAAAATAAACATTGCATAATTTAAAGTTTAAATCAAGATAATACGTAAGGCTTCGCGTCGGGGTCCGGTTCGCCCTGAAGGTGATTATTTTCCCGATAATGACCAGCGTTCTCTACATTATCCGCTTATTATTCGGCCATTTGCCAACTGAACACACACAACATAAACGTCGTACACTTTTATGAAGGTCGAAAGGTTTATTTAATGACTTCCACGACAAATAGTTCCCAAAAGTTTGTGCGTTGCTCAGCAACGTTTTGCTAGGCTAGAAGCAGCAAGGCTAGCAGCTAGCCTAGCTACTTAGCTGAAGGCGCAGTTGGAGGAATGGTGGTGAATCTCTGGGTAAGTTGAAAGTCAGGCTCACGCTAACTTCACGAGCGATTCCCCGACTTCTCTCTCAGTGACGGGACAGAGATAGTGTCGCTGCTACGTACGGGCAGAGTGATATGAAAGCACCAACTCCGTCCAATCAGAAAATAATGACCGGTAGCCAGTCTCTTGAAGCAAAACATAGAAAAATCAAGAATAACCACAATCAAGGACTCAGCGGGGAAAGCCAATACAATCGCCTCAGGAAATAAACAATATTTTCAGACAGTTCTTCGCTCAGTTATACTCCTCAGATAAACAACACTCCCAAGACGACATTAACACCTTCCTTAACAGTATTGACCTACCACAACTCTCTAGCAATCAAACCAATCTCCTTGATGCACCTATAACTGATTCAGAGCTCCTCAAATCCCTCAAACTAATGCCCAACAATAAAGCACCTGGTCCAGATGGCTTCCCTGCTGAGTTCTACAAGCACTTCTGGACAACCCTCTCCCCATTATTCCTTAGATTAATCGCAGAAATAAAACAATCATCTAAAATCCCGGAACATATGAACAACGCCACCATAACACTAATCCCGAAACCAAATAAAGACCCCACATTAACTTCAAGCTACCGCCCCATATCTCTTCTCAATGTAGACTTAAAAATAATAACCAAAACATTAGCGCATAGACTAGACACAATCATCCCATCTCTAATCCATCCAGACCAAACAGGCTTCATCAAAGGAAGAAATTCCTCCAATAACACACGTAGACTTTTTAGCTTAATTGACCACTCTAACCAACAACTCCACTCCATCATTGTTACCCTCAACGCAGAAAAAGCCTTTGATAAGGTTAACTGGACATTTCTCATTTCCACCCTAAAAAAATTCGGCCTTGGAGAACCATTCATAAACTGGATAAAAACCCTCTACACCACACCTTCAGCAAACATAATCACAAACGGACTAATGTCTCAACGCTTCTCACTGCACAGAGGGGCTAGACAAGGATGCCCACTCTCTCCCTACCTTTTCACACTATTCATTGAGCCACTGGCAGCATCCATCCGACAAAATACTCTGATCCAAGGTATCCAGACCCCCAGTATACATCACAAGATTAGCCTATATGCAGATGATATCCTTTTATTTTTACAGAACCCGCACACATCGCTCAAAGAAACGATGCACCAAATCGAAAAGTTCTCCATAGTCTCTGATTACTCTATCAACTGGCAAAAATCATCCATTCTTCCACTACACAACTACAGGTGGGATGTGGCAGCCAAACCACCCCCTATCCCAATATCCACCTCTCATACCACATACCTAGGTATTAATATCTCCCCCACGATGTCAGAGCTCATCAGTCTCAATTACACCCCTCTACTCAAAACCATATCAGACAACATTCTCCGTTACATGAATCTACCACTATCCCTTACTGGCAGAATAGCAACAGTTAAAATGTCAATTCTCCACAAAATAAATTACTTATTCTCAATGATCCCTGTCTCCCCCACTACCTCCTGGTTCCAATCTCTCGACTTGGTAATAACAAAATTCTACTGGAAAAATAAACCGCCCCGGATCAAACTTTCTACATTGCAAAAACCCAAAAGTCAAGGTGGCCTAGCGGCCCCAAACTTTGCTCAATACTTCCTCTCAAACCAGACTCTACATATATACAAATGGATCCATAATCAACCTTCACACATCATTTGGCTTGATATTGAACAATCAACCTCTAACATTCCCATATCCAACCTACCATTCACCAGTCCGTCTATAAAAAAGCACCCATTTTTTGCATTAAATAGAATTTCAACTGCCCTATAAAATTGGTGGAAATGCTATAAAAAAAATAATTCACCCATAGAACCATCAAATTACACCCCAATCTGGAATAATCCTGACATTTTAATCAATAAAACCCCATTCATATTCACCTCCTGGGCAAAGAAAGGAATCACCCAACTCCAACACGTTATCAAAAACAACTCGCTGGTCTCTTTCCCCCACCTGGTCCAAAAGTACGGCATCGGGAGCAACGAGTACCTCAAATACTTACAACTCAGATCTGCAATTCAAGCCACATTCAAAAACACCATTCAATTAAAACCCCTTCCCCCACCATTGTCTGAAATAATCATTATAAAATCACGCAAAAAACTCCTCTCTAAATTATACAAAATACTCTCAAAGTCAGATAACAGTGTCTCAGTCCCCTCAGATAAATGGGAAATTGACCTTTCTCTAGCTCCCGATGCCACCTTCTGGACCCAAATATGTAAAAACATCTTTTTCATGTCTAGTAATCCCAACATTCAACTCATACAGTACAAAATCATTCACAGAACCCACTACACCGCCCACAGACTATCCAAGATGCCTTTCCTCCTTTTTTGGCTGCCACATCCCGCTGACTCCCACACTCTGTGTCCTTGGTGACATATCTGCAACCAACCTAACCAGAGCAAACAATAAAATCCTCCTTACAGCCATAACCATCGCCAAGAAAACCATCCTCATGAACTGGAAGTCCAAGCAATTGATCACCATATCACACTGGAAAAATCTACTACTACAGCACTTCTGCTTTGACTTCTCCCCCTCCGACTCTGATACAGAATCCCTCCCCACCCGGTCTTCCTTCTCAGACTTCATACAGAATGATAGAACAATATATCATTAACATTAATAATAACATTAATAAAAAATGTTAAAAAATAAAGAAAAATACAATAAAGTCTGTTATTGCTGCTATTGTTATTGTTATGTATGTGCGAATGTATATGTGTAGGTGTGTATATATATATGTATGTGATTAAAACAGATAAACAAGTCACAGAGGATTCACATACATGGATATATTAACAGCAATAATAATGTTCATGATTACATCAAAATTAACCTAATAATTTAGGTTATTAAAGATTTGCATCCCCCCCCCTTCAGTGGTTCTATCATTATTCATTTATATCTTAAATCTTTGTGTCCACGATCGTTCTATTATTTTGTTTTATTATTATTTTTCTTATTTTATTTTATTTTTTATCATTATTTTTTATTTTGATGCTTTCCATTTCTATATTCACTGCAATCTACTTCAAGCACTTATTTACCGATGTATCTCTGTACCTGTTTCCCCTCAACATCCCTCTACAACTGTTTTGCCCCATCATGATGACCCACATTAGTTAACCCTCAAGCCACCGAGCCGCCCATACTGTAAGAACTGCACTACCCTGGACTTTCAAATGTATGCAGAACCACACTACTCACACCCCACCACACTACACCTCCACACTTGTCTTGTCAACATAAAGTTTGTCTTTGTCTAATGTCATATATTGTATGTATGCAAATACAAAAAAAAAAAAGAAGAAAAAAAAAAAAAAAAGATAAGCACATTTACAAAACTCTGGATAATTTAACACAAACCAATGATGTGATTCATTTTCTTTCACCCAGTTTAAAACAAGACTCCTGGAAGATCAGCCACAAATACTGAGTCATTCATAATATGAGAAAATAATCATTAGAAAGTCTAAAGGCCCTTTTATGGTCAAGCGGCTGGTCCCGCCCACCACAACTCCATCCACGGTGGTCAGTCCTCTTCTGGAAGACGGTCTCATCTTCTGGAAGACGGTCTCCTCTTCTGGAAGACGGTCTCCTCTTCTGGAAGACGGTCTCCTCTTCTGGAAGACGGTCTCCTCTTCTGGAAGACGGTCTCATCTTCTGGAAGACGGTCTCCTCTTCTGGAAGACGGTCTCCTCTTCTGGAAGACGGTCTCCTCTTCTGGAAGACGGTCTCCTCTTCTGGAAGACGGTCTCCTCTTCTGGAAGACGGTCTCCTCTTCTGGAAGACGGTCTCCTCTTCTGGAAGTCGGTCTCCTCTTCTGGAAGACGGTCTCCTCTTCTGGAAGACGGTCTCCTCTTCTGGAAGACGGTCTCATCTTCTGGAAGACGGTCTCATCTTCTGGAAGACGGTCTCCTCTTCTGGAAGTCGGTCTCCTCTTCTGGAAGACGGTCTCCTCTTCTGGAAGACGGTCTCATCTTCTGGAAGACGGTCTCATCTTCTGGAAGATGGTCTCCTCTTCTGGAAGACGGTCTCCTCTTCTGGAAGACGGTCTCCTCTTCTGGAAGCTGCTCCAGGTTTAACTCCCACCTGGACCGAGAGGATCTTTTTCCTCACGTCATCAGATCTTTTTTCCATCATTTTTTCGTTCGGTGTTCAACTCATTTTGTAACTTTTTTGTCATTTTTAGGTCATTTTTTTTTCAATTTTTTTTGTCAAATTTTCATCACATTTTTGTTTTGTTTTCTGTCACATTTTGTCACATTTTTTGGTCAAATATTTGTCATTTTTTCCTAAATTTTTGTCATTTTCTTGTGACATTTTTGCCACTTTGTCATCAATTTTTCGCCAGTTTTTTGTCACATTTCCATCATTGTTTTCGTCTCAGTTTTGTCGCTATTTTCACAGCTTTTATCCAGAAGCTTTTGGATTGGGGTAAAGCCAAACTGGAGAAAATGTGCTCGGTTCAGGTGGGAGGTAACGGGTTTAGCCTCACCGTGTTTAGTCCTGACTCTGGGACGAGCAGGAGACCCCACACTGTGGTTCTCAGAGTACAGAGATACAAGGGCAGCTAGAAATAGACTTTTTTAGTATTTACCATATTATGATTTTGTTTCCTCCAGTTTTGCCAGAGCTCTCTGTCCCGAATACAAAGAGTCACATCATCCAAACGAGTCCAGATCAAACTGGTTTAAAGTCCAGCTTCACCTGAGACACCTCATTCCCCCAAGATAATCTGTGGTGGAAAAGAAAAAAGGATGATATTCCTGTGAGGTGAAAGAGCCACGGTTTACAGAAACACTCCTGTCTGTCAGATATGATTGAAACCATCCCGACACATGACTCCAGACGGGATCTTTTTTAAATGGCCTCATTTTGACCATATTCACTTGATCATTTCTGAGCCTGAGCCTCGGCTTCAGTTCTTCTGTTCAGACGAAAAGCCACAGATGAGGAGATAAGACAGAGCAGAAAACAGGAAGCTCAGCGTCGTCCTGCTTCAGATCTGCTCATACACAAAGTGCTTCACAGGTGCAGAAATATAAGAAAACAAATAGTCCATCCATCCATCCATCCATTTTCTTCCGCTTTATCCGGGGCCGGGTCGCGGGGGCAGCAGTCTCAGCAGAGATGCCCAAACTTCCCGATCCACACACACCTCCTCCAGCTGTTCTGGGGGGACCCCGAGGCGACACCAGGCCAACTCGGAGACATAGTCCCACCACCGTGTCCTGGGCCTTCCACGAGGCCTTGTCCCACTAGGACATGCCTGGAACACCTCCCGCGGGAGGCGACCAGGAGGCATCCGAAACAGATGCCCGAGCCACCTCAGCTGCTCCTTTCGACGTGAAGGAGCAGCGACTCTACTCCGAGCTCCTCCCGGGTAACTGAGCTCCTCACCCGATCTCGGAGGGTGCGCCCAGCCACCCTGCGAAGGAAACTCATTTCGGCCGCTTGTATTCGCGATCCTGTCTTTTCGGTCATGACCCAAATCTCATGACCATAGGTGAGGGTGGGAACGTAGATCGATCGGTAAATCGAGAGCTTTGCCCCGACTCAGCTCCCTCTTCCCCACGACAGACCGATACAGCGACCGCATCACTGCTGACGCCGCACCGATCCGTCTATCGATCTCACGCTCCATCCGTCCCTCACTGAGAACAAGACCTGAGATACTTGAACTCCTCCACTTGAGGCAAGGACTCCCCACCGACCCGAAGAGGGGAAGCCACCTTTTTCCGGTGGAGAACCATGGCCTCGGATTTGGAGGTGCTGATCCTCATCCCGGCCGCTACACACTCGGTTGCAAACCGCCCCAGAGAAGCTGAAGGTCCTGGTTCGTTGAAGCCATCAGAACAACATCGTCCGCAAACAGCAGAGATGAGACTCTGAGGCTCCCAAACCGGACACCCTCCGGCCCCTGGCTGCGCCTAGAAATTCTGTCCATAAAAGTAATGAACAGAACAGGTGACAAAGGGCAGCCCTGGCGGAGACCAACACGCACCGGGAACAGGTCTGACTTACTGCCGGCAATGCGAACCAAGCTCCTGCTGCTCATACAGGGAACGGACAGCCCTTAGCAGAGGGCCCCGGACCCCATACTCCCGGAGCACCCCCCACAGGGCACCACGAGGGACGCGGTCGAACGCTTTCTCCAGATCCACAAAACACATGTGGACTGGTTGGGCGAACTCCCACGAACCCTCGAGTACCCGATGAAGGGTATAGAGTTGGTCCAGTGTGCCACGACCAGGACGAAAACCGCATTGTTCCTCCTGGATCCGAGGTTCAACTATCGGCCGGATCCTCCTCTCCAGCACCCTGGAGTAGACCTTACCGGGGAGGCTAAGGAGGGTGATCCCTCTGTAATTGGAACACACCCTCCGATCCCCCTTTTTAAAGAGAGGGACCACCACCCCGGTCTGCCAATCCAGGGGCACTGTCCCCGACCGCCACGCGATGTTGTAGAGACGTGTCAGCCAAGACAGTCCTACAACATCCAGAGACTTAAGGTACTCAGGGCGAATTTCATCCACCCCCGGAGCCTTGCCACCAAGGAGCTTTCTCACCACCTTGGTGACTTCAGCCCCGGTGATGGGCGAGCCCACCTCCGAGTCCTCAGCCTCTGCTTCCTCATTGGAAGACGTGACGACGGGATTGAGGAGGTCCTCGAAGTACTCCGTCCACTGCCCGACGACATCCCCAGTTGAGGTCAGCAGCCCCCCACCCACACTGTAAACAGTGTTGGTGAAGCACTGCTTCCCCCTCCTGAGGCGCCGGATGGTTTGCCAGAATCTCTTCGAGGCCGACCGATAGTCTTCCTCCATGGCCTCCCCGAACTCCTCCCAGACCCGAGATTTTGCCTCCGCGACCGCACGAGTCGCAGCACGCTTGGCCTGCCGGTACCTCTCAGCTGCCTCAGGAGTCCCACAAGCCAACAAGGCCAGGTAGGACTCCTTCTTCAGCTTGACGGCATCCCTTACTTCCGGGCACCACCACCGGGTTCGGGGATTGCCGCCGCGACAGGCACCAGAGACCTTACGGCCACAACTACGAGCAGCCGCATCGACAATGGAGAAGGAGAACAGAGTCCACTCTGACTCCATGTCCCCTGCCTCCCCCGGAATCTGGGTGAAGCTCTTCCGGAGGTGGGAGTTGAAGACCCCACTGACAGAGGGATCCACCAGACGTTCCTAGCAGACCCTCACAACACGCTTGGGCCTGCCAGGTCTGACCGGCTTCCTCCCCTGCCAGCGGATCCAGCTCACCACCAGGTGGTGATCAGTTAACAGCTCCGCCCCTCTCTTCACCCGAGTGTCCGAGACACGCGGCCGGAGGTCAGACGACACAACTACAAAGTCGATCATCGACCTCCTGCCTAGGGTGTCCTGGTGCCACGTGCACTTATGGACACCCTTGTGCTCGAACATGGTGTTCGTTATGGACAAACTGTGACTAGCACAGAAGTCCAATAACAGAACACCACTCGGGTTCAGATCGGGGAGGCCGTTCTTCCCAATCACCCCCTCCCAGGTCTCACTGTCGTTACCCACGTGGGCGTTGAAGTCCCCCAGCAGAACAATGGAGTCCCCAGTCGGAGCACTATCTAGTACCCCTCCCAGGGACTCCAAGAAGGCCGGGTACTCTGCACCGATGTTGGGCCCGTTGGCCGAAACAACGGTGAGAGACCTGTCCCCAACCCGAAGGCGTAGGGACGCGACCCTCTCGTCCACCGGGGTGAACTCCAACACGTGGCGGCTGAGCTGGGGGGATATGAGCAAACCCACTCCAGCCCGCCGCCTCTCCCCGCGGGCAACTCCAGAAAAATGGAGAGTCCAGCCTCTCTCCAGGAGTTGGGATCCGGAACCCAAGCTGTGCGTGGAGGTGAGCCCGACTATATCTAGTCGGTATCTCTCAACCTCCCGCACAAGCTCAGGCTCCTTCCCCCCCAGCGAGGTGACGTTCCATGTCCCGAACGCCAGAAGCTGTGCATGCGGACCAGGTCGTCAAGGCACCTGCCTCTGACTGCCACCCAGTCCTCTCCGCACCCGACCCCTACGGATCCCTCTGCGGGTGGTGGGTCCACAGGAGGGCGGGCCCACGTCGTCCCTTCGGGCTGGGCCCGGCCAACAGACGCTCGCGTTCGGGCCCCAACCCCAGGTCTGGCTCCAGGGTGGGGCCCCGGCTGCGCATTGCCGGGCGACGTCACGGTCCTTGAATGTCGTACGTCCATGGGGGTCTTCTGAACTGCTCTTCGTCTGACCCGTCACCTCGGACCTGTTTGACATGGGAGACCCTACCAGGGGCATAAAGCCCCAGACAACATAGCTCCTCGGATCATTCGGGCACTCAAACAACCCCACCACGTTAAGGTAGCAGTTCACGGGGTTGTTGATATTTTATATTTATTCTTTTTCACCTCAGGGAAATGAGCTAATTATCTCGGGGTAAACAAATTGACATTTAAAAAAAAAAAATGCTCATGGTCTTCTTGAGTATTGTATAAACCTATATACATTGTATTTGAATGAAATATTTTATATTTGATGTTGACCAGTCCTGCCTCAACCCAGCTTTACCCAAATCTAAAAGCTACAAAGAAAAGCATCAAAATAGAGAGAAAAAGAGAAAAACACGGACAAAAAACACAACAAAAAATAATTAAAAATTCAACAAAAATTCAACAAAAAATCAACAAAAACTTGACAAAAATTCAACAAAAATGTGACAAAAATTTAACAAAAACTTGACAAAAATTCAACAAAAAATCAACAAAAATGTGACAAAAAATCAACAAAAATGTGACAAAAAATCAACAAAAATGTAACAAAAATGTGACAAAAATGTGACAAAAACTTGAAAAAAACTTGACAAAAATTCAACAAAAATTCAACAAAAATTCAACAAAAATTCAACAAAAATTCAACAAAAAATCAACAAAAATTCAACAAAAATTCAACAAAAATTCAACAAAAATTCAACAAAAACTTGACAAAAAATCAACAAAAATTCAACAAAAATTCAACAAAAATGTGACAAAAATGTGACAAAAATTCAACAAAAACTTGACAAAAATTCAACAAAAATGTGACAAAAATGTGACAAAAATTCAACAAAAATTCAACAAAAATGTGACAAAAACTCAACAAAAACTTGAAAAAAAACAACAAAAAATAATTAAAAATTCAACAAAAAATCAACAAAAAATCAACAAAAATGTGACAAAAAATTCAACAAAAATGTGACAAAAATTCAACAAAAACTTGAAAAAAATTCAACAAAAAATCAACAAAAATGTGACAGAAAATCAACAAAAATGTGACAAAAAATCAACAAAAATGTGACAAAAATTCAACAAAAATATGACAAAAATGTGACAAAAACTTGAAAAAAACTTGACAAAAATTCAACAAAAATTCAACAAAAATTCAACAAAAATTCAACAAAAATTCAACAAAAATTCAACAAAAATTCAACAAAAATTCAACAAAAATTCAACAAAAATTCAACAAAAACTTGACAAAAAATCAACAAAAATTTGACAAAAATTCAACAAAAATGTGACAAAACTGTGACAAAAATTCAACAAAAACTTGACAAAAAATCTATAAAAATGTGACAAAAATGTGACAAAAATTCAACAAAAACTTGACAAAAATTCAACAAAAATTCAGCAAAAATTCAACAAAAATGTGACAAAAATTCAACAAAAACTTGACAAAAATTCTACAAAAATTCTACAAAAATTCTACAAAAATTCAACAAAAATTCAACAAAAACTTGACAAAAAATCAACAAAAATGTGACAAAAATGTGACAAAAATTCAACAAAAACTTGACAAAAATTCAACAAAAATTCAACAAAAATGTGAAAAAAATTCAACAAAAACTTGACAAAAATTCTACAAAAATTCTACAAAAATTCTACAAAAATTCAACAAAAATTCAACAAAAATTCAACAAAAATGTGACAAAAAATCAACACAAATTTGACAAAAATTTGACAAAAATGTGACAAAAATGTGACAAAAATGTGACAAAAATTCAACAAAAACTTGACAAAAATTCAACAAAAATGTGACAAAAATGTGACAAAAAATCAACAAAAATGTGACAAAAATTCAACAAAAATGTGACAAAAATGTGACAAAAACTTGAAAAAAACTTGACAAAAATTCAACAAAAATTCAACAAAAATTCAACAAAAATTCAACAAAAATTCAACAAAAATTCAACAAAAATTCAACAAAAATTCAACAAAAATGTGACAAAAATTCAACAAAAACTTGACAAAAAATCAACAAAAATGTGACAAAAATTCAACAAAAATGTGACAAAAATTCAACAAAAATTCAACAAAAACTTGACAAAAAATCAACAAAAATGTGACAAAAATTCAACAAAAATGTGACAAAAATGTGACAAAAATTCAACAAAAACTTGACAAAAATTCAACAAAAATTCAACAAAAATGTGACAAAAACTCAACAAAAACTTGAAAAAAACTTGACAAAAATTCAACAAAAATTCAACAAAAATTCAACAAAAATTCAACAAAAATTCAACAAAAATTCAACAAAAATTCAACAAAAATTCAACAAAAATTCAACAAAAACTCAACAAAAATTAGACAAAAATTCGACAAAAATGTGACAAAAATGTGAAAAAAATTCAACAAAAATGTGACAAAAATGTGACAAAAATGTGACAAAAATGTGACAAAAATGTGACAAAAATTCAACAAAAATGTGACAAAAACTCAACAAAAATGTGACAAAAATTAGACAAAAATTAGACAAAAATTAGACAAAAATTAGACAAAAATTAGACAAAAAATCAACAAAAATGTGACAAAAATTCAACAAAAATTCAACAAAAATGAGACAAAAATGAGACAAAAATTCAACAAAAATTCAACAAAAATTCAACAAAAATGTGACAAAAATTCAACAAAAATATGACAAAAACTCAACAAAAATGTGACAAAAATGTGACAAAAATTCAACAAAAATGTGACAAAAACTAGACAAAAATTAGACAAAAATTAGACAAAAATTCAACAAAAATTCAACAAAAAATCAACAAAAAATCAACAAAAATTCAACAAAAATTCAACAAAAATGTGACAAAAACTCAACAAAAATGTGACAAAAATGAGACAAAAAATCAACAAAAAATCAACAAAAATGTGACAAAAATTCAACAAAAACTTGACAAAAATTCAATAAAAATTCAACAAAAATTCAACAAAAATGAGACAAAGAAAAACATACAAAAGGTGACCCAACACAGCAACAGCGTGAGGACAAAGGTCAGTCTTGTGGGTCTTAGCTTTCAAATGAGGTGTTACACAGACCTATAGCCAAAAGAGGACAGAATGCCTTTGGTTCAGGCGGGGGGTCAGAGGTAAGTGTAAAATTGCGCTGATTTGGGCCGGGCCGGTCAGAGTCCAGGGCTGGTTTTCAGTCCCAGTCCTGCCCCTGGATGTGTGTCTCCTGTGTCTGTTTTTAAGGACCTTAAACACAGAGTCTGGCCTCCCGTGTCTCTGTGTGTGACCATCCAAAACACGCTACAGAAGCCATGACCTCTGAACACGTGCTGGGCCAGTGCCAAAGGGAAACGTGTGTTTAGTTTATGGTTCCACAGCGTTATCACATGGCCAATATGAAAATGTTACTCATATCCTTATGTCTTTTCTTCATTCTGACTGATGTGGGGCCAGACAGTCAACTTTAATATGTAATAAAGCCTAATAGAAAAGCTCACAAATACTCTTAACTAACCCCTTAACTCCCGCCTGAACCGAGCACATTCTCTCCAGTTTGGCTTTACCCCAATCCAAAAGCTTCTGGAAAAAAGCTGAGAAAATAGCAACAAAAACATGACGAAAAATTGAGGAAAAAGTGACAAAAAATAACCAAAAAAAGGAAAAAAATGTGAAAAAAATGATTAAAAAAATGTGACAAAAAAATGACAAAAATGTGACAAAAAATTGACCAAAATGTGACAAAATAATGACAAAAATGTGACAAAAAATGATAAAAATTTGACAAAAAAATGACAAAAATGTGACAAAAAAATGACAAAAAAATGACAAAAATGTGACAAAAAAATGACAAAAATGTGACAAAAAAATGACTAAAATGTGACAAAAAATGATAAAAAATGTGACAAAAAAATGACTAAAATGTGACAAAAAATGGCAAAAAAATGACAAAAATGTGACAAAAAAATGACTAAAATGTGACAAAAAATGACTAAAATGTGACAAAAACATGACAAAAATGTGACAAAAAAATGTGACAAAAAAATTACTAAAATGTGACAAAAACATGACAAAAATGTGACAAAAATTGACAAAAAAATGACAAAAAAATGACAAAAAATGACAACAAAAATGACAACAAAAATGACAAAAAATGAAAAATGTGACAAAAAAATGACAAAAATGTGACAAAAAAATGACAAAAATGTGACAAAAAAATGACTAAAATTTGATAAAAAATTGACGAAAAAAATGACAAAAAAGTGACATAAATGAGTTGAAAACCCAGCAAAAAAATTATGGGAAAAAACTGTGATGACGTGAGGAAAAAGATCGTCTCGGTTCAGGCGGGAGTTAAGAGGTTAACTGTTAGTAACTGACTAATAAGTCCTGCAGTATTAGTTTATAATTACTTTTACCAGGGTGTACAAGTTCATTCATTCTCAAAGGTATATATGGATGCAGCACACTTTTTGGCCACCAGCGTCAAATTGGGGGCGCTGTTTCTCTCCTTTCACAAAGTTAAGGAAACACTGTGGTGTCTTGGTGTTTCTCACAGAGCTTTGTAGCATCAACTTTCACAGTTTTCCAACTTTTATTGCAAAGGTTGTTGACATTAACAACAGTATATGTTAAAAAGTGACTTATGAAAGAACTGATGCTGAACTGACACTTTCAAAATGATCTAATGTGGTATTTTGCACTAAACTGCTGCACTAGTTACTAACTGTTAATCACACTTAATGAATGAATTGTTCATGATGAATCAAGTGTTAATTCAACATTAATAAGTTGAAATAAGGTGTAGTTATTATAAAGTGTTTCCAAACAGGCAACTCTCTGAGCCTCGGCTTCAGTTCTTCTGTTGAGACGAAAAGCCACAGATGAGGAGATAAGACAGAGCAGAAAACAGGAAGCTCAGCTCGTCCTGCCTCAGATCTGCTCAGAGGCGCAACAAATAAAACATATCATTTTTTATATTTACATTTATGTTTGATATTTTATATTTATTCTTTTTCACCTCGGGGAAATGAGCTAATTATCTCGGGGTAAAAAAAATTTACATTTAAAAAAGGGGCCACCAGTCCTGCCTCAGCCGAGCTTTACCCAAATCTAAAAGCGAAAAAGAAAAGCATCAAAATAGTGAGAAAAAGAAAAAAACACGGACAAAAAATGATGGAAAAATAATTAAAAATGTGACAAAAATTAAACAAAAATGTGACAAAAATGTGACAAAAATTCGACAAAAATGTGATAAAAATTCAAAAAAAATGTGACAAAAATTTAACAAAAATGTGACAAAAATTCAACAAAAAATCAACAAAAATTTAACAAAAATGTGACAAAAATTCAACAAAAATGCTATTAAAAACTTCTATTAATTATGAGTCAAGCAATAATTAAGTGTAGTAGTTAAGTAGTTACTAAGTGTTAATCACACTTAATTAATGAATTGTTCATGATGAATCAAGTGTTAATTCAACATTAATAAGTTGAAATAAGGTGTAGTTATTATAAAGTGTTTCCAAACAGGCAACTCTCTGAGCCTCGGCTTCAAGTCTCTGCAAGTGACGCAGTTCTTCTGTTCAGACGAAAAGTCACAGATGAGGAGATAAGACAGAGCAGAAAACAGGAAGCTCAGCGTCGTCCTGCCTCAGATCTGCTCGGAGACGTCTTTCAAACATGTCTCTCTTCGTGCTCGTCTTCAGCCTGATGCTTCATAGGCTCTGCACGCTCGGTGAGTACAAATACATTTATAATAGTATCATAAAATCCCCTCTTTGTCTAATAAAGACACATTCTGCCATAACTCACTATAATCTGATAAAACTTCCCGCTGTCCAAGCATTTGTAAATCATCATTTCCTCATTTCTGAGACTTTGTTCATCATTTAAAAAGAGTAATGACCTTCCTGAATATGTTTAGAGGCGAGAAAAGATCAGTCAAGAGTTTAAAAACTTCAAAAACACACGTCGTGAGTTCTAAATCAGCTTTAATGTGACTTTCAAAGCTCCGTTTCCGCCTCCGCCGTCCTCTGATCGGAGCCATTTTGTTTTTCCTCTGATCGGAGCCATTTTGTTTTTCTCTGTCCCGTGTGATGAGTTCAAGTGCTTTGTAACGTAGTAAATAAGAGGAAACTACGAGTGTGATGAGTTCAAGTGCTTTGTGACGTAGTAAATAAGTGGAAACTACGAGTGTGATGAGTTCAAGTGCTTTGTAACGTAGTAAATAAGGAAACTACGAGTGTGATGAGTTCAAGTGCTTTGTAACGTAGTAAATAAGGAAACTACGAGTGTGATGAGTTCAAGTGCTTTGTGACGTAGTAAATAAGAGGAAACTACGAGTGTGATGAGTTCAAGTGCTTTTGTAACATAGTAAATAAGAGGAAACTACGAGTGTGATGAGTTGAAGTGCTTTGTGACGTAGTAAATAAGGAAACTACGAGTGTGATGAGTTCAAGTGCTTTTACAACATAGTAAATAAGAGGAAACTACGAGTGTGATGAGTTCAAGTGCTTTGTGACGTAGTAAATAAGTGGAAACTACGAGTGCGATGAGTTCAAGTGCTTTTGCAACATAGTAAATAAGTGGAAGCTATGAGTGAGATGTTTTCAAGTGTGTTTCAGAACAATCAGCTAAAGGCTTAAGCTGTTCCTCTGTCGGGTCAAAGGTTTTCTCATCAACAGTTATTCCTAGTTTGTTTTTTTATCGTAATAACGAGAGCTCCTGAAGGCAGCGTCATTCTTTCCTCCTCTTGTTTCGCTGCTGCTGCGGCTCGTCTGAGCTCACAGCTCATTGGCTGAGGCTCCTCTGAGCTCACAGCTCATTGGCTGAGGCTCCTCTGAACTCACAGCTCATTGGCTGAGGCTCTTCTGAACTCACGGCTCATTGGCTGAGGCGTCGCTGCATCAGAGGAAGTCGGAATAACATTCAATTCTATATCTCGAAGGCTGCGTCTGAAATGAGCAGATTGGTAAGAGCTCTTACGCCAAACCGGATGTGCGTCAGCGTCCGCCATGACAAGATGCTTCCGAATTGGTCTGTCAGTTAGGAAGGAGTTAAGGAAAGGAGCCTCGATGCTAACTATCATAGCCACTTTAGCATAAGGACCTCTGGTGCTAACTATCATAGCCACTTTAGCATAGGGACCTCTGGTGCTAACTGTCATAGCCACTTTAGCTTAGGGACCTCTGGTGCTAACTATCATAGTCACTTTAGCATAGGGACCTCTGGTGCTAACTATCATAGCCACTTTAGCATAGGGACCTCTGGAGCTAACTATCATAGCCACTTTAGCATAGGGACCTCTGGTGCTAACTATCATAGCCACTTTAGCATAGGGACCTCTGGTGCTAACTATCATAGCCACTTTAGCATAGGGACCTCTGATATTAACTATCATAGCCACTTTAGCGTAGGGACCTCTGGTGCTAACTATCATAGCCACTTTAGCGTAGGGACCTCTGGTGCTAACTATCATAGCCACTTTAGCATAGAGACCTCTGGTGCTAACTATCATAGCCACTTTAGCATAGGGACCTCTGGTGCTAACTATCATAGCCACTTTAACATAGGGACCTCTGGTGCTAACTATCATAGCCACTTTAGTATAGGGACCTCTGGTGCTAACTATCTTAGCCACTTTAGCATAGGGACTTCTGGTGCTAACGATCTCAGCCACTTTAGCATAGGGACCTCTGGTGCTAACTATCATAACAACTTTAGCCTAGGGACCTCTGATGCTAACATTCATAGGCACTTTAGCATAGGCATAGGGACCTCTGGTGCTAACTATCATAGCCACTTTAGCACAGGGACCTCTGATGCTAAATATCATAGCCACTTTAGCATAGGGACCTCTGATGCTAACTATCATAGCCACTTTAGCATAGGGACCTCTGATGCTAACTATCATAGCCACTTTAGCATAGGGACCTCTGGTGCTAACTATCATAGCCACTTTAACATAGGGACCTCTTGTGCTAACTATCATAGCCACTTTAGTATAGGGACCTCTGGTGCTAACTATCTTAGCCACTTTAGCATAGGAACTTCTGGTGCTAACTATCTCAGCCACTTTAGCATAGGGACCTCTGGTGCTAACTATCATAACAACTTTAGCCTAGGGACCTCTGATGCTAACATTCATAGCCACTTTAGCATAGGGATAGGGACCTCTGATGCTAACTATCATAGCCACTTTAGCATAGGGACCTCTGATGCTAACTATCATAGCCACTTGAAAGGTACACTGCGTAACATTTTGGACTAGACTTTGCCTGCAAAACAAAACATGCTCTTAATGACCAACTCAACACAGAAAATACTATTTTTGAATTGCGTAATCAAAGAATGGATTTTGATGAGGATCTAACGTGTTTAAATCTCAAATTCTACTGACTTTTGTCACATCTCCATGGAGACGAGCTGGAGACGTACCCACTCCCAGTAAAGCTTGCAGTCATATCTTAGGAGAGGTGATTCTCATAAATGTTTGTTTGTACATTTATGAGGTATTTTTCAATGATGAAAATATCTGTCATAAAATAAATGCTTGTGTTTCAAATTTATTTATTAGGTAAAATTCTACGCGGTGTGGCTTTAACATAGGGACCTCTGATATTAACTATCATGGCCACTTTAGCATAGGGACCTCTGGTGCTAACTAGCATAGCCACTTTAACATAGGGACCTCTGATATTAACTATCATAGCCACTTTAGCATAGGGACCTCTGATGCTAAATATCATAGCCACTTTAGCATAGGGACCTCTGATGCTAACTATCATAGCCACTTTAGCATAGGGACCTCTGGTGTTAACTATCATAGCCACTTTAGCATAGGGACCTCTGGAGCTAACTATCATAGCCACTTTAGCATAGGGACCTCTGGTGCTAACTATCATAGCCACTTTAGCATAGGGACCTCTGGTGCTAACTATCATAGCCACTTTAGCATAGGGACCTCTGATATTAACTATCATAGCCACTTTAGCGTAGGGACCTCTGGTGCTAACTATCATAGCCACTTTAGCGTAGGGACCTCTGGTGCTAACTATCATAGCCACTTTAGCATAGAGACCTCTGGTGCTAACTATCATAGCCACTTTAGCATAGGGACCTCTGGTGCTAACTATCATAGCCACTTTAACATAGGGACCTCTGGTGCTAACTATCATAGCCACTTTAGTATAGGGACCTCTGGTGCTAACTATCTTAGCCACTTTAGCATAGGGACTTCTGGTGCTAACGATCTCAGCCACTTTAGCATAGGGACCTCTGGTGCTAACTATCATAACAACTTTAGCCTAGGGACCTCTGATGCTAACATTTATAGGCACTTTAGCATAGGGATAGGGACCTCTGGTGCTAACTATCATAGCCACTTTAGCACAGGGACCTCTGATGCTAACTATCATAGCCACTTGAAAGGTACACTGCGTAACATTTTGGACTAGACTTTGCCTGCAAAACAAAACATGCTCTTAATGACCAACTCAACACAGAAAATACTATTTTTGAATTGCGTAATCAAAGAATGGATTTTGATGAGGATCTAACGTGTTTAAATCTCAAATTCTACTGACTTTAGTCACATCTCCATGGAGACGAGCTGGAGACGTACCCACTCCCAGTAAAGCTTGCAGTCATATCTTAGGAGAGGTGATTCTCATAAATGTTTGTTTGTACATTTATGAGGTATTTTTCAATGATGAAAATATCTGTCATAAAATAAATGCTTGTGTTTCAAATTTATTTATTAGGTAAAATTCTACGCGGTGTGGCTTTAACATAGGGACCTCTGGTGCTAACTATCATAGCCACTTTAGCATAGGGACCTCTGGTGCTAACTAGCATAGCCACTTTAACATAGGGACCTCTGATATTAACTATCATAGCCACTTTAGCATAGGGACCTCTGATGCTAAATATCATAGCCACTTTAGCATAGGGACCTCTGATGCTAACTATCATAGCCACTTTAGCATAGGGAGCTCTGGTGCTAACTATTATGGCCACTTTAGTAAAGGGACCTCTTGTGCTAACTATCATAGCCACTTTAGCAGAGGGACCTGTTTAAGGACGGACGGATTGTTCAAATTCAGCTGAAGCTCTAGTTCACTAACTGCACAGATGTAACAGTCGACCCATGAAAGTCAAGGATTAGTTGTTAGTGTTAGAGCTTCGAGGCCGTCATGTGATGCTTTCAGACGCAGCCTAAGATCAGATCTGGACCAGGTCTCTGGAGGTGCTGGAGGGTTTGTGAGTTTGGGGGTGGGCAAAAAACCAAAACAATCTGATTTTAAATGGGGCTGAAAAATGTGAAAACTCAACTTTACAGAAAAACTAAAAAACATCAAAGTTGTTTCTGACCTTTGACCTCAGGCTGTTTTAAAAAGTAAATCCTAATTTTGCCCAAACTCACTTTTTATGGAAAATGAGCCATTTATGTGTGTGTTGTTTAATGGCTATAATAGTTTTATATTTGGATATTTTTTCAGACTTTGGTCGTTTTCTGCAGAACTGAAGTGTATTATCATCATTGTGTGACAAAAGTTTGAAAAAATATGAATCTACAATGTTTTTCCGGCAGTTGAACATGAGGGGTCAAAGGTCAAGGCTCCATATTTGTGTGGTTGTAAATAGGGATTAAAAGAGTCCAGGCTTTTGAGGAAAGTAATAACGTCATTGTGGCTCCGAAATGACAACACAGGCACGGCTTCTTAAAGACGGGCGCTTTACTTTTATGCCGTGAAAACTGTTGGACAGGACATGAAATACAATGCTTTAGACATAGTCCAGTCACAGGAAAAATAATACATTAAACAAAATGGCTACCTCGTGGCCGCCTGCCACTTCGGAGGTTCTTGGGCAGCAAATATTTCAGTCTTGTGCATACTTGTGCAGCTAGCTAATTGGCCTTGCTGCTGCAGATCGCTCGGTCAAAGTCTTTTGCATGTCTGGGCGAATGCAAATCTCGCAGCCTCTTATACTAAACCAAATCTCGCGATAGTTGCGGTACAAAAAATAAAAATACTCCTTTGGCAAATTAACTTATCTAATTTATACAATGTAACATAAATTCACAACGTGAGTCACAATAAATTTCAACAAAAAATATTAACCCATAAAACAAAAAATACTTAGTGCAAGTCCTTTCAACGACACTTACACTCCCACCAAAATCACTCATTATTTCTTAATGTGATTTTCTAAGACGTGTCCTGGTTAGTTTGTTTTACTATGTATGTCGGTCTCGAGTAGAGTCACGACTTTGTGAATAGGTCTTTCTAGGTGTATTAGTCTCGTCAGTGGTTTCCCTTTGTCAAAAGTGGTTTCACTGGTCTTCAACTTCACTTTTCGAACTTTGCCGTCCGGGCTTTCCAAAGTCTCTATCACTTTAGCTAGTTTCCATTTACATCTTGGAGCATTGTCATCCTGTATTATCACAATATCATTTACTTGCAGGTTTCTTGAAACTTTCTGCCATTTCTGTCGCTGTTGGAGATTCAACAAATATTCTCGCCTCCATCTTTGCCAAAATTCATTTGCTAGAAATTGAACCTTTCTCCATCTTTTGTTCAAGTACAAATCATCCTTGCAAAACTGTCCTGGAGGGGGAAGAATAACTGAAGATTTCATCGTTAATATGTGATTAGGAGTTAGTGGTTCTGGACCCGTGGGATCATTTAGATATTCAACACTTAAGGGTCTACTGTTGATGATTGCCATTGTCTCGTAAAGTAGTGTTCTTAAACTAGTTGTATCGAGTCTGTTTGAGGACTTGTCAAGTATTGCTGTAAGTATGCTTCTCACTGTTCGAATTTGGCGTTCCCAGATGCCTCCCATGTGGCTTGCTGATGGAACGTTCATCACAAATTCGCAACCAATGGCTCTTTGTGGTTCTTGATCCATGTATTTCATTAACTCCAAAAACTCTCTTTTAGCTCCCATAAAGTTTGTCCCTTGGTCGCACCTTAATTGTCGGACAGGACCTCTTATGGCGATCAGAGTTCGAAGAGCATTCATGAAAGCATCTGTTGATAAGTCATCGAGTGTTTCAATGTGCACTGCTCGTGAACATAAGCATGTGAACAGTAATCCGTATCTTTTCACTTCTTTTCTTCCATCCTTTACTATGAATGGGCCGAAACAGTCGATGCCACAGTAGGTAAAAGGTGGTGCTGTTTCTGTTCTCACTTCTGGCAAATCTGCCATCTGTTGGACATTTGTAGACTTTCTGTACTTTCTGCACTTAACGCAGCGGTAGATGTGCGATGAAACAACATTTCCACATCCTAAGATCCATAGTCCATTTGCACGCAATTCATTTGTAGTCATGCCTCTTCCTTGGTGATGTACACGTTCATGATAGTGTTTTACGAGTAGGGCTGACACGTGAGATTCTTTGGGAAGAATTGCGGGGTGTTTGACATCATGGTGTAACGCTGATTGGGATAATCTTCCTCCCACCCTGAGAACATCTGACTTGTCCAGGAAAGCGTTCAACTGTTTAAGCCTGTTGTGCTTGTGTAGAGAATTTTCCTTTTGAGATCTGATTTTCTGTATTTCCTCGGGGAAAGCTTCTCTTTGCGCTAACTTGATGATGAACACTTCTACGTCCTTTCTCTCTTCAAGATCTGTAACTTTGTTCGTTCTTTGTTGGATACCTTTATATTCTTTGATGAATCTTTTGAGTCGAGCGATAGCCTTTACTGCTCTTGACCAATCGGAAAACTTCTTTAAACGTTCTAGCACTGGGTTTGCTTCCTTTGACTGTGTTGTGTGCGTGTGACCTTTACGGAGTTCAGGATCCGTTTCTTCGATCTCTCCCACCATTTCCTTATTGACTGGAAGATCTTGTTTCCAAAGGAAATCTGGGCCTTTTAACCAGTTTGATTCTTTCAGCTGAGTTGCGCTTAAACCTCTCGAGGCATGATCAGCCGGGTTATTTTCTGAGCTGACGTGCTGCCATTTTTCAGGACTTGTACTTTGTCTTATTCGTTGGATTCGATTGGCGACGAATGTGTGAAATCTCTTTGCATCGTTGGCAATGTATGCCAATACGACTTGTGAATCGGACCAATAATATTCGTTGAGATTTCCAATTTCCAATTCTCGCTTGATTACATCTGCATTGCGGACTGAAGTCACGGCTGACGATAGTTCGAGTCTTGGGATGGTCGTTTGTTTAGTGGGTGTAACTCTCGCTTTACCCATGACGAGTGAACAACTGATTTGTCCTTCTTTACTTATTGCTCTGAGGTATGAACATGCGCCATAACCTTCGAGGCTTGCGTCTGAGAAGTTATGTAACTCATACTGTACAACATTGATGTCTTGTGAGTAGCTTCGTGGGATTTTCAGAGCTGCCAGTTTGGGCAGGTCTCTCAACCATGCTTCCCATCGTGGTAGAATGTGGTCTGGGAGATCGTCGTCCCAATTAACTTTGTCTTTGCACAACGTTTGGAGTATTTGCTTTCCAATCAGTATGAACGGAGCGACAAACCCAAGGGGGTCATAGACTGACGCAACTGTCGAGAGCACCCCTCTCCTTGTCAACGGGTTGTCTTTGACTTGGACTCTGAATTGGAATTCATCTGCCTCGATACACCATTGTACTCCGAGTGCACGTTCGATGTGGGGTTCTCCAAGAGCCATGTCTTGGTCTTTGGCTTGAGCTTGTTCTTCTTTGGGAATTGCTTCGAGCACTTCTTTATTGTTTGACACAAACTTATGCAAGTGGAGTTTGCCTGTCTTGCAAAGTGCTCTTGACTCTTCGACCAGCTTTATGGCTTCGGCTGTTGACGTTACGCTGGCAAGTCCATCATCAACGTAGAAACCTCTTTGGATGAACTTGACAGTCTCCTTGCTGAACTTGTCTTTGCCTTGAGATGCGAGATGTTTGAGTCCGAAGTTACAGCATCCGGGAGAGGAAGCTGCCCCGAAAAGGTGCACTTTCATCCTGTACACTGAAGGCTCGGAGTTCAAATCGCCTTTGTCCCACCAGAGAAATCTCAGGTAGTCTTGATGTTCCTTGACAACATGGAATTGATGGAACATTCTCTCCACGTCACACATGAAGGCGATTGGACCCTTTCTGAATCGGCATAACACTCCAACCAGTGCGTTGGTGAGGTCTGGTCCAGTCAGAAGGTGATCGTTAAGAGATGTGTCATGGAAACGGGCAGAACAATCAAAAACCACGCGGATCTTTTCGGGCTTATGGGGGTGGTAAACCCCGTGATGAGGGATGTACCACGCCGTCTTGTTTTCCAGCTCTTGTACTGGGACTCTTTCTGCGTCTCCACGGGTTATGATGTCGTCCATGAACTTGACATAATCCTTGTAGTATTTCTCATCCTTTTTGAGTCTACGTTCCAATGAAGACAATCTGTGTTCAGCGTATTGTTTGTTGTTTGGAAGATTTGGATTGTCTGTTTTGAATGGTAGTGGAAGTTCGTAGTGACCGTCTTCCCTTTGTCTTATGCCTTTTGTCACCTTTGTCATGAACAAAATGTCTTCCTGAGAGATTGGATTGTCGTCTGTTGCATGCTCTGAGAAATCAGATTCCAAAGCCTTTATCACATCAATTGGACTGACTTCCTTTACTTGAGTTCTGCATACAAAACGCACTTCTTGTTTGAGTTCAACTGCTGGTTGTGACACAGGAGTTACTTCACGCACAATGATTCTGTGACTTGTGCCGATGGCATCATTGTGATCGTGGACTTGAGACGAGCAACCAACTATGCTCCAGCCGAGATCGGTTAGCTGTGCGTAGGGTTGGTTTTCTTTGCCTGCGAGAACTTCTCTTGGTAGAAGGGCTTGTTGACAGTTATAGCCGATAAGCAGACCAACTTCACATTCGAGCATTGGTGGTAACTTATCTGCTAGCCTTTCCAGATGAGGCCACTTCAAAGCGGTGTCAGAAGTTGGGATATGTGACCTGTTAACTGGTATGAACTCTCTTGTAAAGACTGGTGGTAATATGATTTTCTTTTCACACGTATATCCTCTGACTTGAAGGTTTACCAGCTTCTCACAGGGTATAACTGTTGACTTGGCGGACATAGTTGATAGCCGCAGATTGGCTTTGCTTTTATCTGTGTTGAGATCTTGGGCTACTTCATCCAAGATGAAGGATGTATCACTCTGTGAGTCGAGAAGTGCATACACCAAAACTTCTTTCTCTGGGTGGTTTGTGGATGAAACCCAGACAGGTAGTATAGAAGACGTCAACGTGCTTGAGGTTTCTTGAGTTACCCTGTTAGAGATTGCAGTTGACGATTTGTCTTCTTCCTTTGTGTCTTTAGTGTCTACTTTGTCTTGAGAGTTATCCTCACTCTTTACAGGTGTTGCCCTTTTACGTTCCATGAACTTGTCGTCGTGTAGACATGTAGGGTGTCTTCTTTGACATTTTTCACACGTGCTTCTTTTATCGCACTTCTTTGAATGATGTCCAGTCTTTAAGCATCCGAAACACAGCTTTTCTGTCTGTGCAAACTTGATACGATCTTGAACTGCTTTATCCGTGAACTTGAAACATTTATCAAGTGTGTGACCATTCTTTTTGCAGAAGAGACAGGTTACAGTATTTGTGTGACCTGAGCTTGTTGAGTGACTTGAGTTTGTAGTTAGCGTTTTTGCTTGAATGACTTGACTGCGTGGATGTTTGGGCTTACTTGTGTCCAAACCTTTGAGGGCTTGCATTGAGGCTATGGGATCGCACGCTAAGTCAGCTTCCATGGACACAAACTCCACAAACGTGCGGAAGGATGGATACTCTCCATTATTTGTTCGTCTTATTTTCATGGCTGTGCGGTTCCATCTTGTAGTCAACCAATCTGGAAGTTTCAACAAGAGTCTCTGAATTTCCATACAATCATTGAGAACTTCTAGTGCCTTTATGTGTGGTATCGCAGCTTCACAACTTCCAAGAAAGTCAGCAAATTCCCTTAACTCACTTCCATCTTTGTAGCTTATTTTCGGCCAACCATGAAGCTTGTCTCTGAAGCATTTTCCTATGGTGAACAGATCTCCAAAACGCTTTTCCAGCACATTCCAAGCTGAGTCGTACGCTTCATCTGTGCCTACTAAGAGAAATCCTTCTACTGCTCTTTTTGCAGGTCCACCGAGATACTTCCTGAGATAGTAAAGTCTCTCATTCTTGGGAATGTTCTTTCTTTCGATCAAGGTTTCAAATGACAATTGCCAGTCTTTGAACTTTAGTGGGTCTCCAGTGAACAATGCAGGTTCTGGAGTTGGAAGTCGATTTGCACTTATTGCTTCTGCTAGTATGCCAACTAGATCAGAATTTGCCTGTGGTTGCGTTACGACTGTATGGACTTGTGTGGCTTGAGGGATGAATGGTGGACTTGATGCTTTGAGTGTTTGACTTGTGGTCTTTGCTTGTATGATAGGAGTCTGTTGAACGTGTGGAACAAATGCATGGCTTGTAGCATGAAAGACTTGGGTTGTGTTTGTAGCTTGAAAGGGAGTGCTTGGTATGATAGGGATTGCTTGGGTTTCACTCGCTGCTTTAATACTGTGTAACAAACTTCGACTTTCAGCAGTACTTTCAACTTCATCATAAACCTTTACACGAGCTTTGGCAGCATTCAATTTCTTAACTTCTTCCAAGCGGTCAATCTTTCTACGCTGCTCCTCCATTGCTTGTTGCCTTGCAAAGTTCTCAAGTTCCAATTTTTGTAGTTCAGCTGTTTCCTTTTCCTGCACGTCCATTACTGCTAGTATTTCTTGAGATGCAGCTGCTTCAGCCTCAGCTTCCAATCTTTTTATTGTTTGTGAGCATGATTGTCCTGAACTACCTTTGGACCTTCGGGATTTTGACCTTGATTTAGAACCTTCAGATCCTAAGCATGATCCAACATCCGGCCATGGTTCTTCATCGTCCTCAATGTCTCCTTCGAGCCATTTCTCAGCTCTGTTGACAATAAATACGGAGAGTGACGTGCATGCATCAACTTTACGCCTTATGTCTGCTTCGGGAGATTGTATTTGACGTATCTGGTCATAAACGATTTGCACATCTTTACAAGTGATGTTTAAATTATCGATCAACTCCTTTAATTCACTTTCTGAAGCATCCTTTCTCAGCATTACTCTGCTCAATCTTGCTTCATATCTCCATTTTTCAAATACAAGTGCATATTTGTGTTGGAGGCTCTTTAGTTTCTCCTCTTGAAGCTCTTTACCCTTTTCGGTTAATGTTCTGACTCTTTCACTTTTACGAACAGTTTGTTGTTCTGTAGCTTGCACTTCTTCATGTTCTACAACTTCGTTAAGTGGTAACTCTTCTTCATCTTTGTCACTCATCTTTAACGTTTAGTTAACACACCAATTAAATTCCCAAAATACTTCTTCAAATTAGCTTATTTGCACTTTAACTTGTAAATATCTTTTTAGGAACTTAAAATGTAGTTTTGACCTTAAGCAAAATGCACAAAACTAACTTAATTCAACAAAAATGCATCACTTTGAGGTACAGAAGAAATCAAGTAACTTTGACAAATATGCTTTAGAAACTTTTAGTGGACCTTTAAACTTGACTTAAACCACTCGTTTTTCTTTTAGCACTGTCCTTTCTTAATTTCCACTTTACTCATTCCTTATAACTTTATAACTTTATTGATGCGTTGCTTGTGGGCGATGAGCTTTGGTAATGGCGCCCTCTGGTGTCGCACCACGGTACCGTCACCCACTGCATCTGCCGTCGTCTTTACGTGCTTCTCACCGGCGCTGGGCTGGGCGAGTTTTCACTGTGGCTCCGAAATGACAACACAGGCACGGCTTCTTAAAGACGGGCGCTTTACTTTTATGCCGTGAAAACTGTTGGACAGGACATGAAATACAATGCTTTAGACATAGTCCAGTCACAGGAAAAATAATACATTAAACAAAATGGCTACCTCGTGGCCGCCTGCCACTTCGGAGGTTCTTGGGCAGCAAATATTTCAGTCTTGTGCATACTTGTGCAGCTAGCTAATTGGCCTTGCTGCTGCAGATCGCTCGGTCAAAGTCTTTTGCATGTCTGGGCGAATGCAAATCTCGCAGCCTCTTATACTAAACCAAATCTCGCGATAGTTGCGGTACAAAAAATAAAAATACTCCTTTGGCAAATTAACTTATCTAATTTATACAATGTAACATAAATTCACAACGTGAGTCACAATAAATTTCAACAAAAAATATTAACCCATAAAACAAAAAATACTTAGTGCAAGTCCTTTCAACGACACTTACAGTCATAATGAGGACGTTCTTGTTCTGACCGATAATGGACTCACACATCAGTCTGACTTTGTTTCAGAAACACCTTCAAATCTTACATCACTTTATATTTGATTATGACAATTAGAAAAAAGACACTTTTCTTCTGTTCATGGTCCAACATCACGGCACAGGTGTAGCAAAGAGGCTCCAATACTGTAGCCAGAGCTGCCCTGCTGTTTCACAAGAGGAGGTGCATTCACAGCTAAGCCTGCAGCACCCTCTACTGGACACATGTGGTGTTACTCCTGTAAAATACAAATAAAAAATGATGTTTCTTAACACTTTCTTAATACAGCAACAAACAATGTACAATTATGTGGATCTAATATTAAACTAGACAGACTTTAGAGGCACCTCCTCCTCCTCTCTCCTCCTCACCCTTCTCTCTCTCTCTCCTCACACTTCTCTCTCTCTCCTCACCCTTCTCTCTCTCTCTCCTCACACTTCTCTCTCTCTCCTCCTCACACTTCTCTCTCTCTCCTCACACTTCTCTCTCTCCTCACACTTCTTTCTCTCTCTCCTCACACTTCTCTCTCTCCTCACACTTCTCTCTCTCTCCTCACACTTCTCTCTCTCTCTCCTCACACTTCTCTCTCTCCTCCTCACACTTCTCTCTCTCCTCACACTTCTCTCTCTCTCTCCTCCTCACACTTCTCTCTCCTCCTCACCCTTCTCTCCCTCTCTCCTCACACTTCTCTCTCTCTCCTCATACTTCTCTCTCTCTCCTCACACTTCTCTCTCTCCTCCTCACACTTCTCTCTCTCCTCACACTTCTCTCTCTCCTCACACTTCTCTCTCTCCTCCTCACACTTCTCTCTCTCCTCATCCCTCTCTCTCCTCCTCACCCTTCTCTCTCTCTCTCTCCTCACACTTCTCTCTCTCTCTCCTCACACTTCTCTCTCTCTCCTCCTCACACTTCTCTTTCTCTCCTCACACTTCTCTCTCCTCCTCCTCACACTTCTCTCTCTCTCCTCCTCACACTTCTCTCTCTCCTCCTCACACTTCTCTCTCTCCTCCTCACACTTCTCTCTCCTCCTCACACTTCTCTCTCACTAACCACTGTGCCACTGCCTGTTGTTTCAGAGTCGTCCAGTCTGAGGTTGGTCGATGGTCAGAGTCGGTGTCAGGGGCGGCTGCAGGTGCAGAGGGCGGGACAGGACTGGACTGATGTTGGTCCATGGAGCTACTTCCCTCTGTGGTTTGTAAACAGAGTGTGTGAGGAGCTGGATTGTGGGTCAGTTGTGAGTCTGAAGAACAAAGGAGTTTCAGTCAGAAAAGTCGTTTATCTCTCTACTGACTTCTGTGTCGACTCTTCACTGATCGGCTGTTTTCGCTCGAACACTCGTCCCTCTGACGACAGTCTGGATCTGACCTGTTCAGGTGAGTCTGAAACACAACAGTCATAAATAATCCTGCTCATAGTTTTCAGTGACTTAAAGGGCAGTAACCATTGGGACCAGTGCTGGAGGAAATTACAGGAGCAAAAACTTTACTGAAGTAAAAGTATGCAAGTACCTACTTTCATAAGTACTTTCAGTAAAAGTCAAAGTATTTGAGACAGAATTCAGGGGGGAGGGAGTGGGGGAGAGGGGTCGTTGGGGAGAGGGGGAGGTGTTGGGGGAGAGGGGGAGGGGTCGTTGGGGAGAGGGGGAGTTGTTGTTGGGGGAGAGGGGGAGGGGTCGTTGGGGGAGAGGGGGAGGCGTTGGGGAGAGGGGGAGGGGTCGTTGGGGGAGAGGGGGAGGCGTTGGGGAGAGGGGGAGGGGTCGTTGGGGGAGAGGGGGAGGTGTTCTTGGGGGAGAGGGGGATGGGTCATTGGGGGAGGACTCGTTGGGGTGAACATGTGCTTTTGTTTTGGTCACGTTTCCGGCTGAGCGAGCGCTGAGCGAGCGCTGAGCGAGCGCTGAGCGAGCGCTGAGCGAGCGCTGAGCGAGCGCTGAGCGAGCGCTGATCCGGCTGTAGCTT
This sequence comes from Gobius niger, assembly GCF_951799975.1. NCBI lineage: Eukaryota > Metazoa > Chordata > Actinopteri > Gobiiformes > Gobiidae > Gobius > Gobius niger. Next base: position 2,245,009 of record NC_136853.1, on the reverse strand, counting down.
CATCTCTTTCTCTGAGACTCGAACATTGTTTATCTCACGATGAATAAAGTTTTGAGTTTGTGCTTCAGGAAGAACACGAGGCCGTGCAGGCCAAGCGGAAACATATGTTTAAAGACATCACTTAAAACACAACATGTGTCACATTATTTACACATTTATTCAGAAATAATGCATTATGGGTAAAGTTACTACAAAATATATCTGATGTGCAAAGTGAAATGAGATGAAAATGAGTCAAATATGACTTTTTAACTTGTTTTACAAACAAAACAAACAATATAAACTTTAAAATATGAAAGTGTCTCACTGAAGGTGTGGGCCCTTTATACTTATTATATTAAAATGAATGGGGGTATATAGTGGGTACAGACATTCGTCATGTGACGACAAGCAAAAAATATTATTGTGGCCACGCCCCCCGACAAACCGGAAGTCCGCCGTTTTGGCAGGAAGTCCGAAGAATGCTGAGTGAGCGTTTTCACTGACTTCGCATTTTAACGAACTCCTCCTAGGGCGTTTCACCAAAGGAGCTCAAAATCGCTCCAGCTCATCTCGAGACGTGGGCATCAAAAATTGTCCAAATTTTTTGGCTAAGTTTTATGGTTTGTTTGCGGCGAAGCCGCAATCTTTACGAAGAATTTTGCGATTCATCAGAAACTAAAAAATGCTCCCATTCGTTCAAACAAACATTTTATTGACCTTTCACCCCTGGACACAGCAAATGTGAAAAAGTGACACTGGGCACGACAGCGCCCCCTCCAGGTGCAGAAGAAAAAATACATTATGGGAAAAAAATGTGTTTCTCGGAAATTGATAAAATTCAGCACAAAAATAGTTGATGGCGTCCCGATCCAAAAAGCCAATAAGACCCATATCGTATTTTGTACGGTGTTGCTATGGTGACGCCCTGACACATAAATCTCACATTATAGAACATTACAGCGCGTTTGTGCCCCCTGTCAGGAGCTTGTGGACAGTGGTCATTGAAATATGGCCCGTCAGGTCCGTCTGATGCTGCTTGTGAAATTAAAAAGATTACAGGCGCGCTAGCGCCCTCTGCAGGCTGGAGCCATTATTCACATTGAGAGGCTAAATGTTACAATCTGAGCTAGGCAGACCCAACAGAGGACGGAGAGAAAGGTGAGTACAAGATTTATTAATACAAAGCTGGAAGATGGCTGGTTGGACGGAACAGAGATAGTGGTTGTATGGAGCAGACAAGGTGGTGGAGGCTGGAGTGAAGCAGGTAGGTAAAGGTTGGGCTGGGGAGAGGCTGGAGTGGAGCAGGTAAGTAGGGCTGGGGCTGGTGCGGGACGAGGCTGGGATCCGGAGTGGAGCAGGTGAGTATCTGGCAGGCAAACTGGAGGATCTGACGGGGAGCAGGAAAATGCAGTTAGAAAAAATATCCGAATACAAAAATAGCAAATACAAAAAATAGGCCTGAGAAGTCTTCTCACTGAAGTAGACTGACGATCTGGCAGAGAAGTGAAGGAGAGCCCGTGCTTTCATACTGCAGGTGATGAGATGAGTGGATTCAGGTGTGCCAACAAGCCAGCCAGGGAGCAGGAGCAGCCACACCCATCAGGGAAGAAGCCAATGACACGCCCACAGCAGCAACAAACAGGACAGACACCTACACTACAACAGTACCCCCCCACTAACGGACGCCACCAGGCGGACGAGGCAGGGCAGGATGGCGACGATGGAAATCCCGAACCAAATCCGGATCCATGATCATAGCCCGAGAAACCCAACAATGTTCCTCGGGCCCATACCCCTCCCAGTCCACAAGGTACTGGAGACCACGCCCCCGTCGACGGACATCCAGAAGCCGACTGACCTCGTACACAGGAAGGTCATCAACCACCCGGGGGGGCGGAGGGGGCACGGCCGGCAGGGACAAAGCACTGGACGAAACTGGCTTGAGTTGAGACACGTGAAAGGTGGGATGAACCCGAAGGGCCAGATCTTGTGGCGGCGCACGGGGCGGCGCAGGCTCTTGGCGAATTATTTTCCGAGTGGCGGCGCTATATGTGCCATTCGTCTCCGCCACCTGCGAGGGGGCGTCACAAGAGGAGGTGACTGCACTGATGGAAACACGGCTGACATTCACTTCCTCGTTTACATTGCGCTGTCTTGTGTTCTTTCTTAAGCCTTAGGCTCTCACAGGTCAAACTAAAAACTTTATTTACCCCATCGTGAGCTAAACCATGTTCACGTCTCGAGAGAAAAAGAGCTACAGCGTCCGCTGTGGCGCCGATCGGCCGCGCTCGGCGTGAACACGAAGCAAAACAAAAGCACATGTTCACCCCCCACTCCCACACAACCACTCTCCTGGACGCGGAGTCGATCTGGTTGGAGGAAAATGTGTGTGTCTCCACCCACTTAAATGTGCTAAGTTTGGAGTGGCAAGATCACAAAGTGCTCCTACTGAGCGCAAAATGTCACGCTATCGTCTCCGTTTTGATGCACAAGATCGGGCCCAAAGTGTTCGTGGCAGTTTGAGTCTTACAGCGACTGGATTGACGAGCGAAAGAACTTCAAAGGGACCAATGTACCGGGGCGACAATTTATTGGACTCCGTCTTCAGAGGCAAGTCCCGAGTAGACAGCCAGACCTTCTGCCCCGGAGTGTATTGCGGTGTCGAGGAACGAGGACGATTTGCTTGTTGGCAATTTCTTATAGTAGTTCGTAGGAGAGCCTTGCGGGTATCATTCCAAACTTTGCGGCAGCGTCTAAAATGTACCTGCACAGATGGGACAGCAACATCAGTTTCCTCAGAAGGGAACAAGGGGGTTGAAAACCAAGGGAACATTCAAAAGGAGACAGTCCAGTGGCAGAGGATTTGAGGGAATTATGAGAGTATTCTACCCACATGAGATGGTTGCTCCAGGTAGACTGATTACTCCCCACCACACAACGTAATGCAGCCTCCAGGTCCTGGTTGGTTTGCTCAGTTTGACCGTTGCTCTGCGGGTGGTAACCAGAAGAGAGGCTCACATTAGTGCCCAAAGCCTTGCAAAAAGCCCTCCATACCTGTGAGGTGAACTGCGGTCCACGATCAGAAACAATATCAACTGGGATTCCATGAATGCGGACGGCATGCTGGGCCAACAGATCTGCAGTCTCACGGGCAGTTTGGGAAGGGCTACAAAGTGAGCAGATTTTGAAAAACGGTCAACAATGGTTAAAATAACAGTGTTACCATTGGAGGGGGGTAAACCAGTCACAAAATCAACAGCAATATGGGACCATGGACGATGAGGTACAGGAAGAGGATGGAGGTGACCTACCGGCTGCTGATGTGACATCTTGCTGCGAGCACAGATTGGACACGCAGCAATGTATTCCCTCACATCTGCTTCCATCGATGGCCACCAGAAGCGACGACGGACTTGGGATAGGGTGCACTGGATTCCAGGGTGACATGAAAACTTAGAATCGTGTCCCCACTGTAGAACTTGGGATCAAACAGTCTGTAGAACAAAGAGTTTCCCTGAAGGCCCGTGATCAGGACCGGGATCAGTGTGTTGGGCTGCAAGCACTGCTGACTCTACTAGCAAAACTAAGGATCCAACAACACAGGAGGCAGGGAGAATGGTGTCAGGAGATGGAGGGTCTTTTTCCAGGAACAGGCGAGAGAGGGTATCTGGTTTTAGACTCTTGGATCCCGGACGGTAAGTGATAGTAAAATTGAAACGGCCAAAAAACAGAGCCCAGCGTGCTTGCCGTGCATTGAGTCTCTTTGCCTGACTTAAGTAGGCCAAATTCTTATGGTCAGTCCAGACAATGAATGGCTGCTCTGCCCCTTCCAGCCAGTGCCTCCACTCTTCCAAAGCCAACTTCACTGCTAGAAGCTCCCTATTGCCGACATCATAGTTGCGCTCAGCCGGAGACAGGCGTTTTGAGAAAAATGCACAAGGATGGAGTTTTCTGTCCTCACTGGATCGCTGTGAAAGGACTGCACCAATGCCAACTTCAGAAGCATCAACTTCTACTATAAACTGTCTGGTCGGATCAGGTTACATAAGGATGGGTGCTGAAACAAATCTTTGCTTAAGATCCTCAAAAGCGTGGGCGGCCTCAGTCGTCCAGATAAAGGGAGTGGAGGTGGAAGTAAGCTTAGTTAAGGGGGCTGCTACCCTGCTGTAATCCCGAATGAAGCAGCGATAAAAGTTGGCAAAACCTAAAAAGCGTTGGAGTTGCTTTCTGGTATTTGGAACCGGCCATTCCGCCACTGCCGAAATCTTACAGGGATCAGCCTTCACCTTTCCATCCTCAATGATGTAACCAAGGAAAGACACAGATGAGACGTGGAATTCGCACTTCTCAGCTTTCACGTAAAGCTTGTTTTCCAGGAGCCGTCGTAGAACCTGGCGGACATGGGTCTTGTGCTGCTCCAAACTGCGTGAGAAAATCAAAATGTCATCAATGTACACGAATACAAAGCGATTCAGGAAATCTCGCAACACATCGTTCACCAAAGCTTGGAAAACTGCTGGTGCATTGGTAGGACCAAAAGGCATTACTAAATACCTTTATTCGAAGTGGCCAAGGGGGGTGTTGAAAGCAGTTTTCCACTCATCACCCTCTTTTATTTGCACCAGGTGGTAAGCGTTACGGAGGTCCAGTTTGGTAAAGAACTTTGCTCCCTGAAGAGGCTCAAAAGCAGACGAGATCAATGGTAACGGATATTTGTTGTTGACAGTTATGTTGTTAAGGCCACGAAAATCAATACAGGGACAAAGTGTAGTATGTTTCTTTTCCACGAAGAAAAATCATGCACCAAGAGGAGAAGAGGAAGGTCGAATGATACCTGCTGCCAGAGAATCCTTGATATACACCTCCATGGCTTTCCTCCCTGGTCGCGAAAGGTTGTACAAACGTCCTGCTGGTAGAGTCGGTCCGGGAAGTAGATCAATGGCACAGTCATAGGGCCTATCCTTACTAAATACCTCACCCAAAACATGGTAGCAATCCGGAACGCCAGTCAGGTCAGGAGGCTTGGGCTTCGTCACCACAGCGCCCTCTGTTGGAGGAATGGTGGACTGAAGACAGTTGAGTGACAAAAAGAACTCAACTAATTATATTTCCAGAAACCCAATCAATAACTGGATTGTGCACCCTTAGCCATGGGAAGCCTAACACCAAGGAACACTGGGGGGAGTCAAAAACGTAAAAACGGACATCTTCATGATGATTACCAGAAAGAACCAGGTGTAAGGGAACAGTTTGATGCGTGACCAGAGCGAGAAGGTCACCATTTAAAGCACAGATCTTGACATGTTCACTCAATTGTTCTAAAGGTATGCCTGCTTGTTTAACGAGGCTGGTGTCCAAAAAGCATTGCTCTGCTCCTGAGTCGATCCAAGCTAATAGGGGTAGTGTTTGGTTAGCATGACTGAGTGAAGCATGAATCTGAATCTGGGCATGTCTGGGCATGTATACAAATCTTGTTTCTTGCTCACCAGTACTCCCACACCTACTGGTGAGCTTGGTCTTTTGGCCGTACGGGACAAGTGCGAAGAAAATGGCCCGGCTGACCACAGTAGAAGCACTCACCCAGGCTGAACCTCTTCTGTCGCTCAGCAGGAGTAAGACTAAGAACTAAGAACGACCCAATTGCATGGGCTCCTCAGCAGGAGGTAACGCCAGTAACGGTCGTGGCTGAACAGGGCTGGGAGTTGGACTGGGAGTTGCCCTTAACTGAGAAAATGGGGCTGGACGGGCTGGAGGAGCATACTGGGTCCTTGAGTTCCTTTCACGTCTCCTCTCACGTAGCCGGTTGTCTAAACGGATAGACAAAGAGATTAAATCATCCAATGATTCAGGCTCATCATGTGAAGCAAGCTCATCCTTCATAGTCTCGCTTAAGCCAAACATGTAAGCCCCACGTAGTGCCTGGTCATTCCAGCCTGACTCTGCAGCCAGTATCCTAAAATCAATAGAAAATTCGGCTACGCTATGCAAACCCTGACGAAGATTTAACAGTCTCTTGGCAGCGTCAGCAGCAATGTCAGGGTGGGCAAACACTTTCTTGAAATCAGCAATGAATCTTTCATAGGTCATGGGGTAAACTGAATTTCCCAATACCGCTTGGGCCCAGTCTAGTGCTTTTCCTCTTAACAACCCGGTGACATATGATACCTTGGCTTGGTCCGAAGCGAAAGTCTGCGGCCGTTGTCTGAATACTTGCAAACACTGGAGGAGAAAACCTTTACATTTGCCCACATCCCCAGAATACGGCTCAGGTGAAGGAACAGGTGACTCTGATGTAGCAGCTGGATTCTGATTAAGCTCTTGCAAATTGGCGGAAGCAACTGAAACACTGGCAATCTTATCCGTTAAACCTTCAACCAATTTTCCAATGTTAATTACCTGTTGACCGAGTGCACCCTGGGTGTCCATAAGTTGTTGAAGCATCTGATGATGTTGACCGAGCAAATTTCCTTGATTGGACAGGGCCCGTTCAACAGCTTGTGGATCGTCTGGGTTCATGTTGGCCAGATTGTACTGTTACAATCTGAGCAAGGCAGACCCAAAAAGAGGACGGAGAGAAAGGTGAGTACAAGATTTATTAATACAAAGCTGGAAGATGGCTGGTTGGACGGAACAGAGACAGTGGTTGTATGGAGCAGACAAGGTGGTGGAGGCTGGAGTGAAGCAGGTAGGTAAAGGCTGGGCTGGGGAGAGGCTGGAGTGGAGCAGGTAAGTAGGGCTGGGGCTGGTGCTGGACGAGGCTGGGATCCGGAGTGGAGCAGGTGAGTATCTGGCAGGCAAACTGGCAAGAGGATCTGACGGGGAGCAGGAAAAGGCAGTTAGAAAAAATATCCGAATACAAAAAAGCAAATACAAAAAATAGGCCTGAGAAGTCTTCTCACTGAAGTAGACTGACGATCTGGCAGAGAAGTGAAGGAGAGCCCGTGCTTTCATACTGCAGGTGATGAGATGAGTGGATTCAGGTGTGCCAACAAGCCAGCCAGGGAGCAGGAGCAGCCACACCCATCAGGGAAGAAGCCAATGACACGCCCACAGCAGCAACAAACAGGACAGACACCTACACTACAACACTAAAAATGTTGTTTTGATGTTAACTGACAAAGATTAATGGCACATCGGGGCAATAAAATGCAGTCTGGCGCCCTTGGTAGGGTTATGGCGCGGCAATAGAGGCGCTAAAGGAGGCACGGCCCACGAGGGCCGTTCGATGCCGCTTGCGGCTTTAATTTCCACTTCTTTTTGCATAAATCACATGAAGTACTTTTTCCCAAACCCTTGAATGTGATGATGTTTGTAATAATCACATGTGGAGCTAGAGCGTGTAGTCCATGCCCTTATCTCGTGCCGGCTGGACTACTGTAATTCTTTGTATTATGGATTGTCCCAGGCCTCCATCCATCGCCTGCAGCTGGTCCAAAATGCCGCTGCACGTTTACTCACTGGCTCAAGGAAATATGAGCATATTACTCCTGTTTTGGTGTCTTTGCACTGGCTCCCAGTGAGCTACAGGATCCAGTTTAAGTTCCTACTGATTGTTTTTAAGTGTTTAAATGGAATGGCCCCTTACCTTTCAGAGCTTCTGTCTGTTTATGTCCCAAAGAGGACAACGAGGTCAGCAGATCAAATGCTGCTAGTTGTTCCGCGATCTCGGATGAAAACTAGGGGTGACCGAGCTTTTGCTGTTGCAGCACCCACACTTTGGAACAGTCTTCCCTTGAGCGTTAAAACAGCTCAGTCTTTGAATGTTTTTAAATCTCTTTTGAAGACCCATCTGTTTGCACTGGCCTTCAACACAAGCTGAGCTGATTTTCTTTGGTGGTTATTATCATTGCTTTTGTTTGTTATGTAATGTATTTTAACTTTGTTGAAACCTTGTATTGCCTGTGTACAGCACTTTGGGCAGCGATAGTTGTTGTAAATGTGCTTTATAAATAAATTTGACCTTGACCTTGACCTTGGAGCTGAGGCTGTGTCTGTGTTTGTGTCACAGATGAAGTGAAATGGATTTAATGACATTCATAGTTTTTCTGTGTTGGACGATTCTTTATGTGAAAATGGCAGCGGCTGAAACAGCCCCATTGACTTCCATTATACATGTTTTTCTTTGCTCTTCCAGAGCCGTTTGAAACTTCACTTTTTACAATGTCAGCGTTTCATTTGGAAGAAAAGGAGTGAATTTGAACATTTTGACTGAGTTTCATCAGATTGAAGCTCAATTCCCAGTGTCGGCACATGAACAAAATCACTGTATTTTCTCCTATTGAATATAATGGAAATGAGGCTTTTCCAAAGGATTTACCCTGAAAACTGAAACCTTTAAATCTCACTGAAACACGGCATAAAATCACTCAATCTGCCATTGTGTCCATGAGCTCCACACTTCAGCCGCCTTGTCTCAGTGTGAAGGTGGTGTGAGTGAATGGTGCTACATAAAGGAGAGACTTCCTGCAGAGTGGCTCAGACTGTGACCTCATCTTCATACACAGACTCGGCGCGGCTGGTCGGGGGGCGGAGCCTGTGTTCAGGATCTCCTCAGATCCAGAACCAGTCCTGGGCCGGGGTCTGTGAGGGGGCCTTGGACCGTCGCGGGGCAGAGGTGCTGTGCAGGGAGCTGGGCTGTGGGGCTCCTCTCCTCCAGGGGGCGCTCTCTCCTCTGGGGCAGACGTTCCACTGTGAGGGCAACGAGTCTAAGCTGATGGACTGTCCCCGGACCAGGACCGGCCCAGAAACCTGCCCCACTCTCAACCTCCCCTGTGCAGGTAAGGGGCGGGGCCAGGGGCGGGGCCTGTAGAGGGGCGGGGCTCACCTGTGTTTGTGTCCAGAGCCGCTGAGGCTGGTGGGAGGGGCCAGTCGCTGTGAGGGGGCGGTGGAGGCGGAGCTCGGAGGAGAGTGGAGACCAGTGACGACCTTTGACCCCCGGGACCTCTGGGACCTGGAGGCGGCGGCCGCCGTGTGTCGAGACCTGGACTGTGGGTCAACTGTTTCTACAGAAGAGAGAGACGGGTTTAAGATGAGTGAAGTGTGGAGGATCGAGACTGACTGTGTGAAGGACAGATCTGCTGTGAGAGACTGTGTCCTCAATGTCGACTCATATGATTCCAGCCGCCGCCTCGTGGTTTGTTCAGGTTGGTTTGAATCCAGAGTCTCTTCTTCTCAGTCTCTGCTCAGTCAGTTCACAGAATGTGGCGACGCCCCCTAGAGGAGGACACAGATAATCCTCTGCTCAGTTACCTTTACTCGAGTACTTTTATTTCACCTCTTGCCCCCGCTTTAACCCAGCACATTTTCACCAGCTCGGCTTTACCCAAATCTAAAGCTTCAGGACTGGAGATCACAGCCTATAGGCCAGAGCAACGCCTCATTTGAAAGCTAAGAACTAACTGATCTTTATCTTTTCGTTGTTGCCGAATCGTCGTCACTTTTTTAAAGTTCTTTTTCATCTGATTTTTGTGGCTGTTTTGTCGCTGTTGAAGCTTTAGATTTGGGTAAAGCCAAAGTGGAGAAGCTGTGCTGGGTTGAGGCGGGGCTTAAGTAGTGAATCACGCAGTACTTTTACTTGTACAGTAGTTATTGTGTATCTGATATTCTTCTCTGTGACCAGTGTTTATGGATTATTCTTTACAAATAGGGTGAATATGGGTAAAGTGGGACACCTTTTGAAAATTCAGTTTCCACCTCATTAAATGCCAAAGTCTTTAATGTTACATATTTTGAAAAAGCTTTAGATTCTATTTTACACCAGTGGAGGAAAAAAAGGCAAATGTTTAACACAGAAGCTATAATTTTGCCTCAAACACAGGTTGGTCCAATGATGAATTTTTAGAGGTGCTTTTAGTAAAGTGGGACACTTGTAATTGGTAAAGTGGGACACTATTAACATGGTAATTTTTGTATTCAAAATCATTAATATTATTTTAGCAGCTACTTTTATGAATATGTGAAGAGGTTATGAATAATAATAACCATTCTAATGGTTATTCTAATGGTTTGTGACCATGGTATGACCATGATGGACATGTGTCTGATGTGCAGCCTGTGCTGTTGGTGCAGAAGAAGTCAGACATGTTACAGTGTGGAATATCTAACTGGGACCTTTGGTATAAACTGAAAACAAAAGTGACAGAACAATGGAAGAATAATACAGTAAAGTGCCTTCATCAGATTTGTTTTTGTTTATAAATGAGTGAGGAATAATCTGCAGGACATGCCCAAAAAAACACATGTTAATCTGTGAACTCAGGCCGCCTTTAATTGGTGAAGTATACGGGAACAAGCATGTTTTAAAGATTTTAAAAGAAATACCTAGGAACCTCAAAGAACAACTTAATGTTGAAATGTTGCTAAAAGGCGATCATCAGAAAACTTCATCAAAACAAGAAATATAGAGTTAAATTGATCTAATTTGAAGATGTGTGAAACACCTAATACCCAGGATTTTCCACAAAAATATACTGTCCCACTTTGCCAATATGAGGCTGTCCCACTTTACCAATAGCACATTGGTAAAGTGGGACAGTGATAAAATCTCTTATAAAAATAAAAGCATAAAGAATAAACATGTGATTTTGAGATGTTTTGTTTGCAGATGCATTCCCTTATATAATGTATCAACAAAAATCTGCATGTCTGTTAGTTTTAAAAAGTTATAACCTTAAGATCATAAATCCCCAAATGCTGTCATTGGACATACCTTCACTGTTTTACTACGTGGTAGTAGATTACGGTTTGCCACGCCATATGAAGTGAATTAAAATCCACAAAACCATTATTTTCCTATCCTGCACATTCTAATTATTCGTTGTGTATGTATTTATAGTGATAAAGTATGACACATTAAAAAATAATCATGATTAAAGTTAAGTGTCCCACTTTACCCATATTCACCCTATCTAGAACTTTTTCCCTCAAACTGAAACATAAATCCTGGTCTCCCTGACGCTCTGAGCGTCTCCCCCTTTGTCTCCTCAGATCTGCTGAAGGTCCCGGAGGTGTCTGTGTCTGAGGGGGTGTGGGCTCCGCGGGTAGAGGGCGAGCTCTGGGGGCCGTGGGCACAGGAGGGTGAGTGGGCGTCGCCGGGAGAGGGCGGGGTCTGGGTGCAGATGGGGGCACATTTCCGGGTCAAATGCTCCGTGGAGCCGCAGTACCCGGGAGGCTCCTTCCAGCTGCTCTCTCCCACTCTCAACCTCACCCTGCCGGCCGTCAATCACTCCGCCCACTTCCTGTTTACTGACGTGAGCCCCGCCCACAAAGGGAACTACACCTGTGTTTACCTCCTGCAGGTGTTTAACCACAGCTTCACCTCCAACAGCTCCCTCTACATCCACCCAGGAGGTAAGGGGTACGGGGCGCCGTCTGGGACACAATTCAGAGCAAAACCACACAGGAGTTCAGCATCAAACACAGCTCTTCTCCTCACACGTCCCTTTAATGTGGACGTGGGAGTCACTCCTGCTGAGCCCCCTCTGGGTGGAAACAAAGCCCACAGTTATATTGGTCCATGTGAGAGCTCTGGGGTCATTTCTCCTTCTGGGGATCAAATATTCCTCCACAGAGTCAGAGCCAGAGGAAAATGTCCGTTCTCGCTCACGGACACATCAGTTCACTGTCAGAGGACGATCGAGAGCTGTTTGATTTTGTATCGATCGCTTCCACCTGTCAGGAATCATCATTGGGGAAACAGCTCCCCCTGGTGGCCGCGCATCATCAGCCAAACTGTTCTGTTCATTCCAGTGTGTGTTTCTTCTGAACTATAGTTGAATATATTTGAAATGTGAGGAGAAAGACGTGTGTCTGACCAGGCGAGTGTGTCATGGCCCTTTGACGCTTTAGACTTTTTAAACTTCGTCAGCGTTTGGGCCGAATTAATGATTCTCTGCCTCTAAAAACGCACTTTAACCTGAGCAATAGTTCAATAAAAGTCAAAGCTGCTCAGGGACATTTGACTTGAGTGAAAGTATTGAAAGATATGGACGTTTCTGACCCCGCAAACACAAGGAAGAATTGACTTTTTTTCTTCCAGGCCTTTACAGAAAGTATCAAGTTCTAAACAGAAATACTACTCGAGTAGATTCTTAAAAACTCCACTTTAGTACTGAAGTAAATTTACTTTGTCTCTGACCCCCTCTGGTTCGTATACGAGCGAATGTGTGTGTGTGTGTGTGTGTGTGTGTGTGTGTGTGTGTTCCTGTAGTTACGACATTGTGAGGAGTTTGAGTTTTTAACAGAGTGAGGACATATTTGTAAAGTGAGGACATTTTGGGTGGTCCTCACTTCTTTGAAGGACTGTTTGAGGGTCAAGATGTGGTTTTAGGGTCAGGGTTAGAATTGGGTTTAGATTAGGGCTCAGGTTAAAGGCTTAGGGCTCAGGTTAAAGGCTTAGGGCTCAGGTTAAAGGCTTAGGGCTCAGGTTAAAGGCTTAGGGCTCAGGGTTAAAGGCTTAGGGCTTAGGTTAAAGGCTTAGGGCTCAGGGTTAAAGGCTTAGGGCTCAGGGTTAAAGGCTTAGGGCTTAGGTTAAAGGCTTAGGGCTCAGGGTTAAAGGCTTAGGGCTCAGGTTAAAGGCTTAGGGCTCAGGGTTAAAGGCTTAGGGCTCAGGGTTAAAGGCTTAGGGCTCAGGTTAAAGGCTTAGGGTTCAGGGTTAAAGGCTTAGGGCTCAGGTTAAAGGCTTAGGGCTCAGGTTAAAGGCTTAGGGTTCAGGGTTAAAGGCTTAAGGCTCAGGTTAAAGGCTTAGGGCTCAGGTTAAAGGCTTAGGGCTCAGGTTAAAGGCTTAGGGCTCAGGTTAAAGGCTTAGGGCTCAGGGTTAAAGGCTTAGGGCTCAGGTTAAAGGCTTAGGGCTCAGGGTTAAAGGCTTAGGGCTCAGGGTTAAAGGCTTAGGGCTCAGGTTAAAGGCTTAGGGCTCAGGGTTAAAGGCTTAGGGCTCAGGGTTAAAGGCTTAGGGCTCAGGTTAAAGGCTTAGGGTTCAGGGTTAAAGGCTTAGGGCTCAGGTTAAAGGCTTAGGGCTCAGGTTAAAGGCTTAGGGCTCAGGTTAAAGGCTTAGGGCTCAGGTTAAAGGCATAGGGCTCAGGGTTAAAGGCTTAGGGCTCAGGTTAAAGGCTTAGGGCTCAGGGTTAAAGGCTTAGGGCTCAGGTTAAAGGCTTAGGGCTCAGGTTAAAGGCTTAGGGCTCAGGTTAAAGGCTTAGGGCTCAGGTTAAAGGCTTAGGGCTTCGTCCCGCTTTAGTGACGTGTGTCCCGTGTGTTCCAGTGTCTGAGCTCCAGACCTTGGTCCGAGCGCTGGTCCTTCTCCTGCTGATGCCGCTGAACTTCATCCCGTACTTCTTCTACCGCCGGGTACGAGCGCTTCCTGAACCGCTGTTTCCTTGTTGCCGTGGTTACACACTGCAGCACGAGTTAGTGATTGTTTTGTGCGGTGTCGTTTCAGGCCACCAGAGGGCACGAGAGAGCACAGAGAGCCAGGAGACGCAGAGCCCGCCCTGAAGAAGAAGAACGCACTGACGTCGTCTTTGACCAGATGTGATCCTGATACTTCTCCTGTTAGAGGTCGACCCATAAATCAGGCCAATATTTGGGTTCAAAGAAGCACCAATTATAAAGGAATGTTTTAATGAATCAGACCTGTGCCCCTATTAAAGCGCCCCCTACTGTCACGCTCAAAACAGACACATTTTTACAGTTCTGAAGCTTCGTACGCAGGATTATAGACCAGACGTTTGGAAACATCTGCCATAAATATGCTTGAATAATATGTGCGTATCTTAGAAAAAGCCGCCGGTCGCCCTTTAGACTGCCCCATGTGGTTTTCCTGTAACCGTTGGTATTTAACCAGAACCATCGCAGATCCTCAACAACCCCCATGTTTTCAGCTGGGATCATTTGGGTCAAAGCCTCGTTAGAAATCTCTTCATATAAAAGATTATAAAAGCATCATAGTGACGTTTGTGCTGTTTGTGGGCTTGGACACACATCTTATAACATATTACGGAAAAAGAATAAAAACACAAATATATATTGTTACATTATATTAGGATGATTTATTCATGTGTCGGAAGTAAATGTAGGAATTCTCCTGATCCCACGGCTCCCCGGAGCGGCAGAAGGACCAGGGAGGCTTCGTTTGAAAGTTTCCAACACAAAAGAGCGCGAGTCTCGACCACCTTCTGTGCCAACGTTATGGAACAGAAGTCTGGGAGTTTCAAAGATTAAAGCGCAATGCAGCCCCCGCTCCAGCAGGTGGCGCCCTAGATCATTATTATCATTATTATCTACCCGCTGTTTAAAGGACGCTGGTTCTTGAGTCGTCGTCTGGACTCTGCAGTTGAAGTGGGGGAGGCTGTACTCGCACCTAAAGCAAAACAAACTGCAGAGTCTAGATGAAGACTCAAGAGCCTTCGTCTAGAGGACAACTCCTGCACGACTGAGAGCTTACACAGACATGGTTCTATCGTTTTATTATTGTGTTTTACTGCGATTGTTCTGAGACGAGGATTTATGGAAACAAATCAAACGGAAGTGAAGAGACGACGGACCATAAATATTGTAAATAACTTCAGACGTTTTATTGAGCTTTAGTGTCTTTTGTTTCCACGACTGTTGCATCTGTTCAGAGACAGATTAAAGTCGTCATTATGTTCATCCCCATTCAGTTTGATCACTTTAATGGTTTTCATTTTGTGTCACAGAGTGAGGGGCCGGTCGTCACAAAGTGTGGGGCCGGTCGTCACAGAGTGAGGGGCCGGTCGTCACAGAGTGAAGCCGGTCGTCACAGAGTGTGAGGCCGGTCGTCACAGAGTGAGGGGCCGGTCGTCACAGAGTGTGGGGCCGGTCGTCAGAGTGAGGGGCCGGTCGTCACAGAGTGAGGGGCCGGTCGTCACAGAGTGTGAGGCCGGTCGTCACAGAGTGTGGGGCCGGTCGTCACAGAGTGTGGGGTCGGTCGTCACAGAGTGTGAGGCCGGTCGTCACAGAGTGTGAGGCCGGTCGTCACAGAGTGTGAGGCCGGTCGTCACAGAGTGAGGGGCCGGTCGTCACAGAGTGTGAGGCCGGTCGTCACAGAGTGTGAGGCCGGTCGTCACAGAGTGTGGGGCCGGTCGTCACAGAGTGTGGGGCCGGTCGTCACAGAGTGTGGGGCCGGTCGTCACAGAGTGTGGGGCCGGTCGTCACAGAGTGTGGGGCCGGTCGTCACAGAGTGTGAGGCCGGTCGTCACAGAGTGAGGGGCCGGTCGTCACAGAGTGTGGGGCCGGTCGTCACAGAGTGAGGGGCCGGTCGTCACAGAGTGAAAAGGGTCAAAGGTCGGGAACTTGGTTTTTAACACTTTTTTATTTTTTCTGTAAAGTTGAGTTTTCACATTTTCTCCCATTGACTCCCATTATAAACTCACTTTTTCATGGCTCGGCCGTCACACTTTAAAGTCAGATTGTTTTGGTTGTTTGTGTTTCTTCTGATCAGAGGAAACATTTGTGATTTTTATTTTTCAAACTGAATTTCGAGCATTTACCCTGAAATTACATTTCCAATGCATTTCTATGGGAGAAACCTGACATCACAGTGAGGCTGTTTCTGTGCAGTTATGAGGCTCATGGGGGAGGGGCTTATACAGGGGGGGGAGGGGTGTTGGAGTGAGTTGGGGGTGGTTGTCCATGGTGGGGGTGGTTGTCCATGGTGGGGGTAGTTGTCCATGGTGGGGGTAGTTGTCCATGGTGGGGGTGGTTGTCCATGGTGGGGGTAGTTGTCCATGGTGGGGGTAGTTGTCCATGGTGGGGGTGGTTGTCCATGGTGGGGGTGGTTGTCCATGGTGCGGGTAGTTGTCCATGGTGGGGGTAGTTGTCCATGGTTGGGGTAGTTGTCCATGGTGGGGGTGGTTGTCCATGGTGCGGGTAGTTGTCCATGGTGGGGGTAGTTGTCCATGGTGGGGGTAGTTGTCCATGGTGGGGGTGGTTGTCCATGGTGGGGGTGGTTGTCCATGGTGGGGGTGGTTGTCCATGGTGGGGGTGGTTGTCCATGGTGGGGGTGGTTGTCCATGGTGGGGGTAGTTGTCCATGGTGGGGGTGGTTGTCCATGGTGGGGGTGGTTGTCCATGGTGGGGGTGGTTGTCCATGGTGGGGGTAGTTGTCCATGGTGGGGGTGGTCGTCCATGGTGGGGGTGGTCGTCCATGGTGGGGGTGGTCGTCCATGGTGGGGGTGGTTGTCCATGGTGGGGGTAGTTGTCGGGTGTTTTTGTTACAAATATGGCTGTAATTAAGCAGCTCTTTATAAAACACCTAAACACAGATTATAAAAACACCCCAAAAGTGAGTTTATAATGGGAGTCAATGGGGGAAAATGTGAAAACTCAACTTTACATAAAAACTAAAAAACGACTAAATCGAAGTTGTTCCTGACCTTTGACCCAACAGTGTTTTAAAGTTTTAAATCCTAATTCTGCCCAAACTCACTTTTATATGAGAAATTAGCCACTTTGTGTTTTTGAAATTGTCTTTAAAATATTTGAATATTATGTATAGTTTTGTAAAGAACTGAAGGGGATTTACATAATTATGTGAAAAATATTACTCAACAATATTTTTCCGGCAGTTGAAAAAGCGTCAGTAACTTTTACGGCTGATACAGAAACAAATAAAGCAGAAGTGAAGAAACCAGACGGATAAATATTGTAAATAACGTTATTGACTTTTCTGATCGTTTGTTTTCAGCGACTGCATCAGGTCAGATCAGGGGGGCCCAAACTGTTAGTCTCCGAGGCCACAGTGTGGCCCGCGGGCCAAACACGGCCACGTCAAGCCAACTTCCATCCAGTCCCTTTAACTCTGGCAAAAGGCTGGTTTTAGTGGAACAGAATCAACAGCCTGTATCTACAGCAGCGACAGTGACTTGACCTCATTCACTGACCTCAAAGAAAAAGCCACATTAGATCATTATCAACATTATTTTATAAGTCATGTCTGATGTCAATGCTACGCTAACGCTCTGTGATAAACACCAAGACGCCACAAAGGAGTGAAACAGCGCCCCCAATATGACGCTGGTGGCCAAACAGTGTACTGCACACACATTTACCATTGACAATGAATGGGAGAGAGTTGGTCTTAAGCAGATGAGGCTCAAAAGGAGGTCACTCTCTGGACAATGGAATTGTTCTGGCCACATTTGTCCCGCGGGCCACACTTTGGGAACCCCTGGTCTAGACTCAGATGCAGTGGTCATTATGTGAATGGAGTTTTACGGCTTTAAGAGTTTGACTTTTGTGTGTTACTGATGTTGAAGTATTTTCTGCTGTGAAACGTTTGTTTCTTTTGTGACAGATTGAAACGTGCATTAGGGGAGAGAGAGCGGGGCTGGTCGTCACACTTGTTTAGACTCCAGTCTAATTCTCATCCACAAAACGTCCCACAAGAGTCGCACAGACGGAACAACAAGTCTCTTCCTTTGATACGACGAAAAACCTAAACTTTCTCTAATTATTCAAAAACGACTTTAACAAACGCTCAGTTATGAAAATAGTTTCTACTAAATAAAGATACAAAGACATGGAGACAAAGAGCAAAGAGGTTCAACAGCTCATAAATACATGAAGAATGGAGAACATGATGCTACATGTTAGCATCGTGCTAATGCTAACGATAGAGTTAGCTAGTTTTTGTCTTCTGACTTAGTTTGTACGAAATAAATGAGTTTATTTCTCATGATGAAAACATGAGTAAAAAACTATGTTTCCCCCTCGGTGAGGCCACGCCCCCTTCTATGACGCCATGGCGTCTGTATCTATTGACGACGTACAAAGACACGCCTCTAAACATCCATATATGGGCATGACAAGAGTCTGTACTGAGTTCATCAAGTACATGAGTGCTTTATAAGTACTTTATAAGTACTTTATAAGTACTTTGTAAGTACTTTGTAAGTACTTTATGAGTTCACGAGTCATTTTGATTTCTTATTGAGTAACATCATTTTAAATTAAAAAAAACTCTTCTTTAAAAAAATATTTCCACAGAATAAACGTCAGTAACAAGACTTTGATGAAACATGAAAATGAATCAAAGTTGAATTATTTAAACTCTGTTAAACCAGGACTTAAAACGATCAGTTATTGAAATAATAATTATAGTTTTTTTGTGGCGACATCAGTATTTGAAGCCGTTTTATTGACGACCAGCCCCGTCTGAACTGATCAAAAACAGCAGAAATGAGAGATTTTGTAAATAAGCAAAGTTTTTTGAAACGGTGTCATTTATTTCCTGATGTTAATCCTCAGTTTATACTTTTATTCTTGTATCTTTCACTGATGACGTATTTCCTGCTGATTCTGCTTCTTTTATAATATTTGACTTTTATGAGTTGATTCATGTATTAGACAAAAAAAACAATAAAAGTGAACAAAACCTCTTCATCCCAGAGTGACGTGTCGTCTCTGCTCCTCTTCATCCCAGTCGCTCAGATCAGAGCCAACCAATCAGAGCCAGGACCGTTCTCTTTGTCCAACAAGCTCAAGATCACATGACTCTCCTTTGAGCCAATCAGCACGAGGCTGGCTGTGTCTCCACCACACGAGACGCCATGAAGGGCCCGAGTAGAACATCTGTGAACATCTGCAGCAGCTCCTCTTCACTGGTTACAATCCCACACTCACCAAACACTGACCTGTTCCTCCTGCTCTGAGGACTGGACTAAAGTCTGAGAGAGTGAATGTCCACCCTCGTCTCTAAGCCCACACTCACCACACAGGCCCTCACTATATGTGTCTGAATGTCCACCCTCGTCCCCCACACTCACCACACAGGCCCTCACTATATGTGTCTGAATGTCCACCCTCGTCCCCCACACTCACCACACAGGCCCTCACTATATGTGTCTGAATGTCCACCCTCGTCCTTAAGCCCACACTCACCACACAGGCCCTCACTATATGTGTCTGAATGTCCACCCTCGTCCTTAAGCCCACACTCACCACACAGGCCCCACTATATGTGACTTTCTTCAGAGTGAGACTTTAGGTCAGACATGAGTGACAGTAACATGAGGCTAAATACAGTGAGCTCTTTGTTTGCAGTAAAAAGGCTGAGGCCTCATTGCTCTTCAGTCACAGACTGAGAAGTGAAGAAGGAAGTCAAGGAGCTTCTGCTTTAGACAGAACTTCAGACTCTGCTGCAGGTAAGAGTCATGTCATATTCTGAAACTCAAATATGTAGTAAAAACATAATATATGGAAAATTATTATTACAATGACAAAAAGAAAAATATTTGAAAATCATGTATCTAATAAAAAAAAATGTTTTTTTGTTTAAAGAAAGAAAGAAAGAAAGAAAGAAAGAAAGAAAGAAAGAAAGAAAGAAAGAAAGAAAGAAAGAAAGAAAGAAAGAAAGAAAGAAAGAAAGAAAGAAAGAAAGAATGAATAATATTCTCACAGGAAAACAGTGTTTCTGCTCACGCCGGCGCCATAAACTATATATTTGTGGAAAGTGCTCGCGCATTCCTACCTCATGGTCGAGGTCCTGTCGCCCATTGACTTTTATGGGCTCTGTACAATTACAATGTTGATTTTTGCATTATATCTGTATGTGCACGAGACGTGCACGACAAGAAGAAGAGTGCATTAGTTAGTGTTTGAGAGAAGGCCAGCGCTTCGTGCTCGTTTTTCTGTGGGGGAGTCTATACGATTACAAGAGGCCCTTCCCCAGCCCTGATGGTGCTCGGCCCTTCCCCAGCCCTGATGGCGCTCGGGCCTTCCTCAGCCCTGATGGCGCTCGGGCCTTCCCCAGCCCTGATGGCGCTCGGGCCTTCCTCAGCCCTGATGGCGCTCGGGCCTAATAAACAGGAGATCACCACAGAACAGTTCCTCACACATCAGCGTTGGTTCTGGTTCCTTTAGAAACACGAGCCTCATCAGTGTCGGAGCGTCCTTTTAAAAGAAGCTCATCGTTGGGGCTTCCTTTAGAAGGACAAGGCCATTGGTGCTGGCAGCGCCCCCGAAAAGCCTGGCCCCCTTTATGACAGCAGGAATTCACACAATGGCTTCTTTACTCAATGCACATTGTTTGAACCATAATCAGATTTTGGAGTAATGACAACAGATTCACAACCTTAATTAATCCCATATCGGTTTGTAGATCTAAAAGACAGACTGATTCCTGTTTTAACGCCTACATTGTCCCAGATTCTTCCATCTGACAAAGCAGGGAGGGGGCACCGGCCCCCCCTTTGCTTTTCCAGACTCTCCAAGGAACTGACGCGCGTAACAACAAAGCAATACTGCAGCAGATCGTGCACGTGCTTTTAAACACACAGTTAACGCGGCGACATGTTCATTCCACAGTAGATATTTGGACACTAATATTTATCCTCACGACCTTCACTCCTTGTTCAGAATCAGGTTCCGCTGAAACATTACTGTCACAATACAGCTGTTGCAGCTGTTTAAGGCACAGACGACCATAGAGTTGTCTCGTTTTGCAGAGGTTTGATTTTATGGTCAGAACTTGTTCCCCTTGAGGCTTCCTCTGAGGACCCGCAAACTCATGGATCCTGCAAATATTTGAAGAAAGTGTGAAACTAAACACAGGTTCTTCAGTATCAGTGGTGTGTTCTGTTCAGAATGGAGCTAAAACACTACAAAAAGTCAATATCAAGCATTGGCTTAAATGACTTGAATTGAGGAAATGTTTCTTGTTTTGAGCGGTTTTCACTCATTTAGACACTTTTCCTGATCGGACCAAGTTTGCTTTGCTTGTTTGAGGACATTTCAGACCAGTTCTAGGGTAAATCTCGCTTGAAATAAGAAAGTAAAACTGCCAATGAGATAAGACCAATTTTCTTTCCCCATTGGCAAAGAAAATGACCTGAAATAAGGACGAAATGTATCGAAACGAGTCAGAAACATCTCAGAACAAGTGAAATAATCCAGGACAAAAGCCCAACAACTTCTTAACTCGTCAAAACAACTAAAATGTGGATTATTTTGCTCAAATTGAGATGTTTATACTGATCTAGTTAAATACTTTTTGCAGTGACTCTCAAAGTCAAACTGTTCACTGAAAAACATCATTAAATAATGAAATTCTACTCAGTTTCACATGAACACTGACCCCCTGCCAAGTGCTCATGTGCCCCCAGGTCCTGGACCTCTGGTTGGGAAACACTGTTATATGAACTGCACTGTATAAACCAGACTGAGAAGGAAATGACAGTTTTAAATTCATCTTTATTTCAAATCACAATAACATTGAGTGTGACATGATTTATGCTGTTTTAAGTATATTCCATATTTCCCCAACACTGTGTCTGATCTCACATGATTCACTGATTAAACCCAGGCTTTTGTTGAGCCTTTTTATAGCTGGCAATAACAGAGGAAACGATCTCCCTCGTTGCCTTCGTTGATGTTTTTATGGATGACCTGGATTCCACCACTTGTATATATCGGGATGGATTCCTTGTCGAAGAACAGGGTCATGTTTGTCACAGGTTCGCCCTCGCGGCGCTCGTACCAAAGATAGACTTCAGTCCCGTCTTTTCCCGTGTTCAGGTTCACATCAACGAGCGTGTAGCCCTCCCTCTTGTACTCATCACGCTCCTCTTGGTTGGTGGAGATCTTCAGGTCAGTGATGGATTTGCTGGGATCAGTGGTCAGACGATACCAGAGGAAGTTGGTCCCTCTGAGGCCTCCGGATGTGGTGTTAGTGGGTTTATCAATCCGGATGAAGCCCTGGTTGAAAAGATCTGCATCTTGATTTTCATCAATGGAACTGGTGGCTTTGACATCTTGGATGTAGGTCATCTTCTCTCTCCGTACCCACAGTTTAACATACTTATCGAATATGTGAAGGCGATTGCAGTAAACTCTCTGTAAGTTCATGTTGATCAGCTTAACCTCGTCTTTAGGGTTTAGTGAGAAGTCAACACCTACTATGGGTACGTCATAAGGAGTGGTGCCACATTTGGTCCAGAGCACAACATCTCCTTCAGAAGTTACCAATGTGTGACCTTCTGTGTAACCTGCTTTTTTCAGACCCTTAACCATCTCATCATTATAACTGATCTGAACCTTTGTCATGGGGGGCTCGTCCTCCTGCTCGTTGTATTTGTGCCAGACGTTTACAACACTTCCCAGCTCGTCTTGCTTTGCCTCTTGTTTAATGAAGCCTTTTGCCTTCAGCTGTTGTTCTTCAGCCTGGTTTGTGGACAGACTGAAGCCAGTGATGTATCGGGACATGTTTGCACAGCTGAGGGAAAGAGACAAATACAATGGAATCGTGAGACACAGGAAGTTTGTATTCAAGCAAGAAAAAGGGTTTAAAAGACACCGTCATATAGGCAGTGGTTACTTACAGGTGGTGTCACAGAAGAGCGGAGTTTCAGCTGAGCGGAGTCTGCTGTGGAGCGGAGTCTGCTGTGGAGTCTGCTGTGGAGTCTGCTGTGGAGCGGAGTCTGCTGTGGAGCGGAGTCTGCTGTGGAGCGGAGTCTGCTGTGGGGCGGAGTCTGCTGTGGAGTCTGCTGTGGAGCGGAGTCTGCTGTGGAGCGGAGTCTGCTGTGGAGCGGAGTCTGCTGTGGAGCGGAGTCTGCTGTGGAGCGGAGTCTGCTGTGGAGCGGAGTCTGCTGTGGAGTCTGCTGTGGAGCGGAGTCTGCTGTGGAGCGGAGTCTGCTGTGGAGCGGAGTCTGCTGTGGAGTCTGCTGTGGAGTCTGCTGTGGAGTCTGCTGTGGAGCGGAGTCTGCTGTGGAGTCTGCTGTGGAGCGGAGTCTGCTGTGGAGCGGAGTCTGCTGTGGAGCGGAGTCTGCTGTGGAGCGAAGTCTGCTGTGGAGCGGAGTCTGCTGTGGAGCGGAGTCTGCTGTGGAGCGGAGTCTGCTGTGGAGTCTGCTGTGGAGCGGAGTCTGCTGTGCTTCCCTTTCGCCTCCTGGGTTTATATCTGCATCAGAGCTCGGTTGGGGAGTGACCTTGTGGGCGGAGCCTTTGTTCTTGTGAATTCAGTCAGAGTCCACAGGGCGGATGACTGTCCAAATAAAGTATTGCATATCTGTATTTCATCATAGGAATGTGTAAAATACACAAATCCCTGCTCAAAGTACATTTCCAAGAGTGTAATATTTGACGTTATAATGTTAGTGAATGACGTCATTATCTTAGTCAAAATCCACAAATATCTGTAAGAGCGGCCGAGTGCTCGCTGGATCACCGCAGTACAATAGTAAATGCTAAACACAAATAACAAATCAGGTGCTCCTCAAGCTCGTGGGGCCAGGCAGCCTGAACAGCGTAAGAGGACGGGCTGAGGCCTCAGGTGCCTCAGCCCGTCCTCTTACGGCAATAATAACTGTAATAACCTGAGCATCTGACTCTGTGTGGAAAATAACAAGTATACCCTAAAAACTATAACTGATCTATAAAAGAGGCTGCTCTGACATCAATATTTACTTAAAGGCCTCTGTTTGTGTTGGTAAATAACGACGTCATGGGTGGCACAGGGGTTAGAGCTCGTGTTTCATCTCTTTACTCACTTTATTCCATGATTGAGCTAAAAAAGACAAATATCTGTGTTTGCGCCGTGCCTGTGTCCAGTTGTTTCCCTGTAGAATGATTCTTCCTTTATGAACATGGTGCTGTCTGAAACAGCTCCGTTCACCTGTTGGTCTGTGGCAGATACGGGACTGGCAGCAGCTGCAGGAGGGGCCATGTTGTGACCCCAGGTATGGCGTCCTCCAGGCGTCTGGACATGACCAGGAGGTGGCGCTAGTTTGACTAAAGGAGCGGCACCTTTGTGATCTCCCACAGTCAGGCCTTTGTACAGTACAAATTGATGAAAAAGTGGCAAAAATGTCACAAGAAAGTGACAAAAAATGGAAAAAAAAATGACCAAAAATGACAAAAAAATGACAAAAAAAATGACAAAAAAAATGACAAAAAAGTGACGAAAAATGGATGAAAAAGTAGCAAAAATGTCACAAAAATGTCACAAGAAATTGACGAAAAAATTACAACAATCTGATAAAAAATTGACAAAAAAATGAACAAGTGACAAAGAAATGACCAAAAAGTGACAAAAAATTGATGAAAAAGTGGCAAAAATGTCACAAGAAATTGACCAAAAATGACAAAAAATGGAAGAAAAAAATACAAAAAATGACAAAAAAATGACAAAAAATTGATGAAAAATGGATGAAAAAGTGGCAAAAATGTCACAAAAATGTCAAGAAATTGACAAAAAAATGACAAAAAATTGATGAAAAATTTACGAAAAAATTAAAAAAAGGGACAAAAAAATGACAAAAATGTCACAAGAAATTGACAAAAAATTGAAGAAAAAATGCCAAAAAAAATTACAAAAAATTTCAAAAAAATAAAAAAGTGACGAAAAATGGATGAAAAATGGATGAAAAAGTAGCAAAAATGTCACAAAAATGTCAAGAAATTGACGAAAAAATGACAAAAATTGGATGAAAAATTGACGAAAAAAAGACCTGTAGCAGGCCACGCCCCTCACCTGTCTTTGACCTGCAGCAGGTAGCAGACGAGGCTGTACGCAGCGCAGGATTGGACGAAGGCCCTCTGCGCAGACAGGAAGCCCTCTGAGGTCACAGGTCCGTGTTCCTGGACCAGGAAGTCCAGCAGAGGAGCCTGGCTCTGCTTCTTAATCTGATGCAGCGACACGGCGTTCAGGACCGGCTCGATCATCCCCGAGTCCCGGGACAAGACCAGGATCTGGTACGGCTTGATCCAGAGCGGGACTCGCTCCTGCTGCCACACGGCCTGAAACCAGAGACCGGGTCAGAACCAGGACTGAACCGGGACAGAAACAGGACTAAACCAGGACAGAAACAGGACTAAACCAGGACTAAACACAGTCGCGCAGCCCTGTTGCTACAGTTGCCCCGCCCCGTTGCCACAGTCGCCCCGCCCCGTTGCCACAGTCACGCCGCCCCGTTGCCACAGTCACGCCGCCCCGTTGCCACAGCTGCCCCGCCCCGTTGCCGTAGTGACCGCACACAGCTCACCCTCAGCACCTGCAGCACCTGCGACGCCAGCAGCTCCTGCCGGTGGTCGTCTCCACACTTCACGATGACCGACAGGAGCCTCCAGGTGGGGAGGTGACCGTACGGAGACGCCTCGCGGATCCTCCTGCAGAGAGCAGAGGGTCAGACACGCCCTCTCCCCCCCCCAGGCTGTCCCCCCCCTCACCGTCCCGCTGCCCCCCCCCCTCCCCGTCCCGCTCTTACCGAACCTTCTCGTCCCACCGCTCCTTCAGCGCCACCGCAGACGGATCCTCAGGGTCTTTACGGAACGAGGA
Source organism: Gobius niger (assembly GCF_951799975.1). Classification (NCBI taxonomy): domain Eukaryota; kingdom Metazoa; phylum Chordata; class Actinopteri; order Gobiiformes; family Gobiidae; genus Gobius; species Gobius niger. The sequence continues at coordinate 2,219,746 of NC_136853.1, read as the reverse complement.
CGGAGTCTGAGCGAGCTGCTCCGACAGACGCCTCCTGCAGGAGGGAGGGGGGGGGGGGAGAGCGGGGGAGAGAGGGGGAGAGAGAGGGGGAGGGGAGGATTATTGCAGTAGTATTGCAGTAGAAATGCAGTAGTATTGCTGTACACTGCGTTCCAAATTATTCTGCAAATTGTATTTTTGTGTCAAAAAGGTTAAAAAAAATATATATATAAATAATGAAACTCATTGATGGTGTCGTGTCTCAGTCTGGGATGATTAGTTTTCAGGTTAAGTCCAGTTAAGGGAAAACTACTGAAAAAGGGTGTTCCACTTTATCAAACAGATCATTTTCAAGCAATATGGGAAAGAAAAAGGAACTCTCTGCTGATGAAAATCTTGAAATAGTTGAATGCCTTGGTCTAGGTTTGAAAACCTTCGATATTTCATGAAAGATTAAGCGTAATCATCGAACTGATAAGATTTGTGGATGATTCAGACACACTCGGGTTTGTGCAGATAAAGGCACAATATGGACGGTTTCTGCCAGACTAACACATCAGATGAATAGAACAGCAGCTACAAAGCAGCAGACAGGTATTTGAAGCTGCTGGTGTCTCTGGAGTCTCTGAACATGAAGGTGTCGGACCCTCCAGAGGCTGCAGTTGTGCATAAACCTTCTATCCGGCCTCCCCTAAACTGTTCATTGAAGCTGAAGCAGAAACGGCTGCAGTGGCTCAGAAATACATGAGACTCATTTTCACACAGTCTTGTTCACTGATGAGGCCGTGTAACCCTGGATGGTCAGATCAATGGAGGAGTGGATGGAGGTGAATGGCCACAATGTCCCAACAAGGCTGTGACGTCAGTAAGGAGGGGGCGGAGTCATGGGGAGAGAGCTGGTCGGCCCCATTAGGCCCTTTTACAGAGTACGACTGGTTATTGGCCAAGACCTTTGTGAGAAGTGCCGACTTCCATGACCACGAGCTCAATGTGCACCTGCTGCGCACTCACCTGCTGGCGGAGGTCTTCGGTGTGGCTTTACTGAGGAACATCCCCAGAGTGCACCCTCTTTACAAGGTACAGTACGCACTAAAGACGGGCTCATTCACCAGTCGCTCCCCAAAAGTCACTGATGCGTTTCTTAGTCACGCAGCCTTCTGTCATTCACATGGCACATTTGGAGCCCATGTGGGGCACACAAATAGCCATTTTACAGCGTCCATGCTCTATTTAGCACCTGTCTTTGTTTTTGCAAATGTATTATTACGCCCGAGCAACGGACACGTAGCGTCCCACGAGGGTCTAATTAAAATCAATAACAGAGACAGAAAACGCAAGAATTCACGTAGCAAACGTGAACCGATACGCAAGTAACATGGATCAGAAAGTAGTGCTCCACAAGCTCTAATTTTGGGTGGGGTCCGCGAGAGAAAATAATAAAATATGGCTCAGTGGCGCCCCCTAAAACAGGCAGTTTACATTGAGTCAATGAGAGCCTGGTCGCAAAAAATGTCATCGTACAAAAGTGACACTGCCCTGGCCACATCAGGACATGCAAAAAATATATTATGGCCCTGTCAAAAACGCTATAGGAAGTCGGCCATCTTGGCTCGAACCTGGAACCTTCAAAATCGTACCTATTAAACTTCTGACGCCTGATCTCCGAGTTTTCAATCGAAAGCCTAAAATTTTGGCCAAAACGTCCCAGACACATCTGGCTTTAAAAATCATCATTTACATTTATGAAATATATTTGTGCGTGGTCATGACAAGCCCGCAAGTCAGAGGCCATTTTCGACAAAAATCAAAGCCTCATATCTTTCACAGACTTTGTTGGATTGGAACGGACACAATCCGGCGCGCCTGCACATCCCCAAGCTGGACATAATGTTGCGCAAACGCAGCCACTACCACCAAAAATGCTTTTAAAGTGGCTTGTAAGTGGCTTGTAAGTGGCCCACCCATCCACTGTTAAAATAGCCTATGGTTCCAACCTCATCAAAAACGGGGAAAACACTGTTTCAAAATGGGCAGAGCTAAAGAGTGGGGGGCAGTATGGAAAAATGTAGGCAAAACTGGGGAAAATGTCGAATACAGCTCCAGCCCTGCAGCACCCACGGGATCGGTGCAGCCAATAGAAGTACGCGGAAAAGCATTCCATGGAATTTGGCATCTCTGGCCAGATGCTGTTTTGCCTAGCGGATTCTCCCGGGTATTGCGGCAATAAAGCTCACACCCAAGCTGGACGAAGTCCCCAGTTGAGTTTAGTTTAGTTTATTTGAACAACAGATGCATACAAGTATAGTAAACATACAACATACAGAATTTTTCACAACATAAGAGGTATTAGTGCTGCTCAAAGGGAGTAGGAAGAAGTTAGTTAAAACTCATCAGGCCCTACCCCTCCTTTCAGACTTACACAACTTAAACTACTGCTCACGGCACAATCATTTTTTAATGTATATTTAGACTTTAACCATGAGATCTATGCGGCAATTCCAGTCTGAGGACTTGCCTTAGTAGTGAAATAAATCAACAAACGGCTCTTCTTAGCAAATCCCGAACACTGAAGTAATTAGTTCATAACATTCTTGTGTTGCTCTTGCATAAGGCTGAAGGTGCACATTCTGGACATCACATAATAAATCCGGATGCATTAGACACAACAACAAGACAATTCACAGTTCAGGAACAGATGATTAATTTACAAGAGTTTTGCAGACTTTTGCAGTATTTGCTTTCTGCACATTATTTTAAATTGTACTAAAGTTGCATTTTTAAATCCTCTTCTAATGAGTTCCAGAGGTCGACTCCACTTCATGTAACAGACAGACTTTTTTGTGTTGTGCGGGAATATTTTTTCTTAAGATTCATTTTCCTTCTTAGGTTATAACCCCCATCACGGTCTGAAAACATGATTTTAAATGTTTGCAGGGAGTACTGTTGAACTGTTTTTGGCTTTGAAAACAACTAGGGCAGTTTTTAATTGCACCAATTCTGTGAATTTGAGAATCTGCGACTGTAGAAATAGTGGGTTGGTGTGCTCCCTATATCCGACTTTGTGGATAATTCGTAAGGCCTTCTTTTGTAATTTATATAGAACGTCTGCATTGCTTTTATACGTGTTCCCCCAGATCTCCACGCAGTAGGTCAGGTAAGGTAGTATAAGAGAACATACATGATATGTAATGACTGCTTATCAAAGAAATGTCTCGCTCTGCCCATTAAAGACACGTTTTTTGCCATTTTGGCTCTGATCTTAGCGACATGGGTTTTCGCAGAGCTTTTCGTCAACATTATTAATTGTCCCTTGTTTTGCTCATCAGTTTCTGATTCCTCACACTCGTTACACCTTTGCTATCAACACTTTGGCGAGAAAGCAACTCATTTCAGAAGACGGGGTTTTGACAAAGGTAAGCCATCATTTCATAGATAGTATGTCCCTAATGCACAATGATGATTAAAAACAATCAAACTTCTGTCTCAGTATGCAGCCGCTGGTGGTGAGGGTATAATCACCATCCTGGAGAGGGCGCTGTCCTCACTGACCTACCGCTCCCTCTGTCTCCCAGAGGACATTAAGGACAGAGGGGTGGAGTCAGTGCCCAAATACTACTGCAGAGACGACGACCTCCGGCTGTGGGACATCATACACAGGTACAAAGGATTCTGAGGAGGCTGTTCGTTCTACTGCTGCAACAGAGACACATGTGACTGTGAAATGATGATCTTTTAAGGTTTGTGAGCGGCATCTTGACCAACTACTACAAGAGCGACAGCGATGTCCAAAAGGACACGGAGCTGCAGAACTTCATCAAGAATGTATTTGAAAATGGATTTCTGTCTCGCAAAGAATCAGGTGAGTCATTTGGAAAACTCAGTTCTTTACCAAACAGTTGGACAATAATGAAGTTTATAATGAAAGTGGTGATGTTTTAGGAATCCCCCAGAGCTTCAGTGCAGTGGATGAACTGGTGAAGTTTGTCACTATGGTCATTTTCACCTCCTCCGCCCAGCACTCAGCGGTCAACAATGGACAGGTGATGATGTGTACTATGAAAAAGGTTCATTGTATATTGTATATCTGCACTATAGGATTGTACCTATTAACGTCTATATCCAATTTTAATATGCAGTGGTATCTGTTTAAAACTTCAATAATAATAATACATTTTATTTGTTGGTGCCCTTCTTAACACCCAAGGTCACCTTACATTTAAAAGAGGGTAAAAACGACAGCACATGGGTGAACGCATGTGCAGTGGGAGTGAGTTCCAGAGCCCGGGTGCTGAGCGGCTGAAGGCCCGAGCGCCCGCATGAGCAGCGGCGTAAGCGTGCTGGGGTGTAAGGGGCGAAGTAAACCGGAGCCAGATTATGGAGAGCTTTGAATGTTAGCAGGAGGAGTTTGTTCTGTTCGCTACTTGACCGGCAGTGGATTTGTTCAGAACTGGTGTTCTGTGATCTGAGGAACAGGTGTGGGTGATGATTAGCAAACCTTTTTGTCTCCGAGGCCAAAATGACAAAGGGCCTGTGAGTCACGGGCCAAACACGGCGATGTCAAGCATGAAAAACACATAGAACTGCAAATTATAAAGCTACTTTATTTTATTTACTTTTAATGTTTTCGATCGCCTACATTTGCATTTGTTTCTATCCATGCAAATAACGTGCTATATTAAAACAAATGGTAACTATGGCAAAAGCCTAGTTGTAGTAGAACAAAGTCAACCATTGTAGCAATTTAGTGCAAAAAAAAACCTGCATCTACATCACCTACAGAAACTTTACCTCATTTGTTCACTCAAAGAAAATGCCACATTTGATTATTTTGAAAAAGTGTCAGTTTAACATCAATTCTTTTATAAGTAAAATTTTAACATATACTGATGTTGATGTAACAACGTTTGCATTAAAAAATGGAAAACTGTGAAAGTTGCTGCTAAAACGCTCTGTAATTGATAAATACCAAGACACCACAACAGTGTTTCCTTAACTCTGTGAAAGGAGTGAAACAGCGCCCCCAATTTGACGCTGGTGGTCAAAAAGTGTACTGCATCCATATTTACCATTGAGAATGAATGGAAGAGAGTTAGTATTAACCACACACAGCGCAAAAGTTGGTCTCTCTCTGGCCAACAGAATTGTTTCGGCCCCACTTTGGGCACCCCTGTTCTAGACCTTCTTGCGGTGGCTTATGGGATTTCACGTAGCTCCTAGCCGTTAGTGAGGAACCTCCAGAGGTCCCTATGCTAAAGGAGGAAGCACAGGCTCCTTTCCCAAACTCCTTCCTCACTGACAGCTCTATTCGGATGCTTCTGATCATGGCAGACGCTGATGCACATCTAGTAAACCGGACCTCTAAGTCTAAGCAGAGAAACTCAGAGTCTGGGGGAGGAGGCACCAAATATTAAACTGTTACATCTAAACTCAATTGCCATCGAGAGTGTGTGTCATTTTAATGAGTCAGCCTCGGGTGATTTTGATGCTTTGCAGTTGGACATTGGGAACTGGATGCCCAACTTCCCGCCCACCTTACAACGTGCCCCGCCCACCGTGAAGGGCGGAGCCAACGAGCGCGTCTTTCTGCAAACACTCCCTGACGTCAACGCCACCGTGAACATCCTGGCCATTCTCTGGCTCCTCAGCAAACAGTCCACAGACTTTGTATATGACTTTTACTTTTACCATGTGAGCTACTGTTGCTGTTGTGTGATTGGTTTAATGACTTTTGCTGTTCTCTCAGGTTCCTCTTGGTCGGTACCCAGAAGAACTGTTCTGTGAGGAGGTTCCCCGTGACCTGATCAAGAAGTTTCAAGAAGAACTGAAAGAGTTTGGTGCAGCTATTGGCAAACGGAACGCAAATCTGGACCTGCCGTACACGTATCTGGATCCAGAGTTGATGGAGAATAGTGTGGGAATTTAAAGCTTTTACTTTTATCTTTTTTTGTCCTGATTTCTGGTGGAGGGCAGAGTGCTGATACTGGCTTTGTACTTGACCAGTGCTGCCAAATCTATCGTGTTTCTTACAGCATGAATTCCAAACTAGTCAAATGACGTCTGGTAGATATTGGGAGGAAAAATCTGTCAAAATAAACTAAACTGAAATGAAAGACTTGTGTTGTCTTGCGTGATGTGGATAATGGTGTGATTATTTTCAGAGCAAAACACAATAAAGTATTCAGTGTCACTCATGGCGTCTGACCTGCAGTTGAACTCTGAGGAGTCAGTTCAAAGTAACAGTGGGGGATCAGCATTATTCTTCTCTTCCAAAAACCTTTTTCTCATTTGGACTGAAGACATGATTGTTTTTTTCCCATAATTTAATGTCTGGGTTATTTTTGCAATGAGTTATTTCCTTTTGTTAGAGAGTGGTTAATTTTCTGTATAAAAAGTGAGTTTGGGCAGAAATTGGATTTACATTTTTTCTAAAACACCCTTGGGTCAACGATCAGTAACAACTTTGATTTAGATCGTTTTTTTTTAGTTTGTATGTAAAGTTGAGTTTTCACATTTTCTCCCTAGTGTTTTTTCTGCGCCATTGACTCCCGTTATAAACTCACCTTTTCCTCACTCTGCATCACACTTTGAATCTGAAGCATTAGGAGGTCATATTTACGGAAATCAAAACTTATTTAAATCAAAAACAAGTCATCTTAGGTCAAGTGACATTTTAACACAGGACCCTGATTTGAGAAGCTTCAAAATTCTTGCATTCATTAAGTTTTTGGAGAGTTTCTGCTGGGATTTGTTTGCAGGATGTCAGAATAGCCTCCCAGAGCTGCTGTTTGGATGTGAACTGCCTCCCACCCTCATAGAAGTTTTGCTTGAGGCTCCAAAGGTTCTCAATAAGGTTGAGGTCAGGGGAGGAGGGGGTCCACATCATGAGTTCCTCTCCTGTTATGCCCATAGTGTGGACATTAAACTGAATATAAAAAACATCCTCGTCATTAAGCACAAGGATCAGAACTGCTCTCTTCAGCTATTCTATTCTTTAACAAAGCCTCCTCATCCAGCTCCTCTAACCCTAAGAGCCAGCCCCACTGCTGCCTCCTCATCCAGCTCCTCTAATCCTAAGAGCCAGCCCCACTGCTGCCTCCTCATCCAGCTCCTCTAACCCTAAGAGCCAACTCCACTGCTGCCTCCTCATCCAGCTCCTCTAACCCTAAGAACCAGCCCCACTGCTGCCTCCTCATCCAGCTCCTCTAACCTTAAGAACCAGCCCCACTGCTGCCTCCTCATCCAGCTCCTCTAACCCTAAGAGCCAGCCCCACTGCTGCCTCCTCATCCAGCTCCCCTAACCCTAAGAGCCAGCTCCTCTGGGTTCAGGACCAGGGACAGTTCCCAGGTGCAAACGGAGAAAATAACTTTTAATCCAGACTAAAAGCAACCAGGGCTGTAGAGGGACACCTGCTGCCATCTGGTGTTCACTCTGGGTTGATGCAGCCATGTCATGTCCGGAGTTGGTTGGATGAGACTTTATCCACACAAGAAGCAGAGAGTCGAGGCACATTATTCAGCGGGGAGAGGGTCAAACAGTGTCCAGGGGGGGAGAGGGTTAAACAGTGTCCAGGGGGAAGAGGGTTAAACAGTGTCCAGGGGGGGAGAGGGTTAAACAGTGTCCAGGGGGGGAGAGGGTCCAACTTCAATCATCAGCTCCAGGTTATTTGGGCTCCACCACCAGGACACCAGCCGAGGAACCGCTCTCCTGTAAAAAGAATCATCACGGGTCAATATGAGCCTGATGATTACGGTCCATCTTCTGGAAAAAACTTGTGAAAATAGCAACAGAACTGAGACGAAAACAATGAAGAAAATGTGACAAAAAAGTAATGAAAAATTTATAAAAAATTACAAAAATGTCCCAAAAAAATAATGTACAAAAATTTGACAAAAAATTTGACAAAAAATGACATAAAATATGACAAAAAAATGACAAAAATTACCAAAAAGTGACAACAAATTGACGGAAAAATGACCAAAAAGAATGACAAATGTCACAAAAATTAGCGAAAATTGACAAAAATTTGATAAAAATTTGACAAAAAATTACATAAAAAATGACGATAAAATGGTAAAAGTGACAAAACATTTACAAAAAAGTTACAGAAATGAGTTGAAAACCCCAAAAAATGATGACGTGAGGAAAAAGATCCATTTAGATGAGTTTTGTAGATCTCAGCTTTCAAAGCAGGCGTTACACTGGCCTACAGGATTTGGGTAAAGCTGAACTGGAGAAAATGCTCAGTTTAGGCGGGAGTTAAAGGAATAGGCCACCGTTTTTACATACTAAGATATGTTCTTACCTCACTTTAGACGTGTTAATATATCCCCGTCTGGTCTTTGTCCGTGCGCTCTGTCACGCAAACGGAGCACATACGCAGCCTCTCCCACATGTCACATAGCTCCAAAAAAGCTCACGATAGAAGCTACCAAGCTCTTCCACGTGTTCCGTATTTAAATAAAGTTACGTGAAGTGTTTTCATGCGAAGTATATTTACCCAGAAATGTAGCATGTCGATTTTATAAGCAAATAAAAAGGGGGACTATATTGTGAGGCGTAATGATACGAGGAGTAAAACGTCCGCGCAGTAACTCCTAAAGGTTATTGACGGAAGTGAGCGGGGGAGTCTTTAGGAATTACTGCGCGGACGTTTTGCTCCTCGTATCATTACGCCTCACAATATAGTCCCCCTTTTTATCTGCTTATAAAATCGACATGCTACATTTCTGGGTAAATATACTTCGCATGAAAACACTTCACGTAACTTTATTTAAATAGGGAACACGTGGAAGAGCTTGGTAGCTTCTATCGTGAGCTTTTTCGGAGCTATGTGACATGTGGGAGAGGCTGCGTATGTGCTCCGTTTGCGTGACAGAGCGCGCGGACAAAGACCAGACGGGGATATATTAACTCGACTAAAGTGAGCTAAGAACATATCTTAGTATGTAAAAACGGTGGCCTATTCCTTTAAGAGGTTAAAAACACAGCTGAAGTGTTGCCTTGGCACATTCACGAGTAGTAATTATCTTTGTTATGCTAATTATGTGTAAACAATCACACCTCCCTAACCCACGTGGTGTCTAGACACAATGGCGCCACTACAGGTGCATGGGGCACCTGCATGCAGATGCATGGGCAACCGGTTCACACCACAGCAGACCCCCTCCTCTCACCCTTCCCCTGATGCAAAAGCATGTGACCCAATGGCTGTAACGACCTCACACCACAGCAGACCCCCTCCTCTCACCCTTCCCCTGATGATAAAGCATGTGTCCCAATGGATGTAACGACAATTGGTTGACGGTGTTGTGTGTGACAAACTGTTTTTAAAAGTTTACTTTTAAGTAACATTAAACAGCTATGCTTTAAGAGCTAAGCTGCAATGTTTCATTTTTATTCTTAACTTAGTTATACTATCTAGTTTTGGCTATTCCAAAGTCATTTTGATTCTTAGTTTGTAAGCTTTACTTCTGTAATGTTTCTTTAGTGGAATAATACTACTACTAATAATAGTGATAATAATAATAATAATATATTTTGTTGTTTTCATTATTTTATTTTAGAGAAATGTGTTGCGGGCATAAATACGGGGATTCTGTAAACAAAAACAGCATAAAAATAAAATGGTTTTGTTTACCGTTTTCCATTGGAAAACAAACACTGAATTAAAGTTACAATAGAGCAGTATTTTCGTGTCTGACTTGTGTGTCTTTGAGCTAATGCAGTAGTAGTAGTAGTAGTTTATTCGGTCAGTTCATTCCTTTAAACGTAAAAACATTTCCAATTCTTTGTGTACAACGTGACCGAAAGGGTTTAGGCTGAAGTGAAAACTTCTCACACCTAACCCAGTTTACAGACTTCCACGAGAGAAAACAAAAACAAAACACAAACATTAATAATGAACAATATCAAGTGTTAAACAGAAGAGAAATCATGAGAGTAGCATGTATCTGGAGTTAGTAACATCAATTTCAATATTCCAACAAATATGTATACATACATTTGTTTTATGTTAGTTTAGTTGAAACTAAATCATGTCGTTATTATTATTTATTTTTTATTTTTTTTATTTTTCTTACTTTATTCATCCTAAGCTTATACATTCTTGAATTTTAGCAGCTTTAAACAACTTTTTGAAAGCTTTGACTGTTTGGGACTGTTTTAACTGATCTTCCACAGATTAACACCTCTTACCGAAATACATCCACTCTTTTTATTCTTTTTAGCTTTTGCTTTTTTGAAAATAGCAGTTCCTCGGAGGTTATCCTAACTTTTCCTGTGTTCAAAAAGCTCTTGGATGGGAGGAGGGAGAAGATTATTATGTGCTTTGTACACAATTACTATTGTATTTAGATCAACAAGATCATGGATTTTCAGTAGGCTTAGCTCTACAAAGATAGGGTTCGTTGGTGCATAGAAATCTGCTTTAGTGATAATTCTTATTGCTTATTTTTGGAATAGGAAAATAGGATGAGTATTGGATTTATAATTGTTTCCCCATATTTCCAGGCCATAATTTAGGTAAGGAAGTATGAGGGAGTTATACAGTAATAGAAGAGATTTTTTATCGAGTACAGTTTTCAATTTGCCAATTACAGCAATGTTTTTTTTCTAATTTTGTTTTTTAATATACTTATATGCGATTTCCATTCAAGTTTACCATCAATGGTAACTCCTAGACACATGCATTGTTTTGGCATGGCTGTAGTGATGCCTTTATCACTGTGTCTGCCTTCACAGACCACTTAACTCGCTTAGCTGATGAATATGCATGTGGGCTCACGTTGCTAAAGCTAGGGGTCAAGAAATCTGTTGTTTGAAGCCTCTTCAGAGGGATCATGTCCCAACATAGATCTGAAATGATTTTAATCTGTCTGTAAATAAAAACCCATTTTTAAAAGTTTACTTTTAAGTAACATTAAACAGCCATGCTTAATATCCAACGTTTTATTTCTGTTAGGGTGCTATTGTTTCTAACCTTAATCACACAAACATGCTGATGTAAGAACCTTTTTCAAAGTATGCTGCACTTTGGTTGTTTTTATAAGTTATATTGTATTTTGCTTCAAACTGTGTTCCTTTTGTGGTGAGAATGGGGACATAATGGCTTTTACAATAATTATAACATTTTGTTTTTTTATTTTAGTGAAATGTGTGCGGGCGTAAATACGGGATTCTGTAAACAAAAACAACATGAAAATAAAAACGGTTTTGTTTACCGTTTGAACCAGCTGAAGAGTCCTGACCACATAGGTGTCTAGACAAGGCTGACACCTGACATTAACATACAGTATGCGCATGATCCTTACCCCCCTCGCCACCTGCCCGGTGATAAGGAGTTTGCTCAAGCTTCTATCTGATTCTGAAAAAAGAATGAACTATGGATCAAAGCAAAGCTTTTGCATGTCAAAGACTGACAAAGACTACCACTCCAACCCAAACCAAAAGTCATGCAAACTGCAACCACTCTTAGCATAATTGGAAGTACACAAACCAAAGAAAGCACTCCAAACATCCAACCTGCGATCAATGCAGCAGACCTTCACCACCAAAATTTGACAGAGATCAAAGTTTACTGGTACATTTTTCTGTAAAAGCAAAATGAAATATCAGACCTTCTCATCAAACGACAAAAAACAACTCATCTACCACACCTAAATGAGTTCAATTTGTCAACCAAAACCATAATCACAAAGCTGCCAAACAAACTGAAAGAACAGTTCAGATATGTTGCATGTGGCAGAAGAAGAAGCACTTTCACTGACATTATAATTTTTGTTGAGTGTCAGTTGAAAATCATCACTGATCCCTTATTTGGTGAACTTCAAACTCAAAGTGTCGACTAAGAAACTGTGAAACCAAAAAACAAGACATGAACCAAACTGTGACGAACAGGCTGTTCGTCACTGCACACTTGCACTTTACACGCACAGCACTTTAAATATTCCCAGCACTTTTATGCACACTGCACTTGAAACACGCTAATTTGCACATATAAAAATTGCACACGATTGTCGTTTTTAAAATTATTTATTAAAAGATTTATTGTTGCCCCGTAGGTCCGGTCGGGGTGCGTCACCTCCGGTGATGGCGGCCGGTCCTGCGGAGGCAACACGACAATTAAGATTGGAGTTGTTATTGTATGTGTTATGTTTTTAGAATTGGTTGATGTTTTAGGTGTTGCGTGCATGCGGTGAATGTTGGGTGTTGGTGTGTGTGAATGTGTAGGTGTGTGTGTGTACAACTACTCACCGCTTCTCTTGTGTCCAGGGTGGCGGCGTCTGGGCAAAAGATCCCCGGGGGACCAGACGCTGCTGAAATACGTTCCGGGCTGGACCAAGAGAGGAACGAGCTTGGGGGGGTAGTTGTACAAGTTTTAATGGGTTTAGGATTAGTTTGGTTCATTTAGGTGGTTTTGTTTGGGAGTTTTATATAGTGAGGGGTTTCTTTTCTTTAGGTTATGGTTATGGGTTTTATCAGAGGATTTTAATGTGTTTTAGATGCTAATGTCATTTTAAACACCCTGGCAGTTTTTATGGTTTTATCCAGTTTTAGTGGGAGGGTATTTAAGACGCTGGATCCCCTCACTCTGGAGAAGGCTGCTGCTGGCGACACATGTACCTCTGATGCACTTTATTTTTTGCACTGTGCACTTTATTGTTTTTGCACAAGAAAAAAAAAAAAAAAAAAAACTGCTACCGGACCACCAGACTGCCTCCTTGGAATTCTTCATCCACCCACCGCCACCCGCTCGTGCCTCCGTGTCACACAAACTAATATCAGATCTGTAAAAGCTAATAATCCCAACTCTCCGTTTTTGTTCACAATCTGAATCTCATTATTTAAGTTGTTGTCCCAAGTTCACAACCCTGCAACATAATGGGGAGATTAATTTTGAGTAGGACAAGAGACTTTGCTTTAATTGTTTTGAGTATGGACATTTTACTGTTTCATATAAATGTTTCAGTGGATAAGTCTATCAAACACTGTCTGAGCTCAATCCTGATGTCCATAGTACTTTCTCAACGCTGAATCACAGCAAGCCCAAACGGGGACCATTGGAGTTGGTCAATTTTCAATCATTCCAGTTGATGTGAAATCAAACAAAGACAATGAAATTGTTCAAACATATGCATTTTCAATAACATCAGCATCAAGTTTCTGCACAGAATCGCTTCTGCAAAACTCAACTTGAAAGGACAGAAAACAATTAGCAAACAATGTCACCTCATCAAACACAATCTACTTAACCTGACAATTGATCTTTCAGTTTCCAGTTGTGATGGTAATGACTTCTATTCCGGGGTGTCAAAAGACAATACCAGTGACAAAAGTGAGGTCATAAAGAAATGGTCCTGCTTAAGTCATGTGGATCTTCCAGAAATCGAGTCAAATGTTGAATTGCTAATCAGATTGAATGCTCCAAAGTTGCACTAGCCACAAAAACAGTAAAAAATTATGGACCTTTTGCTGTTAAAACGTCATTAGGATGGATTGTAAATGGTACTTGTACGTGACATAAACATGTAAACTTTGGTCAAACTGTTCAATAATCTGCTCTATGTCACTCTGTGGTCTATCCCCACTCGTATTTGCTGCTAACACTTACTTCACATGCACATCTGTGAATACACTCACACTGTTGTTCTATGTCGAATTGTTGTCTTTATCACAGTTTCTTCTTATACATGCCCTTATAGTTTTAAGTTTTTATAGTTCATGTGTTATATGTTTTACTGTTTCATGTTGCATGATCGACCGAAAATAATTCCTAGTTGTGAACCTGCTCAGAACCATGACATTAAAAACGATTCTGTTTCTGATTCAAGCAAAAAAGATTGACAAAACTGGAAAGGAATGAGAAACTATGAAAATGAGCACAGACAAACCAAATGACGTCACCCAACAGATAAAATCAGAGTCTCACACACTCAATCAAAAGTGTCCAAATAAATATATTTGTGTTGTACAAGAGAAACAAATAGTGGAAAAACGACAAGTTGTTGAGTTGTTTATGGTATTCTAAAGGTTTTGAAAAACAAAGATGATAAAATAGCAAAGTATGAAAGTTAGTTTAGGGAAAATCTAAACTAAATGTCCTAAAGTTAAATATGGTTGCCGATGCACACAATCTACTTAACCTGACAGATGATCTTTCAGTTTCCAGTTGTAAAGGCAATGAGTGTGTTATATACTCAAAAGACAAAACAGTGTCCAAATCCAGTGTTAAACCTGGACCGAAACACATGTCAGCAGCAAGCTGAATAATCCAACGTACTGAGAACAAATCTTAACCATTTTCACCATAATTGCATAATGTTGCCTGAGGAAGAGTCCCAAAAGAACTATATTGTAATTAGAGTAAATTCATGAGTCACAAATCAGAGGGAATATCTTATTATAAAAGATTATTCACACCAGTTTGTTTTTCATTTGATACAGCTAATAATATTCTATTACCTATTTCTTTTACATAAGATGAAAGTCATAATGATAACAGGCTGATTGTTCAAAAGGTTTTCTTTTAAAACTAAATAAACTTATAATCATATAATCTCTTGTTTCTTTGTTGTGAGCAACACGGTAAAGGATTTGAGAAATTCTCTGTATTTTCTTCCTTAATTTCACCAATAATCACAAAAGTGCAACATTTTTTCTTCACAATAATCGTAATTTAAAATTTTAGGATAGTGTAATTCACTGTTAAAAATGACTCAAAATGGAAAGGTTGTGTTTCTACTATGGACCCCTTGATTGCCTCTTGTTTATTTTCCATAATTTGGCAAACCTTCTTGGATTTATAAATGTGTTTGTCTTCAAGGGGACGTCTGTGTCACTTAGACAGTATCATGAAAACAAAAAAATTGGAACTTGAATATTTACAGTATAGTTAGGTTCATTACAGCACTATATTAATCAAGCTGCACAACAGTCAGAATATTAAGTACTTACTATTCACAAATATAAAGAAACCACTTTTCTGTGTTTTTTTTATCATGTACACATCATAAGACGATGTTTACTGTCCATTGGACATGTATTTGTGTATCCAACTCACAAAAAGCAGAAACTTCAACGTGATTCAGCATTTAGCTCAGATTACACTTTTTACGCTAGTACAGGAGGTAAAGGCAAATCTTACATTAGAAAAAGCTGTACTTTTTAATATGCTTATATATGTTGTGATTTATATTTTTGCTTAATTTAAAGGTTTTTGTTAAATGTTCACAGGATACCAATGTTATTATTTTTTGTTTCATTGGAAAGTAACAAAAACAGCTCCCCCAAAGTCTGAATGAAAAAGAGCAGAAAACAAGAATATGAATCTGTTCCTTTACAGTCCCTTTACATCTGTCTGTTATTTTGTTCACGTCCAACTTTCTAAATATTTGCAGTTTTACAGATGTCGTGTGCATTTTATGTACAGCATATACAATATACAAATAAACATTTGAAAAAATTGGGAGAATGGAGTGCTACTCGGATGTAAAAAGTTGTATAGGTTTAGTCTTTTGGGTGCTCTTCAGTGCAGGGATCAGTTTCAGCTAAAAATCAAACAAACTGAGGCACTCCGAAGGTAGAAATATTAAAAAGCCTTTATTTAAACATGGCTAGATAAGGTAAAATTGCCAACGCGTTTCGGCTCTAGGCCTTCCTCAGGGCAAATAAACATGTTTGTTTAAAGTAAATATCTCACATTATGTATGTTCAAGTCTAATTTACATCCTTCTTTAACATTGCAGCGTATGCATTCTTGAATGCCATGAGAGTTCCTGACTCCTTTACTTCTTTCTGAAGTTCATACCATAAACTAATTCCTTTCACAGTTTGTTCCATTGTTTTGGATTTGATCCTGTGTGTGAAACTTTTGAAGACTATCTAGTCAAATAGTTTTTATTTGTAAAAAGAAAAGGTTTAATGTGCCATGTGCATAAAGGTCAATTATTTTACCTTTATAAACTTAATAACATTTTAATTACTTTTGAATCAAGTTATAGGATTAGTAAGACAACGTGAAACTATACATGTTTTACTAAGACAAAACATTTTATTGATATTGTAGAATTTAGTTCTGTGGTAAACGACTGCTGAATTATCAGGGTAAACTGTGTACAGACACGGTATTATGGCGTTAAAAAATATTATTTTGTATTTCTTCAGGGCCATCACTAGCTTTCTGCTATCGTTATATGTTGTTTGGGATGCCTATTTGCCAAACTATTGCACAATTGCTAAAAATGCTATTTCAAACAGACAGTACAGGGAGGTAAACTAAAACGTTTTTGTCTTTTTAAAGGAAGATGTTGAAATTATATTTTCCATACAACTAAGATGTATTTGAGTACCATGACCTCCAACAGAACCACAAACATTGCTTTGTAAATAATCAGCAGTATTTTTAAGATAGGCAGTAGCTGGAGGTTAAATAAAAGCCAAAAGGTCTAACCTAAAAAACGGTTGAGATTCACTACCTTGCACGAGCCACAAGCAAATACTTTTATGACCTATAGTACATTGGGCAAAGACAATAATGTGCACTGGGGTCCCTTATAGATCCAAATATCCCGAAGCTACCGGTTATCCCGAAGCTAACTTCCAACTATATAAATTCACTTCACAAAGAATGTTATGTGTTTTTCCTCATAAATCTCTCAATTGCCATAACAATTTACAAATAATCAAAACCAAACACCGTTTGTTCCTTTGAAACTTCACTTATTATTATGAGTAGTCAACCTCTAACAACTTGTTTGGTTGTGTCTCCCTACATTTCACTATCCGGTTCCATAAAGTGATTGGACCAAAATGAATCTAAAAACAAAATGAAAACTTTCCACTTCATATAAGATAAAACTGAATCGATCTCAAATTGGAGAGACTCCCTTGTTAGCTGCTCCTACACTGTGAGGTGCATATAAGAAAACGATGCAATCAAAGAACTAGGTAACGTGCACAAACAAGTATAAGTATTTTGTATAAATCACACTCTGTAAAAAAAAAGCCTAATCCATCATTCTGTTACATAAAGTCAATTTCTCGCAAATCAATCTTTTTGATTAGCTCAGAACTAAATTTTTCAATATCAATTTATTACATTTTTTTTCTCAGTAAAACATGTATGGTTTCACGTTGTTTTACTGATCAAGTTATAATTATTATATTATAATCTTAAAGATACTGCTGATTATTTACAAAGCAATGTTTGTGGTTCTGTTGGAGGTCATGGTACTCAAATACATCTTAGTTGTATGGAAAATATAATTTCAACATCTTCCTTTAAAAAGACAAAAACGTTTTAGTTTACCTCCCTGTACTGTCTGTTTGAAATAGCATTTTTAGCAATTGTGCAATAGTTTGGCAAATAGGCATCCCAAACAACATATAACGATAGCAGAAAGCTAGTGATGGCCCTGAAGAAATACAAAATAATATTTTTTAACGCCATAATACCGTGTCTGTACACAGTTTACCCTGATAATTCAGCAGTCGTTTACCACAGAACTAAATTCTACAATATCAATAAAATGTTTTGTCTTAGTAAAACATGTATAGTTTCACGTTGTCTTACTAATCCTATAACTTGATTCAAAAGTAATTAAAATGTTATTAAGTTTATAAAGGTAAAATAATTGACCTTTATGCACATGGCACATTAAACCTTTTCTTTTTACAAATAAAAACTATTTGACTAGATAGTCTTCAAAAGTTTCACACACAGGATCAAATCCAAAACAATGGAACAAACTGTGAAAGGAATTAGTTTATGGTATGAACTTCAGAAAGAAGTAAAGGAGTCAGGAACTCTCATGGCATTCAAGAATGCATACGCTGCAATGTTAAAGAAGGATGTAAATTAGACTTGAACATACATAATGTGAGATATTTACTTTAAACAAACATGTTTATTTGCCCTGAGGAAGGCCTAGAGCCGAAACGCGTTGGCAATTTTACCTTATCTAGCCATGTTTAAATAAAGGCTTTTTAATATTTCTACCTTCGGAGTGCCTCAGTTTGTTTGATTTTTAGCTGAAACTGATCCCTGCACTGAAGAGCACCCAAAAGACTAAACCTATACAACTTTTTACATCCGAGTAGCACTCCATTCTCCCAATTTTTTCAAATGTTTATTTG
Organism: Gobius niger; assembly: GCF_951799975.1. NCBI lineage: Eukaryota > Metazoa > Chordata > Actinopteri > Gobiiformes > Gobiidae > Gobius > Gobius niger. The sequence continues at coordinate 2,201,634 of NC_136853.1, read as the reverse complement.
TATATTGTATATGCTGTACATAAAATGCACACGACATCTGTAAAACTGCAAATATTTAGAAAGTTGGACGTGAACAAAATAACAGACAGATGTAAAGGGACTGTAAAGGAACAGATTCATATTCTTGTTTTCTGCTCTTTTTCATTCAGACTTTGGGGGAGCTGTTTTTGTTACTTTCCAATGAAACAAAAAATAATAACATTGGTATCCTGTGAACATTTAACAAAAACCTTTAAATTAAGCAAAAATATAAATCACAACATATATAAGCATATTAAAAAGTACAGCTTTTTCTAATGTAAGATTTGCCTTTACCTCCTGTACTAGCGTAAAAAGTGTAATCTGAGCTAAATGCTGAATCACGTTGAAGTTTCTGCTTTTTGTGAGTTGGATACACAAATACATGTCCAATGGACAGTAAACATCGTCTTATGATGTGTACATGATAAAAAAAACACAGAAAAGTGGTTTCTTTATATTTGTGAATAGTAAGTACTTAATATTCTGACTGTTGTGCAGCTTGATTAATATAGTGCTGTAATGAACCTAACTATACTGTAAATATTCAAGTTCCAATTTTTTTGTTTTCATGATACTGTCTAAGTGACACAGACGTCCCCTTGAAGACAAACACATTTATAAATCCAAGAAGGTTTGCCAAATTATGGAAAATAAACAAGAGGCAATCAAGGGGTCCATAGTAGAAACACAACCTTTCCATTTTGAGTCATTTTTAACAGTGAATTACACTATCCTAAAATTTTAAATTACGATTATTGTGAAGAAAAAATGTTGCACTTTTGTGATTATTGGTGAAATTAAGGAAGAAAATACAGAGAATTTCTCAAATCCTTTACCGTGTTGCTCACAACAAAGAAACAAGAGATTATATGATTATAAGTTTATTTAGTTTTAAAAGAAAACCTTTTGAACAATCAGCCTGTTATCATTATGACTTTCATCTTATGTAAAAGAAATAGGTAATAGAATATTATTAGCTGTATCAAATGAAAAACAAACTGGTGTGAATAATCTTTTATAATAAGATATTCCCTCTGATTTGTGACTCATGAATTTACTCTAATTACAATATAGTTCTTTTGGGACTCTTCCTCAGGCAACATTATGCAATTATGGTGAAAATGGTTAAGATTTGTTCTCAGTACGTTGGATTATTCAGCTTGCTGCTGACATGTGTTTCGGTCCAGGTTTAACACTGGATTTGGACACTGTTTTGTCTTTTGAGTATATAACACACTCATTGCCTTTACAACTGGAAACTGAAAGATCATCTGTCAGGTTAAGTAGATTGTGTGCATCGGCAACCATATTTAACTTTAGGACATTTAGTTTAGATTTTCCCTAAACTAACTTTCATACTTTGCTATTTTATCATCTTTGTTTTTCAAAACCTTTAGAATACCATAAACAACTCAACAACTTGTCGTTTTTCCACTATTTGTTTCTCTTGTACAACACAAATATATTTGTTTGGACACTTTTGATTGAGTGTGTGAGACTCTGATTTTATCTGTTGGGTGACGTCATTTGGTTTGTCTGTGCTCATTTTCATAGTTTCTCATTCCTTTCCAGTTTTGTCAATCTTTTTTGCTTGAATCAGAAACAGAATCGTTTTTAATGTCATGGTTCTGAGCAGGTTCACAACTAGGAATTATTTTCGGTCGATCATGCAACATGAAACAGTAAAACATATAACACATGAACTATAAAAACTTAAAACTATAAGGGCATGTATAAGAAGAAACTGTGATAAAGACAACAATTCGACATAGAACAACAGTGTGAGTGTATTCACAGATGTGCATGTGAAGTAAGTGTTAGCAGCAAATACGAGTGGGGATAGACCACAGAGTGACATAGAGCAGATTATTGAACAGTTTGACCAAAGTTTACATGTTTATGTCACGTACAAGTACCATTTACAATCCATCCTAATGACTTTTTAACAGCAAAAGGTCCATAATTTTTTACTGTTTTTGTGGCTAGTGCAACTTTGGAGCATTCAATCTGATTAGCAATTCAACATTTGACTCGATTTCTGGAAGATCCACATGACTTAAGCAGGACCATTTCTTTATGACCTCACTTTTGTCACTGGTATTGGCTTTTGACACCCCGGAATAGAAGTCATTACCATCACAACTGGAAACTGAAAGATCAATTGTCAGGTTAAGTAGATTGTGTTTGATGAGGTGACATTGTTTGCTAATTGTTTTCTGTCCTTTCAAGTTGAGTTTTGCAGAAGCGATTCTGTGCAGAAACTTGATGCTGATGTTATTGAAAATGCATATGTTTGAACAATTTCATTGTCTTTGTTTGATTTCACATCAACTGGAATGATTGAAAATTGACCAACTCCAATGGTCCCCGTTTGGGCTTGCTGTGATTCAGCGTTGAGAAAGTACTATGGACATCAGGATTGAGCTCAGACAGTGTTTGATAGACTAATCCACTGAAACATTTATATGAAACAGTAAAATGTCCATACTCAAAACAATTAAAGCAAAGTCTCTTGTCCTACTCAAAATTAATCTCCCCATTATGTTGCAGGGTTGTGAACTTGGGACAACAACTTAAATAATGAGATTCAGATTGTGAACAAAAACGGAGAGTTGGGATTATTAGCTTTTACAGATCTGATATTAGTTTGTGTGACACGGAGGCACGAGCGGGTGGCGGTGGGTGGATGAAGAATTCCAAGGAGGCAGTCTGGTGGTCCGGTAGCAGTTTTTTTTTTTTTTTTTTTTCTTGTGCAAAAACAATAAAGTGCACAGTGCAAAAAATAAAGTGCATCAGAGGTACATGTGTCGCCAGCAGCAGCCTTCTCCAGAGTGAGGGGATCCAGCGTCTTAAATACCCTCCCACTAAAACTGGATAAAACCATAAAAACTGCCAGGGTGTTTAAAATGACATTAGCATCTAAAACACATTAAAATCCTCTGATAAAACCCATAACCATAACCTAAAGAAAAGAAACCCCTCACTATATAAAACTCCCAAACAAAACCACCTAAATGAACCAAACTAATCCTAAACCCATTAAAACTTGTACAACTACCCCCCCAAGCTCGTTCCTCTCTTGGTCCAGCCCGGAACCTATTTCAGCAGCGTCTGGTCCCCCGGGGATCTTTTGCCCAGACGCCGCCACCCTGGACACAAGAGAAGTGGTGAGTAGTTGTACACACACACCTACACATTCACACACACCAACACCCAACATTCACCGCATGCACGCAACACCTAAAACATCAACCAATTCTAAAAACATAACACATACAATAACAACTCCAATCTTAATTGTCGTGTTGCCTCCGCAGGACCGGCCGCCATCACCGGAGGTGACGCACCCCGACCGGACCTACGGGGCAACAATAAATCTTTTAATAAATAATTTTAAAAACGACAATCGTGTGCAATTTTTATATGTGCAAATTAGCGTGTTTCAAGTGCAGTGTGCATAAAAGTGCTGGGAATATTTAAAGTGCTGTGCGTGTAAAGTGCAAGTGTGCAGTGACGAACAGCCTGTTCGTCACAGTTTGGTTCATGTCTTGTTTTTTGGTTTCACAGTTTCTTAGTCGACACTTTGAGTTTGAAGTTCACCAAATAAGGGATCAGTGATGATTTTCAACTGACACTCAACAAAAATTATAATGTCAGTGAAAGTGCTTCTTCTTCTGCCACATGCAACATATCTGAACTGTTCTTTCAGTTTGTTTGGCAGCTTTGTGATTATGGTTTTGGTTGACAAATTGAACTCATTTAGGTGTGGTAGATGAGTTGTTTTTTGTCGTTTGATGAGAAGGTCTGATATTTCATTTTGCTTTTACAGAAAAATGTACCAGTAAACTTTGATCTCTGTCAAATTTTGGTGGTGAAGGTCTGCTGCATTGATCGCAGGTTGGATGTTTGGAGTGCTTTCTTTGGTTTGTGTACTTCCAATTATGCTAAGAGTGGTTGCAGTTTGCATGACTTTTGGTTTGGGTTGGAGTGGTAGTCTTTGTCAGTCTTTGACATGCAAAAGCTTTGCTTTGATCCATAGTTCATTCTTTTTTCAGAATCAGATAGAAGCTTGAGCAAACTCCTTATCACCGGGCAGGTGGCGAGGGGGGTAAGGATCATGCGCATACTGTATGTTAATGTCAGGTGTCAGCCTTGTCTAGACACCTATGTGGTCAGGACTCTTCAGCTGGTTCAAACGGTAAACAAAACCGTTTTTATTTTCATGTTGTTTTTGTTTACAGAATCCCGTATTTACGCCCGCACACATTTCACTAAAATAAAAAAACAAAATGTTATAATTATTGTAAAAGCCATTATGTCCCCATTCTCACCACAAAAGGAACACAGTTTGAAGCAAAATACAATATAACTTATAAAAACAACCAAAGTGCAGCATACTTTGAAAAAAGTTCTTACATCAGCATGTTTGTGTGATTAAGGTTAGAAACAATAGCACCCTAACAGAAATAAAACGTTGGATATTAAGCATGGCTGTTTAATGTTACTTAAAAGTAAACTTTTAAAAATGGGTTTTTATTTACAGACAGATTAAAATCATTTCAGATCTATGTTGGGACATGATCCCTCTGAAGAGGCTTCAAACAACAGATTTCTTGACCCCTAGCTTTAGCAACGTGAGCCCACATGCATATTCATCAGCTAAGCGAGTTAAGTGGTCTGTGAAGGCAGACACAGTGATAAAGGCATCACTACAGCCATGCCAAAACAATGCATGTGTCTAGGAGTTACCATTGATGGTAAACTTGAATGGAAATCGCATATAAGTATATTAAAAAACAAAATTAGAAAAAAAACATTGCTGTAATTGGCAAATTGAAAACTGTACTCGATAAAAAATCTCTTCTATTACTGTATAACTCCCTCATACTTCCTTACCTAAATTATGGCCTGGAAATATGGGGAAACAATTATAAATCCAATACTCATCCTATTTTCCTATTCCAAAAATAAGCAATAAGAATTATCACTAAAGCAGATTTCTATGCACCAACGAACCCTATCTTTGTAGAGCTAAGCCTACTGAAAATCCATGATCTTGTTGATCTAAATACAATAGTAATTGTGTACAAAGCACATAATAATCTTCTCCCTCCTCCCATCCAAGAGCTTTTTGAACACAGGAAAAGTTAGGATAACCTCCGAGGAACTGCTATTTTCAAAAAAGCAAAAGCTAAAAAGAATAAAAAGAGTGGATGTATTTCGGTAAGAGGTGTTAATCTGTGGAAGATCAGTTAAAACAGTCCCAAACAGTCAAAGCTTTCAAAAAGTTGTTTAAAGCTGCTAAAATTCAAGAATGTATAAGCTTAGGATGAATAAAGTAAGAAAAATAAAAAAAAATAAAAAAAAAATAATAATAACGACATGATTTAGTTTCAACTAAACTAACATAAAACAAATGTATGTATACATATTTGTTGGAATATTGAAATTGATGTTACTAACTCCAGATACATGCTACTCTCATGATTTCTCTTCTGTTTAACACTTGATATTGTTCATTATTAATGTTTGTGTTTTGTTTTTGTTTTCTCTCGTGGAAGTCTGTAAACTGGGTTAGGTGTAAGAAGTTTTCACTTCAGCCTAAACCCTTTCGGTCACGTTGTACACAAAGAATTGGAAATGTTTTTACGTTTAAAGGAATGAACTGACCGAATAAACTACTACTACTACTACTGCATTAGCTCAAAGACACACAAGTCAGACACGAAAATACTGCTCTATTGTAACTTTAATTCAGTGTTTGTTTTCCAATGGAAAACGGTAAACAAAACCATTTTATTTTTATGCTGTTTTTGTTTACAGAATCCCCGTATTTATGCCCGCAACACATTTCTCTAAAATAAAATAATGAAAACAACAAAATATATTATTATTATTATTATCACTATTATTAGTAGTAGTATTATTCCACTAAAGAAACATTACAGAAGTAAAGCTTACAAACTAAGAATCAAAATGACTTTGGAATAGCCAAAACTAGATAGTATAACTAAGTTAAGAATAAAAATGAAACATTGCAGCTTAGCTCTTAAAGCATAGCTGTTTAATGTTACTTAAAAGTAAACTTTTAAAAACAGTTTGTCACACACAACACCGTCAACCAATTGTCGTTACATCCATTGGGACACATGCTTTATCATCAGGGGAAGGGTGAGAGGAGGGGGTCTGCTGTGGTGTGAGGTCGTTACAGCCATTGGGTCACATGCTTTTGCATCAGGGGAAGGGTGAGAGGAGGGGGTCTGCTGTGGTGTGAACCGGTTGCCCATGCATCTGCATGCAGGTGCCCCATGCACCTGTAGTGGCGCCATTGTGTCTAGACACCACGTGGGTTAGGGAGGTGTGATTGTTTACACATAATTAGCATAACAAAGATAATTACTACTCGTGAATGTGCCAAGGCAACACTTCAGCTGTGTTTTTAACCTCTTAAAGGAATAGGCCACCGTTTTTACATACTAAGATATGTTCTTAGCTCACTTTAGTCGAGTTAATATATCCCCGTCTGGTCTTTGTCCGCGCGCTCTGTCACGCAAACGGAGCACATACGCAGCCTCTCCCACATGTCACATAGCTCCGAAAAAGCTCACGATAGAAGCTACCAAGCTCTTCCACGTGTTCCCTATTTAAATAAAGTTACGTGAAGTGTTTTCATGCGAAGTATATTTACCCAGAAATGTAGCATGTCGATTTTATAAGCAAATAAAAAGGGGGACTATATTGTGAGGCGTAATGATACGAGGAGCAAAACGTCCGCGCAGTAACTCCTAAAGACTCCCCCGCTCACTTCCGTCAATAACCTTTAGGAGTTACTGCGCGGACGTTTTACTCCTCGTATCATTACGCCTCACAATATAGTCCCCCTTTTTATCTGCTTATAAAATCGACATGCTACATTTCTGGGTAAATATACTTCGCATGAAAACACTTCACGTAACTTTATTTAAATACGGAACACGTGGAAGAGCTTGGTAGCTTCTATCGTGAGCTTTTTTGGAGCTATGTGACATGTGGGAGAGGCTGCGTATGTGCTCCGTTTGCGTGACAGAGCGCACGGACAAAGACCAGACGGGGATATATTAACACGTCTAAAGTGAGGTAAGAACATATCTTAGTATGTAAAAACGGTGGCCTATTCCTTTAACTCCCGCCTAAACTGAGCATTTTCTCCAGTTCAGCTTTACCCAAATCCTGTAGGCCAGTGTAACGCCTGCTTTGAAAGCTGAGATCTACAAAACTCATCTAAATGGATCTTTTTCCTCACGTCATCATTTTTTGGGGTTTTCAACTCATTTCTGTAACTTTTTTGTAAATGTTTTGTCACTTTTACCATTTTATCGTCATTTTTTATGTAATTTTTTGTCAAATTTTTATCAAATTTTTGTCAATTTTCGCTAATTTTTGTGACATTTGTCATTCTTTTTGGTCATTTTTCCGTCAATTTGTTGTCACTTTTTGGTAATTTTTGTCATTTTTTTGTCATATTTTATGTCATTTTTTGTCAAATTTTTTGTCAAATTTTTGTACATTATTTTTTTGGGACATTTTTGTAATTTTTTATAAATTTTTCATTACTTTTTTGTCACATTTTCTTCATTGTTTTCGTCTCAGTTCTGTTGCTATTTTCACAAGTTTTTTCCAGAAGATGGACCGTAATCATCAGGCTCATATTGACCCGTTATGATTCTTTTTACAGGAGAGCGGTTCCTCGGCTGGTGTCCTGGTGGTGGAGCCCAAATAACCTGGAGCTGATGATTGAAGTTGGACCCTCTCCCCCCCTGGACACTGTTTAACCCTCTCCCACCCTGGACACTGTTTAACCCTCTTCCCCCTGGACACTGTTTAACCCTCTCCCCCCCTGGACACTGTTTGACCCTCTCCCCGCTGAATAATGTGCCTCGACTCTCTGCTTCTTGTGTGGATAAAGTCTCATCCAACCAACTCCGGACATGACATGGCTGCATCAACCCAGAGTGAACACCAGATGGCAGCAGGTGTCCCTCTACAGCCCTGGTTGCTTTTAGTCTGGATTAAAAGTTATTTTCTCCGTTTGCACCTGGGAACTGTCCCTGGTCCTGAACCCAGAGGAGCTGGCTCTTAGGGTTAGGGGAGCTGGATGAGGAGGCAGCAGTGGGGCTGGCTCTTAGGGTTAGAGGAGCTGGATGAGGAGGCAGCAGTGGGGCTGGTTCTTAAGGTTAGAGGAGCTGGATGAGGAGGCAGCAGTGGGGCTGGTTCTTAGGGTTAGAGGAGCTGGATGAGGAGGCAGCAGTGGAGTTGGCTCTTAGGGTTAGAGGAGCTGGATGAGGAGGCAGCAGTGGGGCTGGCTCTTAGGATTAGAGGAGCTGGATGAGGAGGCAGCAGTGGGGCTGGCTCTTAGGGTTAGAGGAGCTGGATGAGGAGGCTTTGTTAAAGAATAGAATAGCTGAAGAGAGCAGTTCTGATCCTTGTGCTTAATGACGAGGATGTTTTTTATATTCAGTTTAATGTCCACACTATGGGCATAACAGGAGAGGAACTCATGATGTGGACCCCATCGTCCCCTGACCTCAACCTTATTGACAACCTTTGGAGCCTCAAGCAAAACATCTATGAGGGTGGGAGGCAGTTCACATCCAAACAGCAGCTCTAGGAGGCTATTCTGACATCCTGCAAACAAATCCCAGCAGAAACTCTCCAAAAACTCTAGTTTAATGAATGCAATAATGTTGATGCTGCTCAAATCAGGGTCCTGTGTTAAAATGTCACTTGACCTAAGATCACTTGTTTTTGATTGAAATAGTTTGATTTCCGTAAATATGACCTCCTAATGCTGCAGATTCAAAGTGTGATGCAGAGCGAGGAAAAAGTGAGTTTATAACGGGAGTCGATGGGGCAGAAAAAACACGAGGGAGAAAATGTCGTTCACATCAAAGTGTCTTGAATAGGAAAAGCGTATAGTCTCACTACCCACAGTGCCACAGTCACCGCCACCTGCCGCATCCATGCATCACTAATTCTCTTGTCCCAAAGAAATTAGTGACCTAATATGGAGTACTTATTACATGGTTACTCTACTCTAGACAGCACAGACACTCGAAAACGGTACATTATTTGCGGATAATAATGAATTTCTTTTTTTTTTTTTAAACTAGGTGAAATTGGATAATTTTCCAAGGCACACCAGACAATATCTCACGGCGCACTAGTGGTTGAAAAACACTGCTCTAGTTAACCCTTGTCTTTCACCATCTCCACTGTTTTATCTCCAAGAGTTAGAATGATTCAAGTTAAGATTTTACCTTCATTCAAGTAATTTTTACTTTAAAAGTCTTTAAACTGACGGGAAAAACATCTTTCATGTAAATTGACATTTATTTGTAATTTTTTATTTTTTTTGTATTTCAAATCTGTTTCTCGAGTAGTTGTAGAACATTCTTCCCTCTCCCACCCTGGACACTGTTTAACCCTCTCCCCCCTGGACACTGTTTAACCCTCTCCCCCCTGGACACTGTTTAACCCTCTCCCCCCCTGGACACTGTTTAACCCTTCATAAATTGTACAAACTTTATCTGAGGGCCAACAAAGAGGGAGCTGATTAATATGCCTCGACTCTCTGCTTCTTGTGTGGATAAAATCTCATCCAACCAACTCCGGACATGACATGGCTGCATTTACCCAGAGTGAACACCAGATGGCAGCAGGTGTCCCTCTACAGCCCTGGTTGCTTTTAGTTTGGATTAAAAGTTATTTTCCCCGTTTGCACCTGGGAACTGTCCGTGGTCCTGAACCCAGATTGGCTTGGAATTCATCTCCAGCCCCAGGGGCAGCCTGGCTCCGGGCAGGGATGGGGCTGGAGGCAGCAGTGGGGCTGGCTCTTAGGGTTAGTGGAGCTGGAGGGGGAGGCAGCAGTGGGGCTGGTTCTTAGGGTTAGGGGAGCTGGATGAGGAGGCAGCAGTGGGGCTGGCTCTTAGGGTTAGAGGAGCTGGATGAGGAGGCAGCAGTGGGGCTGGCTCTTAGGGTTAAAGGAGCTGGATGAGGAGGCAGCAGTGGGGCTGGCTCTTAGGGTTAGAGGAGCTGGATGAGGAGGCAGCAGTGGGGCTGGCTCTTAGGGTTAGAGGAGCTGGATGAGGAGGCAGCAGTGGGGCTGGCTCTTAGGGTTAGAGGAGCTGGATGAGGAGGCAGCAGTGGGGCTGGCTCTTAGGGTTAGGGGAGCTGGATGAGGAGGCAGCAGTGGGGCTGGCTCTTAGGGTTAGAGGAGCTGGATGAGGAGGCAGCAGTGGGGCTGGCTCTTAGGGTTAGAGGAGCTGGATGAGGAGGCTTTGTTAAAGAATAGAATAGCTGAAGAGAGCAGTTCTGATCCTTGTGCTTAATGACGAGGATGTTTTTTATATTCAGTTTAATGTCCATGCTATGGGCATAACAGGAGAGGAACTCATGATGTGGACCCCCTCCTCCCCTGACCTCAACCTTATTGAGAACCTTTGGAGCCTCAAGCAAAACTTCTATGAGGGTGGGAGGCAGTTCACATCCAAACAGCAGCTCTGGGAGGCTATTCTGACATCCTGCAAACAAATCCCAGCAGAAACTATCCAAAAACTTAATGAATGCAAGAATTTTGAAGCTTCTCAAATCAGGGTCCTGTGTTAAAATGTCACTTGACCTAAGATGACTTGTTTTTGATTTAAATAAGTTTTGATTTCCGTAAATATGACCTCCTAATGCTTCAGATTCAAAGTGTGATGCAGAGTGAGGAAAAGGTGAGTTTATAACGGGAGTCAATGGGGCAGAAAAAACACTAGGGAGAAAATGTGAAAACTCAACTTTACATACAAACTAAAAAAAACGATCTAAATCAAAGTTGTTACTGATCGTTGACCCAAAGGTGTTTTAGAAAAAATGTAAATCCAATTTCTGCCCAAACTCACTTTTTATACAGAAAATTAACCACTCTCTGACAAAAGGAAATAACTCATTGCAAAAATAACCCAGACATTAAATTATGGGAAAAAAACAATCATGTCTTCAGTCCAAATGAGAAAAAGGTTTTTGGAAGAGAAGAACAATGCTGATCCCCCACTGTTACTTTGAACTGACTCCTCAGAGTTCAACTGCAGGTCAGACGCCATGAGTGACACTAAATACTTTATTGTGTTTTGCTCTGAAAATAATCACACCATTATCCACATCACCCAAGACAACACAAGTCTTTCATTTCAGTTTAGTTTATTTTGACAGATTTTTCCTCCCAATATCTACCAGACGTCATTTGACTAGTTTGGAATTCATGCTGTAAGAAACACGATAGATTTGGCAGCACTGGTCAAGTACAAAGCCAGTATCAGCACTCTGCCCTCCACCAGAAATCAGGAAAAAAAAGATAAAAGTAAAAGCTTTAAATTCCCACACTATTCTCCATCAACTGTGGATCCAGATACGTGTACGGCAGGTCCAGATTTGCGTTCCGTTTGCCAATAGCTGCACCTAACTCTTTCAGTTCTTCTTGAAACTTCTTGATCAGGTCACGGGGAACCTCCTCACAGAACAGTTCTTCTGGGTACCGACCAAGAGGAACCTGAGAGAACAGCAAAAGTCATTAAACCAATCACACAACAGCAACAGTAGCTCACATGGTAAAAGTAAAAGTCATATACAAAGTCTGTGGACTGTTTGCTGAGGAGCCAGAGAATGGCCAGGATGTTCACGGTGGCGTTGACGTCAGGGAGTGTTTGCAGAAAGACGTTCTCGTTGGCTCTGCCCTTCACGGTGGGCGGGGCGCGTTGTAAGGTGGGCGGGAAGTTGGGCATCCATTTCCCAATGTCCAACTGCAAAGCATCAAAATCACCCGAGGCTGACTCATTAAAATGACACACACTCTCGATGGCAATTGAGTTTAGATGTAACAGTTTAATATTTGGTGCCTCCTCCCCCAGACTCTGAGTTTCTCTGCTTAGACTTAGAGGTCCGGTTTACTAGATGTGCATCAGCGTCTGCCATGATCAGAAGCATCCGAATAGAGCTGTCAGTGAGGAAGGAGTTTGGGAAAGGAGCCTGTGCTTCCTCCTTTAGCATAGGGACCTCTGGAGGTTCCTCACTAGCGGCTAGGAGCTACGTGAAATCCCATAAGCCACCGCAAGAAGGTCTAGAACAGGGGTGCCCAAAGTGGGGCCGAAACAATTCTGTTGGCCAGAGAGAGACCAACTTTTGCGCTGTGTGTGGTTAATACTAACTCTCTTCCATTCATTCTCAATGGTAAATATGGATGCAGTACACTTTTTGACCACCAGCATCAAATTGGGGGCGCTGTTTCACTCCTTTCACAGAGTTAAGGAAACACTGTTGTGGTGTCTTGGTATTTATCAATTACAGAGCGTTTTAGCAGCAACTTTCACAGTTTTCCATTTTTTAATTCAAACGTTGTTACATCAACATCAGTATATGTTAAAATTTTACTTATAAAAGAATTGATGTTAAACTGACACTTTTTCAAAATAATCAAATGTGGCATTTTCTTTGAGTGAACAAATGAGGTAAAGTTTCTGTAGGTGATGTAGATGCAGGTTTTTTTTTGCACTAAATTGCTACAATTGTTGACTTTGTTCTACTACAACTAGGCTTTTGCCATAGTTACCATTTGTTTTAATATAGCACGTTATTTGCATGGATAGAAACAAATGCAAATGTAGGCGATCGAAAACATTAAAAGTAATTAAAATAAAGTAGCTTTATAATTTGCAGTTCTATGTGTTTTTCATGCTTGACATCGCCGTGTTTGGCCCGTGACTCACAGGCCCTTTGTCATTTTGGCCTCGGAGACAAAAAAGTTTGCTAATCATCACCCACACCTGTTCCTCAGATCACAGAACACCAGTTCTGAACAAATCCACTGCCGGTCAAGTAGCGAACAGAACAAACTCCTCCTGCTAACATTCAAAGCTCTCCATAATCTGGCTCCGGTTTACTTCGCCCCTTACACCCCAGCACGCTCACGCCGCTCCTCATGCTGGCGCTCGGGCCTTCAGCCGCTCAGCACCCGGGCTCTGGAACTCACTCCCACTGCACATGCGTTCACCCATGTGCTGTCGTTTTTACCCTCTTTTAAATGTAAGGTGACCTTGGGTGTTAAGAAGGGCACCAACAAATAAAATGTATTATTGTTATTGAAGTTTTAAACAGATACCACTGCATATTAAAATTGGATATAGACGTTAATAGGTACAATCCTATAGTGCAGATATACAATATACAATGAACCTTTTTCATAGTACACATCATCACCTGTCCATTGTTGACCGCTGAGTGCTGGGCGGAGGAGGTGAAAATGACCATAGTGACAAACTTCACCAGTTCATCCACTGCACTGAAGCTCTGGGGGATTCCTAAAACATCACCACTTTCATTATAAGCTTCATTATTGTCCAACTGTTTGGTAAAGAACTGAGTTTTCCAAATGACTCACCTGATTCTTTGCGAGACAGAAATCCATTTTCAAATACATTCTTGATGAAGTTCTGCAGCTCCGAGTCCTTTTGGACATCGCTGTCGCTCTTGTAGTAGTTGGTCAAGATGCCGCTCACAAACCTTAAAAGATCATCATTTCACAGTCACATGTGTCTCTGTTGCAGCAGTAGAACGAACAGCCTCCTCAGAATCCTTTGTACCTGTGTATGATGTCCCACAGCCGGAGGCCGTCGTCTCTGTAGTAGTATTTGGGCACTGACTCCACCCCTCTGTCCTTAATGTCCTCTGGGAGACAGAGGGAGCGGTAGGTCAGTGAGGACAGCGCCCTCTCCAGGATGGTGATCACTTCACTTCACTTTATTTCATGTCCCCGATAGGGCAATTAGTTTTGCAGCACAAGATACATAAAAATAGATACATAAAAACAGACAAGAAAAATAAAAATTCATTCATTCACCAGTTCAAGCAAGATGCCGAAGTGCAAAACCTTACAACAAAACAAGAGTATACGACAACTTTTTTTTTTTTTTCCCCTCACACTGAATTTGGTGCCTGTAAACTCCTTTTATACTCAGCGTTTAGAGTGGAGATGGCTACAGGTATGAAGGAATATTTGTATCTGTTTTTCCCCACCAATGGAGCCCTAAGCCTCGAACCAGAAGGCAAGTAACAGAATTCACCATGAAGAGGATGAGCATCATTAGCCAGAATACTCAGAGCCTTCCGCGTCACCTGTCCAGAATACAGGTCCGAAAGTGGAGTCTGAGGAGCTCCCAGAATCTTAGCACTCAAATTTACAATTTTGCTGAGTGAGTTTTTCGCTTTGATGTTAAGGTTACCAAACCAACACATCATAGAAAACGTTAGCACTGACTCGACACAAGATTTATAAAACAGTCTCATTATGGTCCTGTCCACATGAAAGTAAGCCAGTTTCCGGAGGCAAAACAGGTGCTGCTGCCCTTTCTTACACAGCTTCTCTGTGTTTTCATTAAAGTTGAGCCTGTTGTCAATCAGCGTCCCCAAATATTTGTATTTTCCCACAAGCTCCACATTTTGACCCTTGATCGCAGTGGCTTGAGGTGATGTGACCTTCCTCCGAAAATCAATAGACATGTCTTTAGTCTTAGCAACATTCAGTTGCAAGAATGAGTCATCACACCACCGTATCATGTCCTCAACAACAGGACCATGCTCCTTTTCATCACCGTGCAGAAGACTAATTATGACAGAGTCATCTGCAAATTTAAGTATGTGGCGATTCTCATGGCGGCTGCGACAGTCATTTGTGTACAAAATATACAGAAGTGGGGACAGAACACAGCCCTGGGGTGATCCAGTGGAGGAATACAAGACATCAGATAAACAACCATTTACCTTCACTCTTTGCGATCGCCCAGTTAAAAAATCTAAAATCCAACCCACCATATTAAAATTCAAATTAAAGTCTTTGACAAGCTTATCAATTAAGATGTGTGGTTGGATGGTATTAAAAGCCGAAGAAAAGTCTAAGAATAGGAGCCGAGCATGCGCCTTTGTGTTTTCCACGTGTTTGAGGACAAAGTTCAAGAGGGTGGCCGTGGCATCCTCCACCCCACGACCAGTCCGATAGGCGAACTGAAGAGGGTCAAGCAAGTCCTCTACCTTAGGAAGAAGTTCTGTTTTCATCAGTCTCTCAAAGGACTTCATAACTAGTGAAGTAAGAGCCACTGGTCTAAAATCATTGAAAACTTTGGGGCGTTTGATTTTGGCCAGAGGAATTATTGTGCTCTGTTTCCATATGTTTGGCACCCTCTGTTGGCTGATTGACAGCTGAAAAATATAAAAAAAGACAGGGCCTAATTGTTCAGCACAGGAGGACAGCAGCCGGCCACAGATGTTATCTGGCCCTGGACTTTTCTTAGCCTTGGTTCTTCTGAAACAAGTAACTACTGCCTGTTCATTAAAAGGTGGGGAGCCAGGGCAAAGTAAGTCCTTTTTTAATTTGCCAGTATAGTCAGTGAAGTCGAAAGTGTCATATCTCAAGTAAAAGGAATTGAAATCCTGAGCCAATTGTTTGTCTGATTTAATTCCATCAATAGCCACTATAGATTTTTTCTTTGTGTTGGTACCTAAAATTGTGTTTAGGCCGTCCCAAGCGGAGCCAATATTGTTCTGTGTTAGTTGTTTTTCAAGTTTAGTCGTGTAGCATAGCTTTGCTTTCCTAATTTCACACTTGATCTCTCTTTGTAGTTTCTTCAACTCTAAAATGTTCCCCTCCCGAAAAGCCTTCATTTTTTTATTAATTAAAATATTTATAGTTTTTGAAAACCAAGGCTTACGGTTCGGGTATATTTTCACTGTCTTTTTAGGAATCACATGGTCCACACAGAAAATGGAATAGCTACTCATAACATCAGTCAACTCATCGATGTCAGAGGAAGACTCTTTAAAGATATCCCAATTTGTGCATTCAAAGCATCCTTGTAGGCTCATAATTGCATCCTCAGTCCACAGCTTAATCTCCTTTGTGGCGACGTTGCCTTTCCTCAGGACAGTGCGATACGTTGGGATCAGCTGCACGCAGTTGTGGTCAGCACTCCCTAACGGTGGGAGCGGGTATGACTTATACGCTCCTTTCACTGAGCCATAGCACATGTCCAGTGTTTTATTCTGCCGAGTTGCACACGTGACATATTGATGAAAGTTTCTCAATACATGTTTCAAAGAGCACTGATTAAAATCCCCAAGTACGAAAACGGGCGCATCTGGACATTTGGACTGCAGCTTTTGGGTCACGTTAAGAATAGTCTCAGAGGCTTTGTCCACGTTGGCTTTGGGGTGCACATATACAACGATGACAAAAATTTGTGGAAATTCTCGAGGTAGATACGAGGGGCGTAAAGACACCGCTAACAGTTCTGCGTCTTTATTGCACTGGCTGTCTCTCACGATGACATTTTTACACCAGCGCTCATTGACGTAGAGGCACACCCCCCCGCCCTGGGATTTCCCAGTGACAGCTGCGTCACGGTCGAGGCGGAGGGGTTCCCCGAAGTTGTCCAATGTCAAATTTGGTTGCAAGTCACCATCCGTAAGCCAGGACTCCGTAATAGCTAACAGGCACGCATCCCTGAATTCCTGTTGAAACCGTACATGAGCCTGTAGCTCGTCCACTTTATTCCTGAGTGATTGTGCATTCATCAGGATCATAGACGGCAGGGGAATTCTATTCAAGCGCTGTCTCCGCAGCCGCTGGCGCGCGCCGCCCCTTTTGCCCCGCTTCCTCAATTTGCGAGGAACCGCGTTTTGAGAGTTAAAGTGTTCAAATAGGTCAATACTCCGCAAAAGATCCGAAATATGGTTGGCAGGGGATGAGTTTTCCCATTTAAGAAGGGGTTCTCTGCTGTACTGGATACGCGTTGATTCCTCAGTAAGAGGCCTGAGACTCTGCGCGGCATGGTACACAGTCCACAGCAGCAAAAACAGTACCATAAACTCCATTTCCCCGACACTCCTCCAAACAACCACCGTAAGTTTCTCTGCCAAGACTCAGTCAAGTTAGAAGCACTGCCATCGACACCCTGGCATCCAAAACGGGATCATTTATTCCAAAAGAGAAGAAAAAACGAGACAGACATTCCTTTGCTGCAGGTCGCTGCACGAGCATGCGCCCCCGCGCATACCCTCATACCCTCACCACCAGCGGCTGCATACTGAGAGAGAAGTTTGATTGTTTTTAATCATCATTGTGCATTAGGGACATACTATCTATGAAATGATGGCTTACCTTTGTCAAAACCCCGTCTTCTGAAATGAGTTGCTTTCTCGCCAAAGTGTTGATAGCAAAGGTGTAACGAGTGTGAGGAATCAGAAGCTGATGAGCAAAACAAGGGACAATTAATAATGTTGACGAAAAGCTCTGCGAAAACCCATGTCGCTAAGATCAGAGCCAAAATGGCAAAAAACGTGTCTTTAATGGGCAGAGCGAGACATTTCTTTGATAAGCAGTCATTACATATCATGTACAGTTCTCTTATACTACCTTACCTGACCTACTGCGCGGAAATCTGGGGGAACACGTATAAAAGCAATGCAGACGTTCTATATAAATTACAAAAGAAGGCCTTACGAATTATCCACAAAGTCGGATATAGGGAGCACACCAACCCACTATTTCTACAGTCGCAGATTCTCAAATTCACAGAATTGGTGCAATTAAAAACTGCCCTAGTTGTTTTCAAAGCCAAAAACAGTTCAACAGTACTCCCTGCAAACATTTAAAATCATGTTTTCAGACCGTGATGGGGGTTATAACCTAAGAAGGAAAATGAATCTTAAGAAAAAATATTCCCGCACAACACAAAAAAGTCTGTCTGTTACATGAAGTGGAGTCGACCTCTGGAACTCATTAGAAGAGGATTTAAAAATGCAACTTTAGTACAATTTGAAATAATGTGCAGAAAGCAAATACTGGAAAAGTCTGCATAACTCTTGTAAATTAATCATCTGTTCCTGAACTGTGAATTGTCTTGTTGTTGTGTGTAATGCATCCCGATTTATTATGTGATGTCCAGAATGTGCACCTTCAGCCTTATGCAAGAGCAACACAAGAATGTTATGAACTAATTACTTCAGTGTTCGGGATTTGCTAAGAAGAGCCGTTTGTTGATTTATTTCACTACTAAGGCAATTCCTCAGACTGGAATTGCCGCATAGATCTCATGGTTAAAGCCTAAATATACATTAAAAAATGATTGTGCCGTGAGCAGTAGTTTAAGTTGTGTAAGTCTGAAAGGAGGGGTAGGGCCTGATGAGTTTTAACTAACTTCTTCCTACTCCATTTGAGCAGCACTAATACCTCTTATGTTGTGAAAAATTCTGTATGTTGTATGTATACTATACTTGTATGCATCTGTTGTTCAAATAAACTAAACTAAACTAAACTGGGGACTTCGTCCAGCTTGGGTTTGAGCTTTATTGCCGCAATACCCGGGAGAATCCGCTAGGCAAAACAGCATCTGGCCAGAGATGCCAAATTCCATGGAATGCTTTTCCGCGTACTTCTATTGGCTGCACCGATCCCGTGGGTGCTGCAGGGCTGGAGCTGTATTCGACATTTTCCCCAGTTTTGCCTACATTTTTCCATACTGCCCCCCACTCTTTAGCTCTGCCCATTTTGAAACAGTGTTTTCCCCGTTTTTGATGAGGTTGGAACCATAGGCTATTTTAACAGTGGATGGGTGGGCCACTTACAAGCCACTTACAAGCCACTTACAAGCCACTTACAAGCCACTTACAAGCCACTTTAAAAGCATTTTTGGTGGTAGTGGCTGCGTTTGCGCAACATTATGTCCAGCTTGGGGATGTGCAGGCGCGCCGGATTGTGTCCGTTCCAATCCAACAAAGTCTGTGAAAGATATGAGGCTTTGATTTTTGTCGAAAATGGCCTCTGACTTGCGGGCTTGTCATGACCACGCACAAATATATTTCATAAATGTAAATGATGATTTTTAAAGCCAGATGTGTCTGGGACGTTTTGGCCAAAATTTTAGGCTTTCGATTGAAAACTCGGAGATCAGGCGTCAGAAGTTTAATAGGTACGATTTTGAAGGTTCCAGGTTCGAGCCAAGATGGCCGACTTCCTATAGCGTTTTTGACAGGGCCATAATATATTTTTTGCATGTCCTGATGTGGCCAGGGCAGTGTCACTTTTGTACGATGACATTTTTTGCGACCGGGCTCTCATTGACTCAATGTAAACTGCCTGTTTTAGGGGGCGCCACTGAGCCATATTTTATTATTTTCTCTCGCGGACCCCACCCAAAATTAGAGCTTGTGGAGCACTACTTTCTGATCCATGTTACTTGCGTATCGGTTCACGTTTGCTACGTGAATTCTTGCGTTTTCTGTCTCTGTTATTGATTTTAATTAGACCCTCGTGGGACGCTACGTGTCCGTTGCTCGGGCGTAATAATACATTTGCAAAAACAAAGACAGGTGCTAAATAGAGCATGGACGCTGTAAAATGGCTATTTGTGTGCCCCACATGGGCTCCAAATGTGACATGTGAATGACAGAAGGCTGCGTGACTAAGAAACGCATCAGTGACTTTTGGGGAGCGACTGGTGAATGAGCCCGTCTTTAGTGCGTACTGTACCTTGTAAAGAGGGTGCACTCTGGGGATGTTCCTCAGTAAAGCCACACCGAAGACCTCCGCCAGCAGGTGAGTGCGCAGCAGGTGCACATTGAGCTTGTGGTCATGGAAGTCGGCACTTCTCACAAAGGTCTTGGCCAATAACCAGTCGGACTCTGTAAAAGGGCCTAATGGGGCCGACCAGCTCTCTCCCCATGACTCCGCCCCCTCCTTACTGACGTCACAGCCTTGTTGGGACATTCACCTCCATCCACTCCTCCATTGATTTGACCATCCAGGGTTACACGGCCTCATCAGTGAACAAGACTGTGTGAAAATGAGTCTCATGTATTTCTGAGCCACTGCAGCCATTTCTGCTTCAGCTTCAATGAACAGTTTAGGGGAGGCCGGATAGAAGGTTTATGCACAACTGCAGCCTCTGGAGGGTCCGACACCTTCATGTTCAGAGACTCCAGAGACACCAGCAGCTTCAAATATCTGTCTGCTGCTTTGTAGCTGCTGTTCTATTCATCTGATGTGTTAGTCTGGCAGAAACCGTCCATATTGTGCCTTTATCTGCACAAACCCGAGTGTGTCTGAATCATCCACACATCTTATCAGTTTGATGATTACGCTTAATCTTTCATGAAATATCGAAGGTTTTCAAACCTAGACCAAGGCATTCAACTATTTCAAGATTTTCATCAGCAGAGAGTTCCTTTTTCTTTCCCATATTGCTTGAAAATGATCTGTTTAATAAAGTGGAACACCCTTTTTCAGTAGTTTTCCCTTAACTGGACTTAACCTGAAAACTAATCATCCCAGACTGAGACACGACACCATCCATGAGTTTCATTATTTATATATATATATTTTTTAACCTTTTTGACACAAAAATACAATTTGCAGAATAATTTGGAACGCAGTGTACAGCAATACTACTGCATTTCTACTGCAATACTACTGCAATAATCCTCCCCTCCTCCTCTCTCTCCCCCTCTCTCCCCCGCTCTCTCCCCCCCCTCCCCCTGCAGGAGGCGTCTGTCGGAGCAGCTCGCTCAGACTCCGTCCTCGTTCCGTAAAGACCCTGAGGATCCGTCTGCGGTGGCGCTGAAGGAGCCGTGGGACGAGAAGGTTCGGTAAGAGCGGGACGGGGAGGGTGGGGGCAGCGGGACGGTGAGGGGGGGGACAGCGGGGGGGGAGAGGGCGTGTCTGACCCTCTGCTCTCTGCAGGAGGATCCGCGAGGCGTCTCCGTACGGTCACCTCCCCACCTGGAGGCTCCTGTCGGTCATCGTGAAGTGTGGAGACGACCTCCGGCAGGAGCTGCTGGCGTCGCAGGTGCTGCAGGTGCTGAGGGTGAGCTGTGTGCGGTCACTACGGCAACGGGGCGGGGCAGCTGTGGCAACGGGGCGGGGCAACTGTGGCAACGGGGCGGCGTGACTGTGGCAACGGGGCGGGGCGACTGTGGCAACGGGGCGGGGCATCTGTAGCAACAGGGCTGCGCGACTGTGTTTAGTCCTGGTTTAGTCCTGTTTCTGTCCTGGTTTAGTCCTGTTTCTGTCCTGGTTCTGACCCGGTCTCTGGTTTCAGGCCGTGTGGCAGCAGGAGCGAGTCCCGCTCTGGATCAAGCCGTACCAGATCCTGGTCTTGTCCCGGGACTCGGGGATGATCGAGCCGGTCCTGAACGCCGTGTCGCTGCATCAGATTAAGAAGCAGAGCCAGGCTCCTCTGCTGGACTTCCTGGTCAATTTCTTGTGACATTTTTGCCACTTTTTCATCAATTTTTCGTCACTTTTTGGTCATTTCTTTGTCACTTGTTCATTTTTTTGTCAATTTTTTATCAGATTGTTGTAATTTTTTCGTCAATTTCTTGTGACATTTTTGCTACTTTTTCATCAATTTTTCGTCACTTTTTTGTCATTTTTTTGTCATTTTTGGTCATTTTTTCTTCCATTTTTTGTCACTTTCTTGTGACATTTTTGCCACTTTTTCATCAATTTGTACAGTACAAAGGCCTGACTGTGGGAGATCACAAAGGTGCCGCTCCTTTAGTCAAACTAGCGCCACCTCCTGGTCATGTCCAGACGCCTGGAGGACGCCATACCTGGGGTCACAACATGGCCCCTCCTGCAGCTGCTGCCAGTCCCGTATCTGCCACAGACCAACAGGTGAACGGAGCTGTTTCAGACAGCACCATGTTCATAAAGGAAGAATCATTCTACAGGGAAACAACTGGACACAGGCACGGCACAAACACAGATATTTGTCTTTTTTAGCTCAATCATGGAATAAAGTGAGTAAAGAGATGAAACACGAGCTCTAACCCCTGTGCCACCCATGACGTCGTTATTTACCAACACAAACAGAGGCCTTTAAGTAAATATTGATGTCAGAGCAGCCTCTTTTATAGATCAGTTATAGTTTTTAGGGTATACTTGTTATGTTCCACACAGAGTCAGATGCTCAGGTTATTACAGTTATTATTGCCGAAAGAGGACGGGCTGAGGCACCTGAGGCCTCAGCCCGTCCTCTTACGCTGTTAAGGCTGCCTGGCCCCACGAGCTTGAGGAGCACCTGATTTGTTATTTGTGTTTAGCATTTACTATTGTACTGCGGTGATCCAGCGAGCACTTGGCCGCTCTTACAGATATTTGTGGATTTTGACTAAGATAATGACGTCATTCACTAACATTATAACCTCAAATATTACACTCTTGGAAATGTACTTTGAGCAGGGATTTGTGTATTTTACACATTCCTATGATGAAATACATATATGCAATACTTTATTTGGACAGTCATCCGCCCTGTGGACTCTGACTGAATTCACAAGAACAAAGGCTCCGCCCACAAGGTCACTCCCCAACCGAGCTCTGATGCAGATATAAACCCAGGAGGCGAAAGGGAAGCACAGCAGACTCCGCTCCACAGCAGACTCCGCTCCACAGCAGACTCCGCTCCACAGCAGACTCCGCTCCACAGCAGACTCCGCTCCACAGCAGACTCCGCTCCACAGCAGACTCCGCCCCACAGCAGACTCCGCCCCACAGCAGACTCCGCTCCACAGCAGACTCCGCTCCACAGCAGACTCCGCTCCACAGCAGACTCCGCTCCACAGCAGACTCCGCTCCACAGCAGACTCCGCTCCACAGCAGACTCCGCCCCACAGCAGATTCCGCTCCACAGCAGACTCCACTCCACAGCAGACTCCACAGCAGACTCCGCCCCACAGCAGACTCCGCTCCACAGCAGACTCCACAGCAGACTCCGCTCCACAGCAGACTCCGCTCCACAGCAGACTCCGCTCCACAGCAGACTCCGCTCCACAGCAGACTCCGCCCCACAGCAGACTCCGCTCCACAGCAGACTCCACAGCAGACTCCGCTCCACAGCAGACTCCACAGCAGACTCCACAGTAGACTCCACAGCAGACTCCGCTCCACAGCAGACTCCGCTCCACAGCAGACTCCGCTCAGCTGAAACTCCACGTTTCTGTGACACCACCTGTAAGTAACCACTGCCTATATGACGGCGTCTTTTAAACCCTTTTTCTTGCTTGAATACAAACTTCCTGTGTCTCACGATTCCATTGTATTTGTCTCTTTCCCTCAGCTGTGCAAACATGTCCCGATACATCACCGGCTTCAGTCTGTCCACAAACCAGGCTGAAGAACAACAGCTGAAGGCAAAAGGCTTCATTAAACAAGAGGCAAAGCAAGACGAGCTGGGAAGTGTTGTAAACGTCTGACACAAATACAACGAGCAGGAGGACGAGCCCCCCATGACAAAGGTTCAGATCAGTTATAATGATGAGATGGTAAAGGGTCTGAAAAAAGCAGGTTACACAGAAGGTCACACATTGGTAACTTCTGAAGGAGATGTTGTGCTCTGGTCCAAATGTGGCACCACTCCTTATGACGTACCCATAGTAGGTGTTGACTTATCACTAAACCCTAAAGACGAGGTTAAGCTGAGCAACATGAACTTACAGAGAGTTTACTGCAATCGCCTTCACATATTCGATAAGTCTGTTAAACTGTGGGTACGGAGAGAGAAGATGACCTACATCCAAGATGTCAAAGCCACCAGTTCCATTGATGAAAATCAAGACGCAGATCTTTTCAACCAGGGCTTCATCCGGATTGATAAACCCACTAACACCACATCCGGAGGCCTCAGAGGGACCAACTTCCTCTGGTATCGTCTGACCACTGATCCCAGCAAGTCCATCACTGACCTGAAGATCTCCACCAACCAAGAGGAGCGTGATGAGTACAAGAGGGAGGGCTACACGCTCGTTGATGTGAACCTGAACACCGGAAAAGACGGGACTGAAGTCTATCTTTGGTACGAGCGCCGCGAGGGCGAACCTGTGACAAACATGACCCTGTTCTTCGACAAGGAATCCATCCCGATATATACAAGTGGTGGAATCCAGGTCATCGATAAAAACATCAACGAAGGCAACGAGGGAGATCGTTTCCTCTGTTATTGCCAGCTATAAAAAGGCTCAACAAAAGCCTGGGTTTAATCAGTGAATCATCTGAGATCAGACACAGTGTTGGGGAAATATGGAATATACTTAAAACAGCATAAATCATGTCACACTCAATGTTATTGTGATTTGAAATAAAGATGAATTTAAAACTGTCATTTCCTTCTCAGTCTGGTTTATACAGTGCAGTTCATATAACAGTGTTTCCCAACCAGAGGTCCAGGACCTGGGGGCACATGAGCACTTGGCAGGGGGTCAATGTTCATGTGAAACTGAGTAGAATTTCATTATTGATTGACTGCGGAATTCTTCCACAGTCAATTATTGGTTTTCATGTTCTTTATTATTATTCCTCTTCCATCTTTTTCCCGATTTTCTAGAGCTTTCAGCACCTTCATGCTTTGTGCAATTTATGCAAGTTATGCATCAAAATGTTCCGCATGTTGAGGAGAAGGGTGCTATTACTTTTGGGACTTCTGCAACTTACGGTTTTTCCGCAATCGGCCAAAATGTCGGAGATTTTTCCCATTGACTTATAATGGGGCTGCCGCAAATCCATGCTTTTCTGCACTTTTTTCTGCATTTTATGCAATTTCTGCACTGTGCATGTTCAGCTTCTGCAACTTGTGGGTTTTGAGAAAAAATTGTCCTTCTGCAGTTTTCCAGTTTTTTTATACGGGAGTTTGAAATTTTTGCATTGGTGTGTATGGGGGAATCCAGCCAATGGGGAGACTCCAGGACTTTCAGCCATTTGTGCAGCTTCTGCCAATCAAGCACTGAGGCCATTTCAACAGTTTGACCAGTTTATGGAATATAAAAGTTTATGGAATATTAACAATTTATGCAAAGTAACCACTTTATGCATTTTAAACCGTTTATGCAACTTAAGAGTTTATGCCGTTTAGGATTTATGAATTTTAAAGCGTTTATGCAATTTACATAATTTATGCAAATTAACCCATTCATGCATTTTACCACTTTATGCAGTTTATTCTGTTTATGCAACATGACATTTTATGCATTTTACCAGTTTATGCAAATCAAGCAATTTATGCAATTTGAACAGTTTATGCAATTTCTGCATTCGCTTCCCGCAATTCCGCAGTCAATCGCAATGGCACAGCCATTGCATTTCTAGTTTAATGATGTTTTTCAGTGAACAGTTTGACTTTGAGAGTCACTGCAAAAAGTATTTAACTAGATCAGTATAAACATCTCAATTTGAGCAAAATAATCCACATTTTAGTTGTTTTGACGAGTTAAGAAGTTGTTGGGCTTTTGTCCTGGATTATTTCACTTGTTCTGAGATGTTTCTGACTCGTTTCGATACATTTCGTCCTCATTTCAGGTCATTTTCTTTGCCAATGGGGAAAGAAAATTGGTCTTATCTCATTGGCAGTTTTACTTTCTTATTTCAAGCGAGATTTACCCTAGAACTGGTCTGACATGTCCTCAAACAAGCAAAGTAAACTTGGTCCGATCAGGAAAAGTGTCTAAATGAGTGAAAACCGCTCAAAACAAGAAACATTTCCTCAATTCAAGTCATTTAAGCCAATGCTTGATATTGACTTTTTGTAGTGTTTTAGCTCCATTCTGAACAATGTCAATGTCAATTTTATTTATAAAGCACATTTAAAAACAACCATTGTCGACCAAAGTGCTGTACAAGAACAGTAACAATATGTACAATAAACACAATAAAAGTTAAACACAGGTAATATATAAAGGCACAAACTGTATCTGGTCTACATGGAACCGAAGGCCAAAGCAAAAAGATGAGTTTTTAATTTAGTTTTAAACTCCTCTACAGACTGAGCCGAGCGCACATGTAGAGGAAGGCTGTTCCAAAGTTTAGGGGCCGCCACTGAGAAGGCTCGGTCACCTCTGGACACACGCTTGGATTTAGGAACAGACAAAAGAAGCTGGTCTGCAGACCTCAGAGCTCTGGAAGGACAGTAGAGCTGCAGCAGTTCTGACAGATACTGAGGTGCCAGCGAATTTAGGCATTTAAAAACAATCAGCAGAAGTTTAAACTTGATGCGAAAGGGAACTGGTAGCCAATGTAAAGAGGACAGAATGGGAGTGATGTGCTCCCATTTTCTTGTGCCGGTCAGAACACACCACTGATACTGAAGAACCTGTGTTTAGTTTCACACTTTCTTCAAATATTTGCAGGATCCATGAGTTTGCGGGTCCTCAGAGGAAGCCTCAAGGGGAACAAGTTCTGACCATAAAATAAAACCTCTGCAAAACGAGACAACTCTATGGTCGTGTGTGCCTTAAACAGCTGCAACAGCTGTATTGTGAAGGTCGTGAGGATAAATATTAGTGTCCAAATATCTACTGTGGAATGAACATGTTGCCGCGTTAACTGTGTGTTTAAAAGCACGTGCGCGATCTGCTGCAGTATTGCTTTGTTGTTACGCGCGTCAGTTCCTTGGAGAGTCTGGAAAAGCAAAGGGGGGGCCGGTGCCCCCTCCCTGCTTTGTAAGATGGAAGAATCTGGGAAAATGTAGGCGTTAAAACGGGAATCAGTCTGTCTTTTAGATCTACAAACCGATATGGGATTAATTAAGGTTGTGAATCTGTTGTCATTACTCCAAAATCTGATTATGGTTCAAACAATGTGCATTGAGTAAAGAAGCCATTGTGTGAATTCCAGCTGTCATAAAGGGGGCCAGGCTTTTCGGGGGCGCTGCCAGCACCAATGGCCTTGTCCTTCTAAAGGAAGCCCCAACGATGAGCTTCTTTTAAAAGGACACTCCGACACTGATGAGGCTCGTGTTTCTAAAGGAACCAGAACCAATGCTGATGTGTGAGGAACTGTTCTGTGGTGATCTCCTGTTTATTAGGCCCGAGCTCCATCAGGGCTGAGGAAGGCCCGAGCGCCATCAGGGCTGGGGAAGGCCCGAGCACCATCAGGGCTGAGGAAGGCCCGAGCGCCATCAGGGCTGGGGAAGGCCCGAGCACCATCAGGGCTGGGGAAGGCCCGAGCGCCATCAGGGCTGAGGAAGGCCCGAGCACCATCAGGGCTGGGGAAGGCCCGAGCGCCATCAGGGCTGAGGAAGGCCCGAGCGCCATCAGGGCTGAGGAAGGCCCGAGCGCCATCAGGGCTGGGGAAGGCCCGAGCGCCATCAGGGCTGGGGAAGGCCCGAGCACCATCAGGGCTGGGGAAGGGCCTCTTGTAATCGTATAGACTCCCCCACAGAAAAACGAGCACGAAGCGCTGGCCTTCTCTCAAACACTCACTAATGCACTCTTCTTCTTGTCGTGCACGTCTCGTGCACATACAGATATAATGCAAAAATCAACATTGTAATTGTACAGAGCCCATAAAAGTCAATGGGCGACAGGACCTCGACCATGAGGTAGGAATGCGCGAGCACTTTCCACAAATATATAGTTTATGGCGCCGGCGTGAGCGGAAACACTGTTTTCCTGTGAGAATATTATTCTTTCTTTCTTTCTTTCTTTCTTTCTTTAAACAAAAAAACATTTTTTTTTATTAGATACATGATTTTTTGAAATATTTTATTTATTTATTTATTTATTTATTTATTTGAGCATACATTTTGCTCAAAAGCAAAAGCTGAGGAAGGCCCGAGCGCCATCAGGGCTGGGGAAGGGCCTCTTGTAATCGTATAGACTCCCCCACAGAAAAACGAGCACGAAGCGCTGGCCTTCTCTCAATATTGAGAAAATATTGCTCAATATTGAGCAATATTTTTCTTTTTGTCATTGTAATAATAATGTTCCATATATTATGTTTTTACTACATATTTGAGTTTCAGAATATGACATGACTCTTACCTGCAGCAGAAGTCTGAAGTTCTGTCTAAAGCAGAAGCTCCATGACTTCCTTCTTCACTTCTCAGTCTGTGACTGAAGAGCAATGAGGCCTCAGCCTTTTTACTGCAAACAAAGAGCTCACTGTATTTAGCCTCATGTTACTGTCACTCATGTCTGACCTAAAGTCTCACTCTGAAGAAAGTCACATATAGTGAGGGCCTGTGTGGTGAGTGTGGGCTTAAGGACGAGGGTGGACATTCAGACACATATAGTGAGGGCCTGTGTGGTGAGTGTGGGCTTAAGGACGAGGGTGGACATTCAGACACATATAGTGAGGGTCTGTGTGGTGAGTGTGGGGGACGAGGGTGGACATTCAGACACATATAGTGAGGGCCTGTGTGGTGAGTGTGGGCTTAGAGACGAGGGTGGACATTCACTCTCTCAGACTTTAGTCCAGTCCTCAGAGCAGGAGGAACAGGTCAGTGTTTGGTGAGTGTGGGATTGTAACCAGTGAAGAGGAGCTGCTGCAGATGTTCACAGATGTTCTACTCGGGCCCTTCATGGTGTCTCGTGTGGTGGAGACACAGCCAGCCTCGTGCTGATTGGCTCAAAGGAGAGTCATGTGATCTTGAGCTTGTTGGACAAAGAGAACGGTCCTGGCTCTGATTGGTTGGCTCTGATCTGAGCGACTGGGATGAAGAGGAGCAGAGACGACACGTCACTCTGGGATGAAGAGGTTTTCTTCACTTTTATTGTTTTTTTTGTCTAATACATGAATCAACTCATAAAAGTCAAATATTATAAAAGAAGCAGAATCAGCAGGAAATACGTCATCAGTGAAAGATACAAGAATAAAAGTATTAACTGAGGATTAACATCAGGAAATAAATGACACCGTTTCAAAAAACTTTGGTTATTTACAAAATCTCTCATTTCTGCTGTTTTTGATCAGTTCAGACGGGGCTGGTCGTCAATAAAACGGCTTCAAATACTGATGTCGCCACAAAAAAACTATAATTATTATTTCAATAACTAATCGTTTTAAGTCCTGGTTTAACAGAGTTTAAATAATTCAACTTTGATTCATTTTCATGTTTCATCAAAGTCTTGTTACTGACGTTTATTCTGTGGAAATATTTTTTTAAGGAAGAGTTTTTTTTTATTTAAAATGATGTTACTCAATAAGAAATCAAAATGACTCGTGAACTCATAAAGTACTTACAAAGTACTTACAAAGTACTTATAAAGTACTTATAAAGTACTTATAAAGTACTTATAAAGTACTTATAAAGCACTCATGTACTTGATGAACTCAGTACAGACTCTTGTCATGCCCAAATATGGATGTTTAGAGGCGTGTCTTTGTACGTCGTCAATAGATACAGATGCCATGGCGTCATAGAAGGGGGCGTGGCCTCACCGAGGGGGAAACATAGTTTTTTACTCATGTTTTCATCATGAGAAATAAACTCATTTATCTCGTACAAACTAAGTCAGAAGACAAAAACTAGCTAACTCTATCGTTAGCATTAGCACGATGCTAACATGAAGCATCATGTTCTCCATTAGTCATGTATTTATGGGCTGTTGAACCTCTTTGCTCTTTGTCTCCATGTCTTTGTATCTTTATTTAGTAGAAACTATTTTCATAACTGAGCGTTTGTTAAAGCAGTTTCTGAATAATTAGAGAAAGTTTCGGTTTTTCGTCGTATCAAAGGAAGAGACTTGTTGTTCCGTCTGTGCGACTCTTGTGGGACGTTTTGTGGATGAGAATTAGACTGGAGTCTAAACAAGTGTGACGACCAGCCCCGCTCTCTCTCCCCTAATGCACGTTTCAATCTGTCACAAAAGAAACAAACGTTTCACAGCAGAAAATACTTCAACATCAGTAACACACAAAAGTCAAACTCTTAAAGCCGTAAAACTCCATTCACATCATGACCACTGCATCTGAGTCTAGACCAGGGGTTCCCAAAGTGTGGCCCGCGGGACAAATGTGGCCAGAACAATTCCATTGTCCAGAGAGTGACCTCCTTTTGAGCCTCATCTGCTTAAGACCAACTCTCTCCCATTCATTGTCAATGGTAAATGTGGGTGCAGTACACTGTTTGGCCACCAGCGTCATATTGGGGGCGCTGTTTCACTCCTTTGTGGCGTCTTGGTGTTTATCACAGAGCGTTAGCGTAGCATCGACATCAAACATGACTTATAAAATAATGTTGATAATGATCTAATGTGGCTTTTTCTTTGAGGTTAGTGAATGAGGTCAAGTCACTGTCGCTGCTGTAGATACAGGCTGTTGATTCTGTTCCACTAAAACCAGGCTTTTGCCAGAGTTAAAGGGACTGGATGGAAGTTGGCTTGACGTGGCCGTGTTTGGCCCGCGGGCCACACTGTGGCCTCGGAGACTAACAGTTTGGGCCCCCCTGATCTGACCTGATGCAGTCGCTGAAAACAAACGATCAGAAAAGTCAATAAAGTTATTTACAATATTTATCCGTCTGGTTTCTTCACTTCTGCTTTATTTGTTTCTGTATCAACCGGAAAAGTTACTGACGCTTTTTCAACTGCCGGAAAAATATTGTTGAGTAATATTTTTCACATAATTATGTAAATCCACTTCAGTTCTTTACAAAACTATACATAATATTCAAATATTTTAAAGACAATTTCAAAAACACAAAGTGGCTAATTTCTCATATAAAAGTGAGTTTGGGCAGAATTAGGATTTAAAACTTTAAAACACTCTTTGGTCAAAGGTCAGGAACTACTTTGATTTAGTCGTTTTTTAGTTTTTATGTAAAGTTGAGTTTTCACGTTTTCCCCCATTGACTCCCATTATAAACTCACTTTTTGGGGTGTTTTTATAATCTGTGTTTAGGTGTTTTATAAAGAGCTGCTTAATTACAGCCATGTTTGTGACAAAAACACCCGACAACCACCCCCACCATGGACGACCACCCCCACCATGGACGACCACCCCCACCATGGACGACCACCCCCACCATGGACGACCACCCCCACCATGGACAACCACCCCCACCATGGACAACCACCCCCACCATGGACGACCACCCCCACCATGGACGACCACCCCCACCATGGACGACCACCCCCACAATGGACGACCACCCCCACCATGGACGACCACCCCCACCATGGACAACCACCCCCACCATGGACAACCACCCCCACCATGGACGACCACCCCCACCATGGACGACCACCCCCACCATGGACGACCACCCCCACAATGGACAACCACCCCCACCATGGACGACCACCCCCACCATGGACATCCACCCCCACCATGGACGACCACCCCCACCATGGACGACCACCCCCACCATGGACAACTACCCCCACCATGGACAACTACCCCCACCATGGACAACTACCCCCACCATGGACAACCACCCCCACCATGGACAACCACCCCCAACTCACTCCAACACCCCCAACTCACTCCAACACCCCTCCCCCCCCTGTATAAGCCCCTCCCCCATGAGCCTCATAACTGCACAGAAACAGCCTCACTGTGATGTCAGGTTTCTCCCATAGAAATGCATTGGAAATGTACTTTCAGGGTAAATGCTCGAAATTCAGTTTGAAAAATAAAAATCACAAATGTTTCCTCTGATCAGAAGAAACACAAACAACCACAACAATCTGACTTTAAAGTGTGACGGCCGAGCCATGAAAAAGTGAGTTTATAATGGGAGTCAATGGGAGAAAATGTGAAAACTCAACTTTACAGAAAAAATAAAAAAGTGTTAAAAACCAAGTTCCTGACCTTTGACCCTTTTCACTCTGTGACGACCGGCCCCTCACTCTGTGACGACCGGCCCCACACTCTGTGACGACCGGCCCCACACTCTGTGACGACCGGCCCCACACTCTGTGACGACCGGCCCCTCACTCTGTGACGACCGGCCCCTCACTCTGTGACGACCGGCCCCTCACTCTGTGACGACCGGCCTCACACTCTGTGACGACCGGCCCCTCACTCTGTGACGACCGGCCCCTCACTCTGTGACGACCGACCCCTCACTCTGTGACGACCGGCCCCTCACTCTGTGACGACCGGCCTCACTCTGTGACGACCGGCCCCTCACTCTGTGACGACCGGCCCCTCACTCTGTGACGACCGGCCCGACACTCTGTGACGACCGGCCCGACACTCTGTGACGACCGGCCCCTCACTCTGTGACGACCGACCCCTCACTCTGTGACGACCGACCCCTCACTCTGTGACGACCGGCCCCTCACTCTGTGACGACCGGCCTCACACTCTGTGACGACCGGCCTCACACTCTGTGACGACCGGCCCCTCACTCTGTGACGACCGGCCCCACACTCTGTGACGACCGGCCTCACACTCTGTGACGACCGGCCTCACACTCTGTGACGACCGGCCTCACACTCTGTGACGACCGGCCTCACACTCTGTGACGACCGGCCCCACACTCTGTGACGACCGGCCCCTCACTCTGTGACGACCGGCCTCACACTCTGTGACGACCGGCCTCACTCTGTGACGACCGGCCTCACACTCTGTGACGACCGGCCCCTCACTCTGTGACACAAAATGAAAACCATTAAAGTGATCAAACTGAATGGGGATGAACATAATGACGACTTTAATCTGTCTCTGAACAGATGCAACAGTCGTGGAAACAAAAGACACTAAAGCTCAATAAAACGTCTAAAGTTATTTACAATATTTATGGTCCGTCGTCTCTTCACTTCCGTTTGATTTGTTTCCATAAATCCTCGTCTCAGAACAATCGCAGTAAAACACAATAATAAAACGATATAACCCTGTCTGTGTGAGCTCTCAGTCGTGCAGGAGTTGTCCTCTAGACGAAGGCTGTTGAGTCTTCATCTGTACTCTGCAGTTTGTTTTGCTTTAGGTGCGAGTACAGCCCCCCCCCCAAACGTGCAACACTTCAACTGCAGAGTCCAGACGACGACTCAAGAACCTGCGTCCTTTAAACAGCGGGTAGATAATAATGATAATAATGATCTAAGGCGCCACCTGCTGGAGCGGGGGCTGCATTGCGCTTTAATCTTTGAAACTCCCAGACTTCTGTTCCATAACGTCGGCACAGAAGGTGGTCGAGACTCGCGCTCTTTTGTGTTGGAAACTTTCAAACGAAGCCTCCCTGGTCCTTCTGCCGCTCCGGGGAGCCGTGGGATCAGGAGAATTCCTACATTTACTTCAGACACATGAATAAATCATCCTAATATAATGTAACAATATATATTTGTGTTTTTATTTTTCCGTAATATGTTATAAGACGTGTGTCCAAGCCCACAAACAGCACAAACGTCACTATGATGCTTTTATAATCTTTTATATGAAGAGATTTCTAACGAGGCTTTGACCCAAATGATCCCAGCTGAAAACATGGGGGTTGTTGATGATTTGCGATGGTTCTGGTTAAATACCAGCGGTTACAGGAAAACCACATGGGGCAGTCTAAAGGGCGACCGGCGGCTTTTTCTAAGATACGCACATATTATTCAAGCATATTTATGGCAGATGTTTCCAAACGTCTGGTCTATAATCCTGCGTACGAAGCTTCAGAACTGTAAAAATGTGTCTGTTTTGAACGTGACAGTAGGGGGCGCTTTAATAGGGGCACAGGTCTGATTTATTCAAACATTCCTTTATAATTGGTGCTTCTTTGAACCCAAATGTTTGTTGATTTATGGGTCGACCTCTAACAGGAGAAGTATCAGGATCACATCTGGTCAAAGGCGACGTCAGTGCGTTCTTCTTCTTCAGGGCGGGCTCTGCGTCTCCTGGCTCTCTGTGCTCTCTCGCGCCCCCTGGTGGCCTGAAACGACACCGCACAAAACAATCACTAACTCGCGCTGCAGTGTGTAACCACGGTAACAAGGAAGCACCGGTTCAGGAAGCGCTCGTACCCGGTGGTAGAAGAAGTACGGGATGAAGTTCAGCGGCATCAGCAGGAGAAGGACCAGCGCTCGCACCAAGGTCTGGAGCTCAGACACTGGAACACACGGGACACACGTCACTAAGGCGGGACGAAGCCCTAAGCCTTTAACCCTGAGCCTTAAGCCTTTAACCTGAGCCCAAAGCCTTTTACCTGAGCCCTAAGCCTTTAACCCTGAGCCCTAAGTCTTTAACCTGAGCCCTAAGCCTTTAACCCTGAACCCTAAGCCTTTAACCTGAGCCCTAAGCCTTTAACCTGAGCCCTAAGCCTTTAACCTGAGCCCTAAGCCTTTAACCTGAGCCCTAAGCCTTTTACCCTGAGCCCTAAGCCTTTTACCCTGAGCCCTAAGCCTTTAACCTGAGCCCTAAGCCTTTAACCCTTAGCCCTAAGCCTTTAACCTGAGCCCTAAGCCTTTAACCTGAGCCCTAAGCCTTTACCCTGAGCCCTAAGCCTTTAACCTGAGCCCTAAGCCTTTAACCCTTAGCCCTAAGCCTTTAACCTGAGCCCTAAGCCTTTAACCTGAGCCCTAAGCCTTTAACCCTGAGCCCTAAGCCTTTAACCTGAGCCCTAATCTAAACCCAATTCTAACCCTGACCCTAAAACCACATCTTGACCCTCAAACAGTCCTTCAAAGAAGTTAGGACCACCCAAAATGTCCTCACTTCACAAACATGTCCTCACTCTCTTAAAAACTCAACCTTTTACTTTCTGTAAAGGCCTGGAAGTAAAAAAGTCAATTCTTCCTTGTGTTTGCGGGGTCTTTCAATACTTTCACTCAAGTCAAATGTCCCTGAGCAGCTTTGAGTTTTATTGAACTATTGCTCAGGTTAAAGTGCGTTTTTAGAGCCTGAGAATCATTAATTCGGCCCAAACGCTGACGAAGTTTAAAAAGTCTAAAGCGTCAAAGGGCCATGACACACTCGCCTGGTCAGACACACGTCTTTCTCCTCACATTTCAAATATATTCAACTATAGTTCAGAAGAAACACACGCTGGAATAAACAGAACAGTTTGGCTAATGATGCGCGGCCACCAGGGGGAGCTGTTTCCCCAATGATGATTCCTGACAGGTGGAAGCGATAGATACAAAATCAAACAGCTCTCGATCGTCCTGTGACAGTGAACTGATGTGTCCGTGAGCGAGAACGGACATTTTCCTCTGACTCTGTGGAGGAATATTTGATCCCCAGAAGGAGAAATGACCCCAGAGCTCTCACATGGACCAATATAACTGTGGGCTTTGTTTCCACCCAGAGGGGGCTCAGCAGGAGTGACTCCCACGTCCACATTAAAGGGACGTGTGAGGAGAAGAGCTGTGTTTGATGCTGAACTCCTGTGTGGTTTTGCTCTGAATTGTGTCCCAGACGGCGCCCCGTACCCCTTACCTCCTGGGTGGATGTAGAGGGAGCTGTTGGAGGTGAAGTTGTGGTCGAACACCTGCAGGAGGTAAACACAGGTGTAGTTCCCTTTGTGGGCGGGGCTCACGTCAGTAAACAGGAAGTGGGCGGAGTGATTGACGGCCGGCAGGGTGAGGTTGAGAGTGGGAGAGAGCAGCTGGAAGGAGCCTCCCGGGTACTGCGGCTCCACGGAGCATTTGACCCGGAAATGTGCCCCCATCTGCACCCAGGCCCCGCCCTCTCCCGGCGACGCCCACTCACCCTCCTGTGCCCACGGCCCCCAGAGCTCGCCCTCTGCCCGCGGAGCCCACACCCCCTCAGACACAGACACCTCCGGGACCTTCAGCAGATCTGAGGAGACAAAGGGGGAGACGCTCAGAGCGTCAGGGAGACCAGGATTTATGTTTCAGTTTGAGGGAAAAACAATAATCCATAAACACTGGTCAGAGAGAAGAAGATCAGATACACAATAACTACTGTACAAGTAAAAGTACTGCGTGATTCACTACTTAAGCCCCGCCTCAACCCAGCACAGCTTCCCCACTTTGGCTTTACCCAAATCTAAAGCTTCAACAGCGACAAAACAGCCACAAAAATCAGATGAAAAAGAACTTTAGAAAAGTGACGACGACTCAGCGAAAAAGAAAAGATAAAGATCAGTTAGTTCTTAGCTTTCAAATGAGGCGTTGCTCTGGCCTATAGGCTGTGATCTCCAGTCCTGAAGCTTTAGATTTGGGTAAAGCCGAGCTGGTGAACATGTGCTGGGTTAAAGCGGGGGGTAAGAGGTTAAATAAAAGTACTCAAGTAAAAGTAAGTGAGTACTCCCCGCCCCGGCCAATGGGAGCAGAGGATTATCTGTGTTCTCCTCTAGGGGGCGTCGCCACATTCAGTGAACTGACTCTGAGCAGAGACTGTGAGAAGAAGAGACTCTGGATTCAAACCAACCTGAACAAACCACGTGGAGGCGGGAAACAGGTGAGTAACCATCATCGAGACAGTCTCTCACAGCAGATCTGTCCTTCACACAGTCAGTCTCGACCCACCACACTTCACTCTCGTTAAACCCGTCTCTCTCTCCTGCAGAAAGAGGTGACCCACAGTCCAGGCCTCGACACACGGCGGCCGCCGCCTCCAGGTCCCAGAGGTCAGAGGTCACCACTGGTCTCCACTCTCCTCCGAGCTCCGCCTCCACCGTCCCCTCACAGCGACTGGCCCCTCCCACCAGCCTCAGCCGCTCTGGACACAAACACAGGTGAGCCCCGCCCCTCTACAGGCCCCGCCCCTGGCCCCGCCCCTTACCTGCACAGGTGAGGTTGAGAGTGGGGCAGGTCTCTGGGCCGGTCCTGGTCCGGGGACAGTCCATCAGCTTAGACTCGTGGCCCTCACAGTGGAACGTCTGGTTCAGAGGAGAGAGCGCCCCCTGGAGGAGAGGAGCCCCACAGCCCAGCTCCCTGCACAGCACCTCTGCACCGCGACGGCCCAAGGCCCCCTCACAGACCCCGGCCCAGGACTGGTTCTGGATCTGAGGAGATCCTGAACACAGGCTCCGCCCCCCGACCAGCCGCGCCTCTGTGTATGAAGATGAGGTCACAGTCTGAGCCGCTCTGCAGGAAGTCTCTCCTTTATGTAGCACCATTCACTCACACCACCTTCACACTGAGACAAGGCGGCTGAAGTGTGGAGCTCATGGACACAATGGCAGTGTGCACCTGCGGGAGGTTCTTCCAGACCAGAGTTTCTTTAGACCTGAGCTTTGCTGTGGGGAGTCCATGTTTGTCCTGCACTGTTTGTTCTGCTGAGTTTGGTTTGATTCTTTTTTAACCCTTTCATTTTCTTACATTCAGCCCCTCCTGTACAAACATGTACACGCCTAAAAACAGCCACAACATTTATACACACTCACAGTTTTTATACTTTTTTTGCATAAATCTCTTGATCTGCTCGATGTCTTTTCAAAACGACCAAACATATAATGGAAAAGTAAAAACATGACTATGTTCTGAGTGATGAACACTGGAGCTGGGCTGTGGTCTTTAGAGCCTTGGATGAGTCAAAGTTGTGACTCATATTGATTTGAAGCTTTAGTGTTTTTTCTTTAGTGACGATTCTTTATGTCTAAATGTTCTTGTTCCCATTGACTTCAATTAGAAACACATTCAGAACTTCCACTTTTCTTTGCTCTCCTGTCTCTGTATAAAAGTCATATATTTATAATGTCAGCATTTCATTTGGAAGAACAAGAGTCGGGTTTGACATTTTGACTGTATTTCTTCAGTTTGGACCTTGTTCCTGTCGTCCAGATCAATGAAATCCTGTTATTTTCCCATGAGGATATAAGGGAGCCATGGCAGAACCTGGACTTTTCTCACATCAAACTTCACATTTTAAATCTCACTGTAATACAGGAAAAAGTCTCATATCTGTGATGTCAGCGTTTCATTTGGAAGAAAAGGAGCTGAACTTCACATTTTCACTGCATTTTAGACTTTTCCACTTTTCTAACATTGTAACAGATGCTGTATCTTCAGTCAGCTCATACTGAAGCTGTGGCCCAGGGGAAACACAGGATTTGTTTGTCTTTGTGTTTTCTATAAAATATATGAATATTTTTTAAAATGAACGAGTGATTTATCGACAATAATGTTTAGTCACAGTCAGTGGTTAGTTTTGAAGCAGAAAACGAGGCCCAGGTTTATAAACCTGAGGAAACAGGAGAATAAATCCAGACGGCAGGTCTTTGTCCACGTTTCTTTGTGTGTCGAGGTCACTTTCAGCTGATCATTCAGATTTTAGCACAAAAAACTCATCACAGATTGAGTGATTTTATGCCTTGTTTCAGTGAGATTTAAAAGTTTCAGTTTTCAGGGTAAATCCATTGGAAATGCCTCATTTCCATTATATTCAACAGGAGAAAATACAGTGATTTTGTTCATGTGCCGACACTGGGAATGAGGTTCAATCTGATGAAACTCTGTCAAAATGTTCAAATTCACTCCTTTTCTTCCAAATGAAACGCTGACTTTGTAAAAAGTGAAGTTTCAAACGGCTCTGGAAGAGCAAAGAAAAACATGTATAATGGAAGTCACTGGGGCTGTTTCAGCCGCTGCCATTTTCACATAAAGAATCGTCCAACACAGAAAAACTATGAATGTCATTAAATCCATTTCACTTAATCTGTGACACAAACACAGACACAGCCTCAGCTCCACATGTGATTATTACAAACATCATCACACTCACGTGTTTTGGAAAAAGTACTTCATGTGATTTATGCAAAAAGAAGTGGAAACAAATCTGTAAAAATGTAGATTTCATGGCTGTTTTTAGGCGTGTACATGTTTGTCCACTAGGGGGCGCATGTGAGCAAAGTTATAAATCTGTCACTACAGAAAAACTACAAATGATTCAAATCCTGTTTTGTTTCATGTTTGGGAGTTTTGAGAAGCTGAAAAGTGATTCTGGAGATTTATGAAAAAAAATGAAAGTGTGTGTTTTTTATAGCAGTTTGAAAAGCATGTACATGTTTGTCCACTAGGGGGCGCACGTGTAGAAAATGCTCCAAAATAAAAGACATGGGAGAAAAATAAACTCTGGATTCAGAGAATTTGGCTCAAAAGAACATTGAGTTTTTTCATCAAATGAAGAAACAAAACATGTCCATTGGGCGACACAGGCTCTGCAGACACGTCTTTATGTGGGAACTTCAGAGACACTTTCATATTTTAAACTTTAGATTGTTTGTTTTGTTTGTAAAACAAGTTAAAAAAGTCATATTTGACTCATTTTCTTATTATTCCAGTTTGCACATCAGATGTATTTTGTAATAACTTTACCCATAATGCATCATTTCTGTATAAATGTGTAAATAATGTGACACATGTTGTGTTTTTAAGTGATGTGTTTAAACATATGTTTCCGCTTGGCCTGCACGGCCTCGTGTTCTTCCTGAAGCACAAACTCAAAACGACCCCCCCCTCAACGACCCCTCCCCCTCTCCCCCAACAACCCCTCCTCCTCTGACCCAACGACCCCCCCCCCCATCCCCCTCTGACCCAACGACCCCTCCCCCTCCCCCTGAATTCTGGCTCAAATACTTTGACTTTCACTGAAAGTACTTATGAAAGTAGGTACTTGAATACTTTTACTTCAGTAAAGTATTTGCTCCTGTGGCTGGTCGCCATGGTTGCTGCCCTTTAAGTCCCTGAAAACTATGAGTAGGATTATTTATGACTGTGGTGTTTCAGACTCACCTGAACAGGTCAGATCCAGACTGAAGAGAGAGAGATCAGTGTCAGAGCGAAAACAGCTGATCAGTGAAGAGTCGACACAGAAGTCAGTAGAGAGAGAAATGGCTTCTCTGACTGAAACTCTTTTGTTCTTCTGACTCACAACTGACCCACAATCCAGCTCCAAACACACTCTGTTTACAAGCCACAGAGGGGTGTACCCTGGACCCACATCAGTCCAGTCCTGTCCCGCCCTCTGCACCTGCAGCCGCCCCTGACACCGACTCTGACCATCGACCAACCTCAGACTGAACGACTCTGAAACAACAGGCAGTGGCACAATGGTTAGTGTGTGTGTGAGGAGAGAGAGAGAGAAGTGTGAGGAGAGAGAGAGAAGTGTGAGGAGAGAGAGAGAGAAGTGTGAGGAGAGAGAGAGAGAAGTGTGAGGAGGAGGAGAGAAGTGTGAGGAGGAGGAGAGAAGTGTGAGGAGAGAGAGAGAGAAGTGTGAGGAGAGAGAGAAGTGTGAGGAGGAGGAGAGAAGTGTGAGGAGAGAGAGAAGTGTGAGGAGAGAGAGAAGTGTGTGGAGAGAGAGAGAAGTGTGAGGAGGAAGAGAGAAGTGTGAGGAGAGAGAGAGAAGTGTGAGGAGAGAGAGGAGGAGGTGCCTCTAAAGTCTGTCTAGTTTAATATTAGATCCAAATAATTGTACAGTGTCTGTTGCTGTATTAAGAAAGTGTTAAGAAACATCATTTTTTATTTGTATTTAACAGGAGTAACACCACATGTGTCCAGTAGAGGGCGCTGCAGGATCAGCTGTGAATGCACCTCCTCTTGTGAAACAGCAGGGCAGCTGTGGCTACAGTACTGGAGCCTTTTTGTTACACCTGTACCGTGATGTTGGACCATGAACAGTTGTCATAATCAAATATAAAGTGATGTCAGATTTGAAGGTGTTTTTGAAACAAAGTCAGACTGATGTGTGAGTCCATTATCGGTCAGAACAAGAACGTCCTCATTATGAAGTTATTACTTTCCTCAAAAGCCTGGACTCTTTAAATCCCTATTTACAACCACACAAACATGGAGCCTTGACCTTTGACCCCTCATGTTCAACTGCCGGAAAAACATTGTAGATTCATATTTTTTCAAACTTTTGTCACACAATGATAATAATCCACTTCAGTTGTGCAAAAAACGACCAAAGTCTGAAAAAATATCCAAAGCCACAACGCAACAACTTAACAAAAGCCAAAACACAACAACTTAACAAAAGCCAAAACGCAACAACTTAACAAAAGCCAAAACACAACAATTTAACGAAAGCCACAACGCAACAACTTAACAAAAGCCAAAACACAACAACTTAACAAAAGCCAAAACGCAACAACTTAACAAAAGCCAAAACAAAACAACTTAACGAAAGCCAAAACACAACAACTTAACAAAAGCCAAAACACAACAACTTAACAAAAGCCAAAACACAACAACTCTGGATTCAGAGAATTTGGCTCAAAAGAACATTGAGTTTTTTCATCAAATGAAGAAACAAAACATGTCCATTGGGCGACACAGGCTCTGCAGACACGTCTTTATGTGGGAACTTCAGAGACACTTTCATATTTTAAACTTTAGATTGTTTGTTTTGTTTGTAAAACAAGTTAAAAAAGTCATATTTGACTCATTTTCTTATTATTCCAGTTTGCACATCAGATGTATTTTGTAATAACTTTACCCATAATGCATCATTTCTGTATAAATGTGTAAATAATGTGACACATGTTGTGTTTTTAAGTGATGTGTTTAAACATATGTTTCCGCTTGGCCTGCACGGCCTCGTGTTCTTCCTGAAGCACAAACTCAAAACGACCCCCCCCTCAACGACCCATCCCCCTCTCCCCCAACAACCCCTCCTCCTCTGACCCAACGACCCCCCCCCATCCCCCTCTGACCCAACGACCCCTCCCCCCCTCTCCCCTCCCCCTCCCCCTGAATTCTGGCTCAAATACTTTGACTTTCACTGAAAGTACTTATGAAAGTAGGTACTTGAATACTTTTACTTCAGTAAAGTATTTGCTCCTGTGGCTGGTCGCCATGGTTACTGCCCTTTAAGTCCCTGAAAACTATGAGTAGGATTATTTATGACTGTGGTGTTTCAGACTCACCTGAACAGGTCAGATCCAGACTGAAGAGAGAGAGATCAGTGTCAGAGCGAAAACAGCTGATCAGTGAAGAGTCGACACAGAAGTCAGTAGAGAGAGAAATGGCTTCTCTGACTGAAACTCTTTTGTTCTTCTGACTCACAACTGACCCACAATCCAGCTCCAAACACACTCTGTTTACAAGCCACAGAGGGGTGTACCCTGGACCCACATCAGTCCAGTCCTGTCCCGCCCTCTGCACCTGCAGCCGCCCCTGACACCGACTCTGACCATCGACCAACCTCAGACTGAACGACTCTGAAACAACAGGCAGTGGCACAGTGGTTAGTGTGTGTGTGAGGAGAGAGAGAGAGAAGTGTGAGGAGAGAGAGAGAAGTGTGAGGAGAGAGAGAGAGAAGTGTGAGGAGAGAGAGAGAGAAGTGTGAGGAGAGAGAGAGAAGTGTGAGGAGGAGGAGAGAAGTGTGAGGAGGAGGAGAGAAGTGTGAGGAGAGAGAGAGAGAAGTGTGAGGAGAGAGAGAAGTGTGAGGAGGAGGAGAGAAGTGTGAGGAGAGAGAGAAGTGTGAGGAGAGAGAGAAGTGTGTGGAGAGAGAGAGAAGTGTGAGGAGGAAGAGAGAAGTGTGAGGAGAGAGAGAGAAGTGTGAGGAGAGAGAGGAGGAGGTGCCTCTAAAGTCTGTCTAGTTTAATATTAGATCCAAATAATTGTACAGTGTCTGTTGCTGTATTAAGAAAGTGTTAAGAAACATCATTTTTTATTTGTATTTAACAGGAGTAACACCACATGTGTCCAGTAGAGGGCGCTGCAGGATCAGCTGTGAATGCACCTCCTCTTGTGAAACAGCAGGGCAGCTGTGGCTACAGTACTGGAGCCTTTTTGTTACACCTGTACCGTGATGTTGGACCATGAACAGTTGTCATAATCAAATATAAAGTGATGTCAGATTTGAAGGTGTTTTTGAAACAAAGTCAGACTGATGTGTGAGTCCATTATCGGTCAGAACAAGAACGTCCTCATTATGAAGTTATTACTTTCCTCAAAAGCCTGGACTCTTTAAATCCCTATTTACAACCACACAAACATGGAGCCTTGACCTTTGACCCCTCATGTTCAACTGCCGGAAAAACATTGTAGATTCATATTTTTTCAAACTTTTGTCACACAATGATAATAATCCACTTCAGTTCTGCAGAAAACGACCAAAGTCTGAAAAAATATCCAAAGCCACAACGCAACAACTTAACAAAAGCCAAAACACAACAACTTAACAAAAGCCAAAACGCAACAACTTAACAAAAGCCAAAACACAACAATTTAACGAAAGCCACAACGCAACAACTTAACAAAAGCCAAAACACAACAACTTAACAAAAGCCAAAACGCAACAACTTAACAAAAGCCAAAACAAAACAACTTAACGAAAGCCAAAACACAACAACTTAACAAAAGCCAAAACACAACAACTTAACAAAAGCCAAAACACAACAACTTAACAAAAGCCAAAACACAACAACTTAACAAAAGCCACAACACAACAACTTAAAAAAAGCCAAAACACAACAACTTAACAAAAGCCAAAGCACAACAACTTAACAAAAGCCAAAACACAACAACTTAACAAAAGCCAGAACACAACAACTTAACGAAAGCCAAAACGGAAGTTACCGGTCAAAAAGGAAGTCACCGTAAGTCGGACTGCAATTGCCGAAGTACCGGCATATTATGAGCACCAGTGGAAGAGGATTTTGAAAGAAGTTGGAAAACTAAGTTATAGTAAGCTATTGCTTTGTAACCATGGTCTATGCCACTTTCTACTGGCTTAAATAATGACTATTGCACTTTTCAAAATCATTCGTTGTACAGTTATCCTTTTCCTGCCGCAAATGTCAGGTTTTCTGTGATGCATGATATTAGTGCATGGATAATATTAAAGCTGCGTAAGAGGATCAATGACAGATTAATTATTAGTTATTTTAAGCCAGACGTAAGTGCTAAATTGTGGTTGTCTTTGTCACCAGGATATGTTTTGTCCAATTTGTGGGGTGAGCCTTCAAACCGTTGAGCCCTGCTGTGGCTCATGTGGCAGAAATATTGAGTTTTTACGGATTTTTCAACACGATGAAGGTTTTGGTCTAGGATGTGTTATTCTGAAATATTATCATCGATATAATAATTGTTTGAGTCTTACTTTGCAGTACAGTTACTGGTAACGATTAAATATTTTGTATCTTGTGTCAGATTTTGTATTATATCTGAAGCAGACAGCTGCTCCACCCTAAAACCAGATAGTCATGATCTATGTTACTTCATAAACATAATGTAAATGATAGCAGATGAAACTAAACACAATAAAATCCACAGTTGTTGAGAGGGTGAGTTGTTTCTTACTTTGTTTCTTCTAGAGTCTCATGGCTTTTATTGGAACTGTCCACATGTTTAACTTCTTTATCCTCTTTATCCTCGATCCCAATGGGTGAATACAATTCAGTGTATTTTCTGATAAATTAACACAAACAATTATATTCTAGGGATTTTCAAATAAATAAGATTTGTGACTTGAAGAGTGAGGATCATTACATGTAACTTGTAGCTTCCATCACATTCATTGCTGTTCCTTGGTCCATTTGTGAGTTGGAAGGTGAGTTCTAATGCACAAAACATGATGTTAGCAAAAACAGTCAACTTACAAATTATGTCATTTTCTACATCATGTAGACCGCTAAATCAGTGTGA
This sequence comes from Gobius niger, assembly GCF_951799975.1. Classification (NCBI taxonomy): domain Eukaryota; kingdom Metazoa; phylum Chordata; class Actinopteri; order Gobiiformes; family Gobiidae; genus Gobius; species Gobius niger. The sequence continues at coordinate 2,157,288 of NC_136853.1, read as the reverse complement.
CATAACTAATTGTGCAAAAGAACATTTGTTTGTCGTTATATTTTATGACAACAGAATCATAATTGTTTTTATTGCCATCATTGGTGAACAGGTTCACACACTACGAATTTTTTTTTCAGTTCAGTCGTGCAACATGAAACATAAAACATAACATTACAAGGTAACAACACACAATGTTAAGGAACTACATATTACCAGAGCTGTTAAATCAGTGTGTGATTGTCCATCATCAGTTGCACTATTCAAGGCGGGTTCCAATATCTGGGGATAATAAAAGTTTTAGTGTGGTACTTCAGATAACATTAACAAACTATGGCAGAAATAATAATATATACATATTTAATTGTAATACCCTGCCATTCAGTATGGCACGTTAAACACATTAGCGGAAATGGTCATTTCATTTTTTATTTGGAAAATGCAAGCATTAAAGTGTCAATTTTGAAATACAAGCATGGGGAAAAACATTTATACCATTGTATCGAACTCTGCATCACTACTGCTCATAATGATCACCTCTGGATCTGACTCCTCGGAATCTGTGGTGGCCTCCTGAGCTGTGAAATACAAGATCAGATGTGGACAATTATTTTAAACCAATGAACCGATACCAGAGTGCGCCTCTAGATTGGCAATTAGTCTCAGGTTAACTCACAACAGGTCATGAAATCTTCAGCTGTACAAATGTACACAGTGATGCGTTGGTACGTCTTCCCTATTGCCTCCTTGTAGTCTTTAACAGAGAATGGGGTGTTTGTTCCTGGTATATTTACTAGCTTTGTACCATCAGGATACACCAGAAAGTGGGGACCGGGGGGCAGATTTTTGTTGAAGGCCTTCAATTTTTGCAGTGCTATATTGTGCAATTCTTCTGCATCTGAGCCTGGTTTGAGTGAAACGGGGAGTGTCATTCCTCTCATTGGACTCAGGACTCCATCTTTCACCCGCATATGGCCTACTGAAATCTACAGAGAAACAACAAAAGAAGGCTACCGTAAAGCAGCCCAGTGATTTATAACATTTATACTACACACTACCAATGCATGTTGAGGTTGATAAGCTGCAAGTTCATCAACCTACAAAAACAAAGAGAAGTTACCTTCACAAGGTTTTCTTTTGGCTGTTCTTTTTTCTTTTTGAAACACAATTGCCTCTCCTTCTCTTTTAAAGTCCTGAAATTCCGGAATGACTCCAGTGCCCCCTCTTCTTTTATGCCTCCTGCATCAAACAGAGGCAAACAACTCTCATCAGAGCGAATTTAAGAATCAATGAGGAATCTGAGAGAGGTACAACATACAACACATTTGTCTCAAGTATCATGTAGAAAAATTGTTTCATTACCCTGTCTTGTGCCAGGTTTTTGGACATCACGCAGGAATGATATATTCTTTCCACACGAACTACAGAATTTTGTTTCGGGCTTTAACCCCGTACCGCAAAAACGACAATACATTGTCATCTGTAAGGTGAGGGGACACTGATCATTGTCGCGAAGTTCCAATGCACGTTGCAATTGTTTGACAGCGTTAAACTTCGTAACATTAGCTCAATGCCCAAGTCATTGCGGTACAAATTAGTTGAACCTAACAATAGTCATTATTTAAGCCAGTAGAAAGTGGCATAGACCATGGTTACAAAGCAATAGCTTACTATAACTTACTTTTCCAACTTCTTTCAAAATCCTCTTCCACTGGCGCTCATAATATGCCGGTCCGTCGGCAATTGCAGTCCGACTTACGGTGACGTCCTTTTTGACCGGTAACTTCTGTTTTGGCTTTTGTTAAGTTGTTGTGTTGTGGCTTTCGTTAAGTTGTTGTGTTTTGGCTTTTGTTAAGTTGTTGTGTTTTGGCTTTTGTTAAGTTGTTGTGTTGTGGCTCAAAGTTGTTGTGATGTGGCGTTTGTATTAGCTGTTTTAGCATTTGCATTTGTTGTGACCCTTCTCGGCCACCGTAACTTGAACACATCACACTCGTAGTTTCCTCTTATTTACTATGTTACAAAAGCACTTGAACTCATCACACTCGTAGTTTCCTCTTATTTACTATGTCACAAAGCACTTGAACTCATCACACTCGTAGTTTCCACTTATTTACTACGTCACAAAGCACTTGAACTCATCACACTCGTAGTTTCCTTTTATTTACTACGTCACAAAGCACTTGAACTCATCACACTCGTAGTTGAGCAGCACCGACGGGACAAAGAAAAACAAAATGGCTCCGATCAGAGGAAGGCGGAGGCGGAAACGGAGCTTTGAAAGTCACATTAAAGCTGATTTAGAACTCATGACGTGTAAAAGATACAAAACTGAGTTTTGTATCTTTTTAAAGTAAATTGCTGATCTCTGCACCGAAGAGCACCAAAGTTAGATTTGTGAAAAAACAAGGATATCCAAGCAGCGCTCCTGCATGTTATAGTTTGTTGAACCCCAAAGGATACATAGGGATCATCCTAAGCTGGAGCTGCTCCGTTCATTGAACGTTGGAATTACTCACCATTCATCTAAAATGGCTACAAATTATTTCTCCTACTCTAACGAAGAAGGTGAGCGCGTCATTGTTCCGGATACTTTACTCAATCAAAGTCCCTCAAAGCCACAGGAAGCTAAAAAGCTATTTCTGGACTTGAAGAAGGCTTCTGAAAAAGACCTGAAGCTACAACTTCACATGACCACTTTGTCAGATTACTGGCGTGAAAGGATGATACCACGGGGACTGAGAATAAAGAAATGTCCATCATTTGGTGCAGATGATAAAGAATTCCGGAACAAGTGGGAGGCCATCTTGAATAAATGCTCCTTCGACCTCATGCTTCTGCTGATAGAAGAGGCAAAAAAAGCAGCAAACACTAACACAGAATGAAATTGCCAAAATGAAAGAAGAAGTCTCTTTGCAATTTCCAGAACAACAAATAGCTTTTGAAACAGAAATAAAAGAAGGACTGGCAAAGCTACAGAAAGAACTTAGACAAGCTAAATTGGCTAAGTTTAAAAGAGACCAATCTGACTATAATGAAGATAAAGTTTACAAATGGAAGACTACTGACCAGAGATACTCTAAAACAAAAACACAAAGACAAAGGACTGTCTCATTTCAACTTCCAAGCAGTGAAGATGATTACTCTGGAACAGAGGACCAGCCCTCAAGCAGTTTTTTAGAGTCAAATCCAAGAAGAGAGGACAGAACTCGCAGACGCCAAAATGGAGGACCAGACGAGGCCGGAGGAAGTCAAAGAAACACACCAAATCGGCGCACACATACCAGAAGTCAGTCCAGGATGAACAAGTAATCAATGTTTCTAATACCCAACTGACATCGAGCCACATTGCTGTGTTATCTAAAGGACTTACATTTGCTCCAACAAATAAAACCAAAGAGTTTCAAACAAAAGTAGACTTGTTTAAATTCCATCGCAGTCTTCAGTTAAAACTATGGTATCATACAAATCCTAATCAGGCCGCCCTTCGCTCTGGGACACACCATAGTACTACAAGGATATTTAAGCCCAAATCAAAATGTATGCCTAATATTTGTAATCCAACTTTAAGTGCATTTTAGTCACCCACAACCTATCTTTTGAAGAAAAAGAGGCATTAAATTGGTTGTCTACAAATGAAGATATAGTAATTAAACGGGCGGACAAGGGAGGAGCGTTGGTTGTTTGGGGGAGGGATCAGTACATCACAGAGGCTATGAGACAGCTGAACAACTGTGAGCACTACATCCCACTGCAGTCAAACCCACTACCACAACTCCAGTCTGAGCTAATGGAACTCCTCACACATGCTGAAAATGAAGACTGGATTACAAAACAAGAATATGACTTCCTTTTATGCAAAAATCCACGTATCCCGTCATTTCATAAATTTTCATATTAAAAGCTATGTGTCTACTCTGCCATCTTTTAGTCAGGACAGTACACAAGTCCTGAATAAACTTAAAGACATTAAGAATATTGGCTCTGGATATTTAGTAACGATGGATGCAGAATCGCTCTACACTAATATTGAACATGAAGATGGAGTTACGGCTCTCACACACTATCTAAATAAGAGATCTTCTGAGGAGATGCCACCAGCTGGATTCATAGTGGACCTTACTAAATGGACTTTGTACAACAATGTTTTTCTGTTCCTTAACCGCATGTACAAACAGCAGAAAGGTACAGCAATGGGGGCTTTGCTCCTAATTACTATATCTATATTTGGGTTTTTGGGAAGAAAACTTTGTCTACTCCAATCTAAACATATTTCTTGATAAAATAATATGGTGGGGGCGCTATATAGATGATGTGCTACTTTTTTGGTCTGGATCAAATGAGGAATTGAGGCAATTTCACTTCTATTTAACCCTTGTGTGCCCCATAATTCAGAGTTACACTCGTGGTCACCTGGGGTCATTTTTGACCCCATTTTGTTTCTCTAATATCTCAGCCATAAAATAACATTTTGAAATAAATGTGGTTCTATCTTTAGTTTGACTTCATAAAAATGCACTGATAGTAAATTTACCAGTTTTTATTATTTTTTGGGTCGGTGGGACATGTTTATGTAAAAAAAGTCAAATTTTGAGCCAAAAATGGCCCTGTAGCACTGAAAATCCTGAAGTGGATATAACTCCAAGTATTTGGTGAATTGGGCACTGGGAGAGGCTCAAAGGTAGAGCAGGTTCTGTTTTTGAAAAATGTTTCATTTTTGAATGAGAGCAAATAGTTACACTCGTCGTCTCTGGGGTCATTTATGACCCCAGCAAAACCCCATTCATTTCAATGGAGATGAGCCGATCCTGCAGGTTTTCTATCTTTGACCTTTTGTACCGACTTCATTTGTGCTTCAGATATGAAACCATTATTATGTTTCCATCCCAGAGGACCTCCTTGACATGCACATTCAGCAGATTTTGAATTCACATATTTTTACAATAGTTACAGGGCCCTAAAGCCTGAAAACAGCAGCAGCTCTCCATTCATTTCAATGGCAGTGTCCTCCATGTCTGTGATTCCAGCTATATTTTGGACTTTTGCCTTTCATACAAACTTCATTTCAACTCCAAATCCATAACTTTTTTAAATATACACTCCACAGGGCCTCCACTACATGCACATGTGCCACATTTTGAATTCAGTCATTTTTTCATAGTTTTAGGACCCAAAAACCAGTGCTATAACCCAGTTTCGAAATACAGCCAAACTGTGATTCTCGCTCTCTTATTTCAGGAAAGTCTCTATATTCTCATCAAAAATCTGCTCAAAGCAGAGTTTACATCTTAATTCATCAACTTTTATCAAAATATTAAATGTTCAGTGCAGTTTGACAGTGAAAGTGAAGTACAGAAGAGCAGAATGTGTTTGGAAAAACAAAGCTGTAAAAGTTATACAAACAACTGATATTCTATAAACACCAAACAAATGCACATTTATCTATACAAAATCATCTTTTTTTATCATGATTTCTTCCAAAATTACTCAGACACTGATATGCATCAGATTTTATGATCTGTGATAAAGTTTTGAGTGTTCACAGCATTTTGTCTCTGCAGGTGAACGGCATGCGTTATGTTCATGTAAACCTGTGTGGACTATCGGACTTACTGTGTCAAATACAGCCTCAGAATGTGGAAATATGGTCAAATAGAAAATAAAAAACATAGTGAAAGCATTATAAATATTCACAAAAATAACAGGACATATAAAATGGAATATAAATAAATGTTTCTAAGAGCAGCTGGTGCAGATGTGGACTGTGGGTCGGGACTGACCTGAGAGATTCTCTTTTGGACGTTTGTTTTTCAAACTGAGCTGTGATGGAGGAACGTCTGTGTTGGACGATGTGTCTGTGTTTGAATTGTGTTTTTATTTGTTCTAAAGGTCCAGGAACATGTTCACTGTGATGTGTTGTCCCTGTGTTGGAGCTGAAGCTGTATTTAGTACAGTTTAGTTTGAGTGTTTATAAACGTCACCTGAACCGAACATGAGCTGCTCTACTGTTCACCTGCAGAGACAAAAGGCTGTAAACACTCAAAACTTTATCACAGATCATAAAATCTGATGCATTTCAGTGTCTGAGTAGTTTTAGGAGAGATCATGACCAAAAAAGATGATTTTGTATAAAGAAATGTGCATTTGTTTGGTGTTTATAGAATATCAGTTGTTTGTTTAACTTTTACAGCTTTGTTTTTCCAAACACATTCTGCTCTACTGTACTTTACTTTCACTGTCAAACTGCACTGAACATTTAATATGTTGATAAAAGTTGATGAATTAAGATGTAAACTCTGCTTTGAGCAGATTTTTGATGAGAATATAGAGACTTTCCTGAAATAAGAGAGCGAGAATCACAGTTTGGCTATATTTCGAAACTGGGTTATAGCACTGGTTTTTGGGTCCTAAAACTATGAAAAAATGACTGAATTCAAAATGTGGCACATGTGCATGTAGTGGAGGCTCTGTGGAGTGTATATTTAAAAAAGTTATGGATTTGGAGTTGAAATGAAGTTTGTATGAAAGGCAAAAGTCAAAAATATAGCTGGAATCACAGACATGGAGGACACTGCCATTGAAATGAATGGAGAGCTGCTGCTGTTTTCAGGGTTTAGGCCCTGTAACTATTGTAAAAATATGTGAATTCAAAATCTGTTGAATGTGCATGTCAAGGAGGTCCTCTGGGATGGAAACATAATAATGGTTTCATATCTGAAGCACAAATGAAGTCGGTACAAAAGGTCAAAGATAGAAAACCTGCAGGATCGGCTCATCTCCATTGAAATGAATGGGGTTTTGCCGGGGTCATAAATGACCCCAGAGACCACGAGTGTAACTATTTGCTCTCATTCAAAAATGAAACATTTTTCAAAAACAGAACCTGCTCTACCTTTGAGCCTCTCCCAGTGCCCAATTCACCAAATACTTGGAGTTATATCCACTTCAGGATTTTCAGTGCTACAGGGCATTTTTTGGCTCAAAATTTGACTTTTCTTACATAAACATGGAAACTTGGAAAATTTACTATCAGTGTGTAACATGTAAAGGCTAGGCGGTTGACTGCGGAAGCTAGAATGCACAGAAGATGGTTCGTCACGGAGCCTGGGTTGTGAATGATTATACCAGAGCCATGGATTTCCATTTTAGTGTCTGTATTCTTCAAGCACATGACGGAACAACATGAGTACAGGAATCACAAAATAGTTTGGACAGTTCGAGGGCGGAGCAACGCGCCGCCAACGAATGGGAGGGGAAAAGAAAACCCAAATAAAAGGGGAAAGGGGGAAAAAAAACCCGTCCCGATATGTCCCACGGCCGGAATAGAGTTCGAGTTGAGCGGTAATCCAGTTAGGGCAGAGTTCAAGCGTATCGGATGGATGTGTGTTTTGCTTATCCTACCACGTATAGGTCCGAGGGTTCGTAGCTCGCCATCTCGTTAGGAGTCCTCGAGTTGGGACAATCGAGAGTTCAAGAGTTCATGGGGTAGGGTTGGACTTTGTTGGTTCCATACAAAAAACCTGACCTACAAGGCCAAAAAACACAGGTTAAGAAACCTAGTTACTAAAGTAACCAACGAAATAAAGTAAATCAATATCAATAAATAAATAAATCAATATGCATAAACATACATGCTGAATGCAAATGCATATTACACTCATGTGTAATGATGTTACCCCACAATGTGAGTTGTATCTGAAAGTTGTGTTCAGAATCAAAACAACTCAAATCACATTGAGAAAAATAATAAACAAAGTGCACCTTTAAATTCAGTGGTCGAATAATCCAAACACAAATGCAGAGTTTGGTATTCGAATTGGTATTGCGCAATATTCAGTTAAAATCAATGGGCTTCAATGGCCACCAAACATGTAACCATTTCAGCGGTAGTCACGAAAGTGACAAAAAACGCTCAAAACGGCAATAATTCTTTAGATTAGCGAACAAGCTAATCGTTTAAAGCAATGCCTACAATTCGGCTTTCACGATAGAACAAACAAACAATTCACCTTTGAGTTTAGAATGTTTAGCGCGGAGTCTCCAGGCGCGGCCCGACGTCTAAACACAGCGGAACCAGACAGGGGCTCTGGTTGAGGAACGGCAGCAACTATAGTGAAAGTAACGCTTCCGTGAGCAATCACACGGCAAAACGAGACATAATATAGGTTGAGAAGCGGATGGCAAAAGACTTACCTAGGATTCAGAACTTGAATCGCTAAGCTTGGAGCGTGTCGTTCATTTGTTTGGGGACGCCGAAAGATCATGCCACAGCCACAGTGGAGACGGAGAGGAAGTGAACCCGCGTGACCCGTAACTTGTAGGAAGTTGGAAGTTTGGGGTGGCGCAGGAAGAGGACCCGCAAAAATAAAAGGCTCTACTAAATGCGGGTTACAAGTGCATTTTTATGAAGTCAAACTAAAGATAGAACCACATTTATTTCAAAATGTTATTTTATGAGTGAAATATTAGAGAAACAAAATGGGGTCAAAAATGACCCCAGGTGACCAAGAGTGTAACTATTTGTTCTCATTCAAATGTATGAGAAAATTCAAAAATTGCATTAACACAAAAGTTTGACTATTTCCAATTGGAAACTGACCAGATAGTCCGAGTTATCCTCAGAATTCGATTTTTGATATTTTATGACTGTTGTTTGTTCAGGATTTGGTGTTTTTTTACATAAACGAGGCCTACAAACTGAAAAAAAATAAAAAACACAACATTTTTGTATCAGGCCATTAGTCTGAAGCTACACTAAAGATAGAACACAAACTTGTTAAAAAAGGTTATTTTATGGCTGAGATATTAGAGAAACAAAATGGGGTCAAAAATGACCCCAGGTGACCACGAGCATCCCTTACGGTCAGTTTCAGCGTCTGCGAAGGATTTGTGATGATGATGATAACTTTGAACATCATGCTCATGAGTTGGGACAAAGATTCAAGAGTAGAGGATTCAAAGAGGAAGTCATTGAAACAGCATATCAAAAAGCTAAAAGTCAAAATCGTAATGACTTATTAACTAAGAAGAAAAAACAAGAGAATCGTGTTAATCAAGCATACTTTGTGACACAATACAGCTCTGAAGCAAACAAAATTAAACAAATTATAAAACAGAACTGGAGTATCCTCACAAGCGACAGCCTACTGAGAGAAGCTCTCCCAGAAACTCCAACTATCAGTTTCCGAAGAGCTCCTATTCTCAGCAATAAACTGGTCAATAGCCACCTCCCTCCTCTACAGAAGGAAACTTGGCTTAGTTCAAAACCAGGAAACGACAGATGCGGTAACTGTACCCACTGTGACGCCATAAAGACCACTAACTGTTTTATGGACGCTACATCAAATCAAACATTTTCCATTAACTCTTTTATTAACTGTAGCACCAGTGCTGTGGTTTACAGGCTTGAGTGCCCATGTGGCTGTTTCTATATTGGTAGAACTAAGCACAAGCTAAAATGGAAATTTGCCAGAACATAAACAGGCCATACGTACAGGGAATCCTCTGTACCCCATGGCTCTGCATTTTAAACACTCTAACCGTGGACTTAACACCTTAAAAGCATTTTGTATAGATCACATCCCTGAGCCATTAAGAGGAGGCGACAGACTTAAAAGTCTCCTGCAGAGGGCGTCCTTCTGGATCTACACTCTGAAAGCAACAGAGCATCCAGGTCTCAATGGGGAACTGGACTTTACCCCTTTTCTTTAATGCTTCTGTTTATAGAAGATGTTTGTATATATGACTGTAAATAATGTGTAGATATTTGTATATCATCCTGATATGTATTTTTGTACATTTCCTTGTATTCTGAAATCCTGCTCATAGGATGTACTGCATCAGCTGACTGAGTTCCAGCCCCTATGGGTCATGTGACCACTTCATACAGTTTAAAAGCTGCTCACACATCACTCGAGTCCTGCCCTGACGAAAGCCTATACGGCTGAAACGCGTAGGCAATGTTTTAATCTAATGCAATAAAGACCAGCACCTTTTCTTTGAGCGCCTCAGTTTTGTATCTTTTTAAAGTCAAATGCTGATCCCTGCACTGAAGAGCACCAAAGTTAGATTTTTGAAAAAACAAGGATATCCAAGCAGCGCTCCTGCATGTTTTAGTTTGAACTCATGAACTCATGGCGTGTGTTTTGGAAGTTTTTGAAACTCTTGACTGATCTTTTATCGCCTCTAAACATATTCAGGAAGGTCATTACTCTTTATAAATGATGAACAAAGTCTTAGAAATGAGGAAATGATGATTTACAAATGCTTGGACAGTGGGACGTTTTATCAGATCATAGTGAGTTATGGCAGAATATGTCTTCATTTTACAAAGAGGGAATTTTATGATACTATTATAAATGTATTTGTACTCACCAAGCCTATGAAGCATCAGGACGAAGACGAGCACGAAGAGAGACATGTTTGAAAGACGTCTCCGAGCAGATCTGAGGCAGGACGACGCTGAGCTTCCTGTTTTCTGCTCTGTCTTATCTCCTTATTTGGTAGAGCCTTTTATTGTTGCGGGTCCACTTCCCAAACTTCCAACTTCCTAAAAGTTACGGGTCACGCGGGTTCACTTCCTCTCCGTCTCCACTGTGGCTGTGGCATGATCTTTCGGCGTCCTTAAAGGAACAGGCCACCGTTTTTACATACTGAGATATGTTCTTACCTCACTTTAGACGAGTTAATATATCCCCGTCTGGTCTTTGTCCGTGCGCTCTGTCAGGCAAACGGAGCACATACGCAGCCTCTCCCACATGTCATATAGCTCCAAAAAAGCTCACGATAGAAGCTACCAAGCTCTTCCACGTGTTCCCTATTTAAATAAAGTTACGTGAAGTGTTTTCATGCGAAGTATATTTACACAGAAATGTAGCATGTCCATTTTATAAGCAGATAAAAAGGGGGACTATATTGTGAGGCGTAATGATACAGGAGCAAAACGTCCACGCAGTAACTCCTAAAGACTTCCCGCTCACTTCCGACATCATCACATTCTAAATCGTGAACGCCGCCTGTTAAGAAAAAACTTGTGCTTGTTCCATTGGCAAGAATAGGTTTTATCTGCTTCAAGGCCAGACCAAATCCACTCAATCTTTAGATTTAATCTCTTCATTCAAGTAGATTTAAGTCATTTCTTAGTATTCTTAGAGAATTCTTTTAGGATTATGGCCTTAAAGGGTGCTCTGCTAAGACATATTAAGTAATTGACAGTATTTTTAACATTTCTGGAATACTTTAACAGGCATTTGAGCTCTGATTTGGGTCATAATATTTCTCAAAATCATCTCGAGGGCCAGAGTTTGATGATGGAGGGCCGGTTTTGACCCCCGGGCCTGACGTTGCCGACCCCTGCCCTATATCAAACATCCTGAAACATCCCTTTAAGAAAACGTGTTCTGAAACTTTAAAAACAGTAGCGTGATCTGAGTCTGAGGACTTTACAGAGTGAACATGTGGTCATTAGTGTTTCAAAGTCAGGAGCTTTTTCTCTCAGAGCCACATGTTCATTTCATCTGAACCCCTTAACTCCCGCCTGAACCCAGCACATTTTCTCCAGTTTGGCTTTACCCCAATCCAAAAGCTTCTGGAAAAAACGCTGTGAAAATAGCAACAAAACTGAGACGAAAACAAGGATGGAAATGTGACAAAAAAGTGACGAAAAATGGAAGAAAAAATGACACAAATTTGACAAAAAATGACAAAAATTTGATTAAAAAATTGATGAAAAAAATGGTAAAAAGATGACAAAATGTGACAAAAAAATGACAAAAAAATGACAAAAAATACCAAAAATGAGTTGAATACCCAACAAACAAATGATGGAAAAAAATGTGCTGACGTGAGGAAAAAGCTCCTCTCAGGCGGGTTCAGGCGGGAGTTAAGAGGTTATTGAAGGACACACGTGTGAAGATGATCCACAGTTGAAAGTAGAGAAGATGGAATTGTGTGAAAATACGGTGACACTGATAGATAAAAACATAAGGAGGAACCCCCTGGAGCTTATTTCTGGTCTCTTATATATTTTCATAATCAGACTGTAAACTTCTGTGACTGAACCCGTGTGACAGTAACACATGACACATGTACAGGACTGTCGTGTGAGCCAGTGATGAGCATTGTTTCTGTACTGGATATAACAAAGCTTTATTTGCGTCGCTCACTTTGGCTGTTGAACATTTCACAGAAAAGTTGAGACAAAATAGAGATCGGACTTTTAAACAAATGAAAAAACAATATCCAAACCAAACAGTGACGGTCAATAAGAACATGTTTGGATCCAAAAGAGCAAAGAGAAGCAGCTTCCTGTGGCCTCACCTTAGAGGCAAGAAAAGAAGCATTTCTGTGACGTCCGAAACAGAGACGACCTTTAACCCCTTAACTCCCACCTAAACCGAGCACATTTTCTCCAGTTTGGCTTTACCTCAATCCAAAAGCTTCTGGAAAAAAGGTGAGAAAATAGCAACAAAACTGAGAGGAAAACAATGATGGAAATGTGACAGAAAAGTGAGAAAACATTGAAAAAAAAGTGACGAAAAATTGATGAAAAAATGTGACAAAATGTGACAAAAAAAAGACAAAAATGTGATAAAAACTTGACAAAAAATTAAAAAAAATGTGACAAAAAGTGATACGAAATTGACAAAAAAATGACAAAAATTTGATAAAAAATTTATGATTTTTTTTTTAAAAATGTGACAAAAATGTGAGAAAACATTGACAAAAAAGTGACGAAAAATGGATGAATAAATGACACAAATTTGACAAAAAAATTAAAAAAAAATTAAAAAAATGTGACAAAAATGTGACAAAATTTTGATAAAAATTGGACAAAAAATGTATGATTTTTTTTTTTAAATGTGACAAAAAATGACAAATGTGACAAAAATGTGATAAAAAATGACAAAAAAAATGAGTTGAATACCGAACAAAAAAATGATGGAAAAGAAATGTGATGACGTGAGGAAAAAGATCCTCTCGGTTCAGGCGGGAGTTAAGAGGTTAAATAGACACACTGTTCTCCATCAGCGTCGGCCTCAGATGTGAGTACGCCGGCGTGCGCTCTTTGTTCTTCTCATCGATTTCCTCATCGAGTATCTTCAGATCAGCAGCAAACTCTTCCATCAGGCGGCACGGAGCGTCTTCTGTGAAATGCTGGTTCGGGAACTGGCCGAGAGCAACCTGAGGAGACAGAGTCAGGTTAAAGATCTGGATTAAAACGACACTGAATCTAAATGACGGTGCTCCAGCGGGACTCACAAAGTCAGAGGACTGTGAGTTCAGCAGCTTCATGACGGATACGCCTCTTTGAGTCGTGTTGTGATCAGGAAGTGTCTGCAGGACCGTTTCTAAAGTGGCGGTGCCTTTCTCAGTCGGGGGAGGTTTCTGTAAAGAGGTGGGAGTGTTGGGCATCCAGCTGCCATAGTCAGCCTGACCAACGATAGAGACATAAAGATTAAAGACAAATGTGATCAGGGATGTTCATGTGTAACGTCCTCTGAGTGTCAGGGTCAGAAACACACCTGCCCGTTGTTGACCACGGAGTGTTGGGCTGAGCAGGTGAAAATGACCATCGTTACAAACTTGACCAACTCATCAACGGTCTCGAACCTTTGAGGAATCCCTGAGGGAGATTGTTTTTCAGTAACGGGTGCCGTTGGATTCAACTACTACTATTAGTAATAATGAGCATCAGAACATCCACAGTGTCTGATTTGAACTCACCTGATGTTTCTCTAGAACCAAAGCCGTGCTCAAATATGTCCTGGATATAATCCTGCAGCTCAGTGTCTCGTTTGATTTCTTCGTCTTCCTTGTAGTAGTAGGTTAGTACTCCTTTCACATACCTTTAAAGATTTCAAATATAACATGAATCAAATCAGCAATGAACTGAACAATCAGTGTGAATCCAGTACTTCTCGATGATGTCCCAGAGCTTGAATCCATCGTCTCTGTAGTAGAAGTTTGGCACTGACTCCAGTCCTCTCTCTTTAACGTCCTCTTGGATACAGAGCGCCTCGTACGTCACAGTGGAATGACAGCGTCGCAGGAGGGCGGTCATTCCCTCCACACTTGCAGCTGCAAACTTTAAATCAATTGAAATATGTGAGTTTACTGTGTGTCTCACTGTATTTTAAATGTAATAATTACCGATGCAAAAACCCCATCTTCAGAAATCACCCTTTTCCTTGTGCCGACGTTGGTTTGTAGAGTGTAACGAGTGTGAGGAATGAGAAGCTGAAGAAGAACAAGTCTTCATTAGTCACACACATTACAGTCAAAGGCCTGGACCTGTCCCTGTGGTACCTTGTAGAGAGGATGCACCTTGGGCAGGTTCCTCAGTAAAGCCACAGCGTAGACTTCAGCCAGCAGGTGAGTGCGCAGCAGGTGAGCCGTGACCTGCTGTTTGTTAGAATCTGCACTTCTCACAAAGATCTTGGCCAATAACCAGTCGTACTCACGGTCGGTGGAGACAAAGATGGGGTTGTCCTTTCCTGGTTTCTGTTTGAGCTGAACACAAAGCACCATCTTTCATGAGCTTTACAAGCAAATTAACAAACAGGGTAACGTAGGCCGAGCCAAACCCCTCGAGCAGCATCATGGAGCACACATCAGAAGAAGACAGTGAAGACAGTGAGGAAGATCATGTCCCTCCGACCAAAATGAGAATCCCACAACCTGAGAAATCTATGCACAAAATGGGAGCTGAAATGTTGAAACAAGTTCCTCTGCCTGACCACAAAGAAAAGCTGCTTATAGGAGCTCATACTGGTGGTTTATATTCATATGTATTTATTATAAGACAGTGCATATTAACTAGCGGTGCAACTTAGCCAAGAGGCCAGTTTTCAGATGGACAGAAGGCGACCTACAAAAAAAGTCCAGGGTTAAAAATAAAGCAGTGATAGAGCATGATAAACATTGTCGGTGGAGAATAAAGCAGTGAAATACACAAGTAAAATAAAAGGAGCGACGCAAACGAACGGCAGGGACGGAGCAGCAGAGCAGCAAGACAATGTCAACAAGGAAGAATGATACAAACAACAGCAGGAAAACTAACACTTACACAGAGAAACTGACACTTAAACAGAGAAACTAACAGTTACACAGAGAAACTAACACTTACACAGAGAAACTAACACTTACACAGAGAAACTAACACTTACACAGAGAAACTAACACTTACACAGAGAAACTAACACACAGAGAAACTAACACTTACACAGAGAAACTAACACTTACACAGAGAAACTAATACATACACAGAGAAACTAACACAGAGAAACTAACACTTACACAGAGAAACTAACACACAGAGAAACTAACACTTACACAGAGAAACTAACACTTACACAGAGAAACTAACACTTACACAGAGAAACTAACACTTACACAGAGAAACTAACACTTACACAGAGAAACTAACACTTACGCAGAGAGAAACTAACACTTACACAGAGAAACTAACACTTACACAGAGAGAAACTAACACTTACGCAGAGAAACTAACACTTACACAGAGAAACTAACACTTACACAGAGAAACTAACACTTACACAGAGAGAAACTAACACTTACACAGAGAAACTAACACTTACACAGAGAGACTAACACTTACACAGAGAAACTAACACTTACACAGAGAGAAACTAACACTTGGGGCACAGAGCGTGGCACAGAGCGTGGCACAGAGCGTGGCACAGAGCGTGGCACAGAGCGTGGCACAGAGCGTGGCACAGAGCGTGGCACGCTGTGGATCCGGAACGCTTTTGCCTCAAAAGTGCTAACATTTGTACTGATTTTACTGAATACAAACTTGTGACCACACAGCGGCAAAATGCCTCCAAAATCGGCAAAACATGAGAAGTTGGAGGAAGAGTGCGTGTCACTCAGCCAAGTGAACGATCTGTTGCACCAGCAGAAAGAAGCGTTCACTGCGCTATTGCATCAACAGCGAGACAATTTTCAGAGCTGCATCAAAGTCTTCGTGGAAAATATGAACACCAGGTTGGACTCGTTGACAAAGGATATACAAGAAGTTAAAGTGAGTCTGCAGTACACGCAAAAGGACGTAGATGACCTAAAAACAAACGCTGCTAAGCACGCTGAGCGCAGCGACACAATGCAGTCGGACATTTACAAAGTCTGTGACAGTTTACTCACAATGACAGATAAAATGGAATACCTGGAAGGTCAGTCCAGAAGGAACAACCTCGTGTTTGATGGCATCGCTGAGTCACCCAGTGAAACTTGGGCGGACACGGAAGAAAAAATCAAAAAAGTTCTCACGGAGAATCTGCACCTGGAGCGGACGGTAGAAGTGGAGCGGGCGCACCGCACCGGCAAACCAGGGGTGGGCGAAAGACCGAGGCCAATAGTGGTCAAGCTGCTGCGCCACAAGGACCGAGTCACCATACTCCAACGCGCAAAAGCTCTGAAAGGAACGAACATCTACATAAACGAAGACTACACAGACGCTGTCCGAAGGAAAAGGAAAGAACTGCTGCCAGATTTGAAAGCGGCGCGCATGAGAGGGGACATTGCCTTCCTGCGCCACGACAAACTTGTCATTCGCCCTCGGAGCAGTACACCGATTCACCATTAGGATTGTTGCACAATTCTGGTATGTTGAAGCACTTCATTTCAAATGGCCTCTAACACATCTAGCATAGGAAGTTCCGATTTAGATCATTCAATAAGGAGAATTACAGAAGCATTCGAACTGGACTTTAAATACCCGCAATATGATCTACAGAACACTGAGAATGACATCGACCCTGAAAACAACTTTTTCACCAGAACTGTTAATGACTGTCAGTATTACACAGAGGATCTTCACAATCGTAAATTCCAAAACATTAATGCATTCTCTATTATCCACTTCAATAGTCGAAGCCTTCAAGCAAATTTTGATCACATTAAGAACTATTTAAATCAATTTTCTAAGCCATTCAACGTAATTTTAATATCAGAAACGTGGATTCAAATTGACAGAGAAAAGGAGTTTTCAATTGAAGGGTATGAGTTTATAAGTATGAATAGAAGAAACAAGCATGGTGGGGGTGTAGCTATGTTTGTAGACTCTAATTATAGTTTTAAAGTGATTGAAAATAAGACTATGGTGGTGGATGATGTTCTTGAATGTCTTACTGTTGAAATTACAAGGGAAAAAGAGAAAAATATTATTGTAAGTTGTATCTATAGAGCTCCTAGCTCTGATATAGATGTCTTTTCTAATTGGATGGAGGAGCACTTTTCAAGCACAAATCAGAAAGTCATGTTTGTAGGGGGAGATCTTAACATTGATCTGTTAAATCCAAACAATCATAAAAAGACGGACGAATTTATTAATACGTTATTCAGTATAGGTTTGTTTCCTCTAATAACTAAACCGAGTAGAATTACATCCCACAGTGCCACTTTAATTGATAACGTTCTTTCTAATGAAATAGAAAATAATACTATCAGCGGTTTAATGATAAATGATATCAGTGATCACCTGCCGGTTTTTGTATTGTACAAAAATAATCACCAAAAAAATGAACCAGGAAACATGCATTGGTTCAGAAGGGTAAAAACAAAGAAAACTATTGATGCCCTTAAAAAGGAGCTATCAAAGCAGGAATGGAGTCATATATACAGAGAGAATGACACTAATAAAGCATACGAGGAGTTTGCGCGAATATTTCAAAAAGTGTATGATAAAAACTGCCCAATGAGGAAATACTGTAAAAACAGGAAGTGTAAGGATAATCCATGGATGTCTAAGGGATTGCTAAATGCATGCAAGAAAAAAAATTCTCTTTACAAAAACTTTATAAAAAACAGAACAAAAGAAGCTGAGGATAAATATAAGAAATATAAAAATAAATTGATAAGTATTGTTAGAAAATGTAAACAAGAGTATTATAATAAGTTATTGGATAACAATAAGAATAATATTAAAGGCTTATGGAATATCTTAAATTGTATAATTAGAAACAAACCAAGAATGATTAATTATCCACAACATTTCAAAGATGAGGATAGAACTATAAATAATATGAATGAAGTAGTCGATACATTTAATAAATTCTTCGTCAATGTTGGACCGAACCTTGCTGCAAAAATTGCAAACGTTGAGAAGTACAACTGTGATCTGATAGACAGAAATCCTACGTCCTTGTTCCTAAATCCTGTGAAGGAAAATGTAATATTGGATATTGTTAGAGGGTGTAAAAATAAAACCTCGACAGATTATTATGATATGGATATGAAGACCTTAAAATCTGTCATTGAAAGTATCTCTAAGCCGTTAACACACATCTGTAACTTATCGTTACAAACTGGACAATTTCCTGACAGTATGAAAGTAGCAAAAGTGATTCCTCTGTTCAAAGCTGGAGATAACCATTTCCTTACAAACTACAGGCCTGTTTCCCTTTTACCGCAATTCTCAAAAATCTTAGAGAAGGTTTTTAATTCTAGACTCGACAGCTTTATTGAAAGAAATAACTTGCTCTCTGAGAATCAGTTTGGTTTTAGGAATAATCATTCAACTTCGCACGCACTCTTTGATACAATTGATGAAATAACTAATGCTGTAGATAACAAGAAATATGCAATAGGGTTATTTATTGACCTAAGTAAAGCGTTTGATACAAAAAACTATGATATATTAATTGATAAACTAGAACATTATGGGATTAGGGGGGTAGCTCTACAGTGGGTCACCAGTTACTTGAAAAATAGAAAACAATGTGTGAAAATAGGTGAATACCAGTCGAGTTGTCGAGAAATTGTGTGTGGTTTACCTCAAGGTTCCATTCTGGGTCCAAAATTGTTTAATTTGTACATTAACAAAATTTGTAAAACATCTCAAATTCTTAGATTTATCTTGTTTGCAGACGATACAAATATTTTTGCTTCAGGAGACAACTTAAAGCAACTGTGTCAGATTGTTAACTTGGAACTCAAGAGTGTCAATAAGTGGTTCAAACAAAACAAATTGTCACTAAATCTGAGTAAAAGCAAAATGATGATATTTGGCAACAGTAAATCTAATGCTCAGGAGGCAATTCAGATAGAGGGTGTTGTTATAGAGCGGGTGCACAAAATCAAATTTCTTGGAGTCATTATAGATGACAGAATCACTTGGAAATCACACATTAAATATATATCTACTAAAATATCAAGAAGCATTGCAGTAATAGCAAAAGCAAAGCACATTTTAAACGTCAAAGCTCTACATACCCTATACTCTTCACTGATTTTGCCCTATTTATACTATTGTACTGTGGTTTGGGGTAGTACCTATAAAAACACAGTTAAACCAATAGTATTGCTGCAAAAAAGAGCTGTCAGATTAATTCATAAAGTTGGGTTTTTAGACCACACAAATCCACTATTTTTCAAATCAAAGATCATGAAGTTCTGCGACATTGTTGAGTTCCAAACGGTACAGATGTTATACAAAGCAAGATATAAAGTGTTACCAAACCAAATACAAAGAAGGTTCCAAGAACGTACTGGTCGTTATGAATTACGGGATGAATTAAACTTTAGGACTCAGAGTCATAGCTCCACTTTGAAAAGTTTCAGCCTGACAGTTAATGGTGTACAATTGTGGAATAAATTGGAGATGGAGATGAAACGATGTCCAAACCTTAACCTGTTCAAATATAAATACAAACAAAAGATTTTTGAAAAGTACAGAGAAGAAAAAACATGTTGACACTAGGGGGAGCAGTAGGATCAATTTGCTGCTCTGAACGGTTGTCATTCTATTGTTTATAATTGCAAATAGAGAAGTAGGGCAGGCGAGCTACAAATCTGCTGAGAGGCCCCTCCCAACGGGCTCATGAACCTCGTCTTTTAATGCACCTCACAGTACAGGAACATCTTCTTAAAAAAAAAAAAAAAAACCAGATGTTAGGGCAGCTGGGTGGGGGTTTGTTGATGGGGAGCTAACGCCCTCTTCGACTAGCCCGCTCGACACCCTGGCTTTTTAACGCACTACACTATGCAGGGCTTAAATACTTTCTACATATTACATAATTCATTGGTATTGATTGATGACATTGATAACCATTCGACTGACAATCGTTCGCCGTTTGTAACTTGCTTTGTACCAAACATTGTATATGTAACGAGACTGTTGTTGTAGTTGTGCTGCGCTTCTCTTCTGCTAAATTCTGTTAATTACATGAACATTCCCTTAAGTGCTTTGTAAGTGTGGTCCACTTTGAAATGTAACAGGTTCCTTGCTAAGGAGGCAAATCCAATTATGATGTTGCTTAATGTATCATTGTATCATAATGTGTTAAATCACAGACGGGTACGTTGTGCTCATGTGTGTGCATGCTGTGTTCCAAGGCTCTAGTACTTTGTAATATGTTCTTTGGTACTATTGTTGTGATATACACTTTTATTGTAATGATTTCGGGGTGGGCGTCTATAAGCTTTTGCTTCAGCCCACTCCTTTTGAGCAGAATTTTAACTGCTCAAATGAACAAATAAACTAAACTAAACTAAACTTACACAGAGAGAAACTAACACTTACACAGAGAAACTAACACTTACGCAGAGAAACTAACACTTACACAGAGAAACTAACACTTACACAGAGAGAAACTAACACTTACACAGAGAAACTAACACTTACACAGAGAGAAACTAACACTTACACAGAGAAACTAACACTTACACAGAGAAACTAACACTTACACAGAGAAACTAACACTTACACAGAGAAACTAACACTTACACAGAGAAACTAACACTTACACAGAGAGACTAACACTTACACAGAGAGAAACTAACACTTACACAGAGAATCTAGCACTTACACAGAGAAACTAGCACTTACACAGAGAAACTAACACTTACACAGAGAAACTAGCACTTACACAGAGAAACTAACACTTACACAGAGAAACTAACACTTACACAGAGAAACTAACACTTACACAGAGAGAAACTAACACTTACACAGAGAAACTAACACTTACACAGAGAGACTAACACTTACACAGAGAAACTAACACTTACACAGAGAAACTAACACTTACACAGAGAAACTAACACTTACACAGAGAAACTAACACTTACACAGAGAAACTAACACTTACACAGAGAGACTAACACTTACACAAAGAGAAACTAACACTTACACAGAGAAACTAACACTTACACAGAGAGACTAACACTTACACAGAGAGAAACTAACACTTACACAGAGAAACTAGCACTTACACAGAGAAACTAACACTTACACAGAGAGAAACTAACACTTACACAGAGAGAAACTAACACTTACACAGAGAAACTAACACTTACGCAGAGAAACTAACACTTACACAGAGAGAAATTAACACTTACGCAGAGAAACTAACACTTACACAGAGAAACTAACACTTACACAGAGAAACTAACACACAGAGAAACTAACACTTACACAGAGAAACTAACACTTACACAGAGAGAAACTAACACTTACACAGAGAAACTAACACTTACACAGAGAAACTAACACTTACACAGAGAGAAACTAACACTTACACAGAGAAACTAACACTTACACAGAGAGAAACTAACACTTACACAGAGAAACTAACACTTACACAGAGAGAAACTAACACTTACACAGAGAGAAACTAACACTTACACAGAGAAACTAACACTTACACAGAGAGAAACTAACACTTACACAGAGAGAAACTAACACTTACACAGAGAAACTAACACTTACACAGAGAGAAACTAACACTTACACAGAGAAACTAACACTTACACAGAGAAACTAACACTTACACAGAGAAACTAACACTTACACAGAGAAACTAACACTTACACAGAGAAACTAACACTTACACAGAGAAACTAACACTTACACAGAGAAACGAACACTTACACAGAGACACTAACACTTACACAGAGAAACTAACTCTTACACAGAGAGCTAAGACGTCAGTGGAAAATGACAAGAACAAAAGAACACAACAAACACACACAAGGGTCGTCACAAGAGGGCAGCAAAGAGTTTAACGATGACGGGTCTGGCTTTTTATCAGCCATTTGATGAGATGTGAGTGGAATAAACTAAAGGAGGTGTTTCTCTGATTGTAGTTGGAAGACTGCTCAGTCTTTTGAAGCCCTGACTGTATTATGCAGACTGATGAAATCCCTGAGAGGTGGGGGTGCCAGGCCATGCAAAATGTTAAATCAGACACATGTTGGTGAAGTTGAATGTTGTGTTTGGAGAGGAGGTTTGTATAAGGACTGTCGTGGTTTGGTGTTTTCGGCTTGAGGTTTTGTGGGAAAGAATCATTGAGTGCATGAACACTTTGGCTGCTTGGGTGGACATGGATTTTCTGATGAATCTGAAGTTAGACGAATTAAATATAACTCAGAGCATGTTGTTGTTCAGTACCCTGGAGGCGACACATAAATGTCCACACTCCGTATGTGGACGTGAAGTCTCACCTGAATGGCCACAGGCTTCAGTTCATCCTCAGGAGTTCTGTGGAGGAGGACAAGAGGAGCCGCCAGATACTGCTGTTTATTATTGATGAGACCAGTCTGGACTCCATCCAAATCCTTGTAGTCGCACAGGAACAAGTTTCCATTCTGAAATATGAATTAGCATAAAATTAACTCTTTATCTGTGTAATCATCACAATATCTTTCATTCAAACCATCGTCTAAAGCGGGGGAGGAAGTGTTGTGGAGGTCAGATTTCCTTTGATTTCTTGGGAATCTCAGGAATTTTAAACATATAAGCAAGAATATTTCTGAAAATCATCTTGGGGCCAGAGGCTCTTTGCTGAGGGGCCGGATCTGGCCCGTGGACCTGACATCTAACTAATAACAAAGCATTATTATGTATGACACGTGTTGGAGAGCCTTTATTCCAACATGTTTCATACATGTCTCACACATGTAGAGCTCTCACATCTTAACCCCTTAACTCCCACCTGAACCCAGCACATTTTCTCCAGTTTGGCTTTACCCCAATCCAAAAGCTTCTGGAAAAAAGCTGTGAAAATAGCAACAAAACTGAGACGAAAACAATGATGGAAATGTGACAAAAAAGTGACGAAAAATTGGTGAAAAAGTGGCAGAAATGTCACAAAAATGTCACAAGAAATTGACGAAAAAATGTGACAAAATGTGACAAAAAATGACAAAAATGTGACAAATATTTGATAAAATGTTGACATTTAAAAAAAAAAAAGTGATTAAAATTTGACACAAAAATTACAAAAAATTGACAAAAAATGACAAAAAATGAAGAAAAAATGTGACAAAAAAATGACACTTTTTATTTTTAAATGTGATAAAAATTTGACACAAAATTACAAAAAAATGACGAAAAAATGACAAAAATGTGACAAAAAAATGACAAAAATGTGACAAAAAAATGACAAAAAAAAATAAAATAAAAATTGACACAAATTTTTTTTAAAAATGGCGAAAAATGACAAAAAAAATGACAAAAAATATCAAAAAAATTACAAAAAAATTACAAAAATGTGACAAAAAAATGACAAAAATGTGACAAAAAAATGACAAAAATGTGACAAAAAAATGACAAAAAAATTAAAAAAAATGTGAAAAAATAAATAAAAAATGTGATAAAATTTGACACTAAAATTTTACAAAAATTGCGAAAAATGACAAAAAAATTACAAAAAAATTACAAAAAAATGACGATAAATGTGACAAAAAAAATGACAAAAAAATGACAAAAAAATGACAAAAATGTGACAAAAAAAAATATGACAAAAAATTGACGAAAAAATGACAAAAAAGTTACAAAAATGATGAGTTGAATACTAAACAAAAAAATGATGGGAAAAAAATGTGATGACGTGAGGAAACAGATCCTCTCGGTTCAGGCGGGAGTTCAGAGCTTGACATCAGCAGAGCCTGAATCTAACATCTACTTCACAGGGTCAGATCTAATCCCAGAGAAGAGGATCATTGAAATGGGTAAAGACCTTCAGTTCCTCTGATAATGCCTTGGTTCCCTCCAGTGTGACCAGATCATCAGTGACAGGGAACTTTTCGGGCAGACAGTCGCAGCGTTTGATCATCATGGGGTTGACGCCGTTCAGACACTGGTAACCAAAGAAAGCGTCTTCTCTCCAGTTCTGTTTCACATAAACTGAAGAACAGAACCAGTGATAACAAACACATATATGCTTCTCATGGGGGTCAGTGAATGTGAATGTTCCTGGACATTACCTGACACGTCTGAGGTGATGCTTTTGGCCAACGCTTTTTCAACGGCTTCAAAACTCTCCCAAGAGTCTATGCCCCAAATCCAGTTATACATCTCCATCATCTTGTCCTTCAGCATTCTACACACGTGTCCTTTGTTAGTACATACGTGATGAAAGCATGTTCTTAGTTCACTTCAGGACTTACTCAAGAGTAGCATTGAGGAAAAAGTCTTTAGTCTTCGTGAAGGAGAAGCGGACTTCCGACGGCAGAGCGTAGACGTCGTCTGCATCGATGCATTGGGGTAAACCCTCCTTATACACTTTCCAGCTGGAAGAGACGGAAACGTGAGCTGGAACATGGAGCTCACGATCCTACTGTGTGTGATCTGAAGTTCACACGCCCCTCCCTACAGTCATTGTTCTGTCATTCTCCCTCATCGTCCTCTTTGCTCGTGTAATAAAGTTTACTTCACTCTTTTTTCAGGTCGTGGTCGTTGTGAGTGAATTATTATCATGTTTTGTACTTGCCAGTATTTGTCCTTCCTCCTGTCGAGCTCCTGCTGTCTCGTGTACTTATACTTGTCTGAGTTATGTTGTTCCCAGGATCTCAGAGCTACAGAGACAATACATATAATACATATCGTTACACAGACCTTATAAACCAGAGTCATGCCCGTCTAAACACTTCACAAACGCCTCAACGACATTTTGACCAGTTTTCACACCTGAACAAGGAAGTGTTGGAATCACATGACCATCTGAGGAAAGGGACTGAATATGGGACGGATGATCTGGTGGCTCCAGTGTGGCTCATATTGATTCATGAGTAATCTTTGAATCGAGGCCCCGCCCCTGTTCTCGTCCTCAGTTCAGCCCACAGCGCCCCCTGCAGACTTAGCTCTTCATGCACCTATTTGACATACTTTAATATGAACCCCCGGCTCATGTCGTCTGTACTCACATATGTGCACATCAAAAAAGAAAACACGACACGCCCTTTAACAAATCCTGTGTGAGACGTTTGGGAACAGCAGGAAGCCTGGCTGAATGTAGTGAGTGAGTGAGTGGTGGTGGGAGGGGCTGATGGCAAAGATTGACAGCTTCACTTCCATCAGTCTACCCCAGGGCAACTGTGGCTACAACATGATGAGAATAGTACAAATAGTATAGTAATAGTAAAAAAGAATAGTAAAAAAGTCAATATCAAGCATTGGCTTAAATGACTTGAATTGAGGAAATGTTTCTTGTTTTGTCGGTTTTCACTCATTTAGACACTTTTCCTGATCGGACCGAGTTTCCTTTGCTTGTTTGAGGACATTTCAGACCAGTTCTAGGGTAAATCTCGCTTGAAATAAGAAAGTAAAATTGCCAATGAGATAAGACTGATTTTCTTTCCCCATTGGCAAAGAAAATGACCTGAAATAAGGACGAAATGTATCGAAACGAGTCAGAAACATCTCAGAACAAGTGAAATAATCCAGGACAAATGCCCAAAACAACTAACTTTGGATTATTTTGCTCAAATTGAGACGTTTATACTGATCTAGTTCAATACTTTATGCAGTGCAGTGTTGTAATCCTGACCTTTGCCCTCACAGAAGCTGTACTCCTTGGTTCTCTTGATCCAGTGGTAAATGGGAAACTTGAAGACTTTCTCCTCTGGAGAAGTCACCTCCACCTTCTCTACAAACCAAGGGTTCTCAAAGACGTTCCTCTGCTTTTGGAGCTGAACACACAGCAGTTCTCCCAGGGGGTTTCCACACGTCAGCGTTAACGTAGTTTCCTGAAACACATTTACATTTGCTGATTTATTCTGGGGTTGATTAAGAAAAGTTTAAAAAAGACTTACCGTCCCAGTCATCCTGGTCCAGTCGCTTTCACCATCTTCACCCACTAGTTTAATGTTGATCATGTCTAAACTGTCAGCCAGACTGTAAGCAGTGAAGACCTTTACTGTGTAAGTCAGCATTTTCAGCGAAATTGAGAAACCGGATTCCTGAAAATGCACAAAAGAAACTGTTCCAGAAGAAAAGAGTCAATGTGGAGCTGAGGTGGTTTCTGGACTGAGATCTGCTCCTTTATGAGCAGCAGCCTGTGATTATGTGGGAGGAGCTTGGCCCAAAAACCTGTTTGTCAAGACGGATTCATTTTGATCTTTCCCAAGAAATGTTGGCGTTAAAACGCCCTGAAGGGAAACTGTAAACATGTCTCTGCCAAATGAGTTTAAACTGAGGGGACGGTCTCGTCTTCTGGAAGACGGTCTCGTCTTCTGGAAAACGGTCTCGTCTTCCGGAAAACGGTCTCGTCTTCTGGAAAACGGTCTCGTCTTCTGGAAAACGGTCTCGTCTTCCGGAAGACGGTCTCGTCTTCTGGAAAACGGTCTCGTCTTCCGGAAGACGGTCTCGTCTTCTGGAAGACGAGACCGTTTTCCAGAAGACGGTCTCGCTCCAGGTTTAAGCTGCGTCAAACTGAGTTTAACCTCTTAACTCCCACCTGGACCGAGAGGATCTTTTTCCTCACGTCATCAGATCTTTTTTCCCATCACATTTTTTTTCGGTATTCAACTCATTTTTGTAACA
This sequence comes from Gobius niger, assembly GCF_951799975.1. Classification (NCBI taxonomy): domain Eukaryota; kingdom Metazoa; phylum Chordata; class Actinopteri; order Gobiiformes; family Gobiidae; genus Gobius; species Gobius niger. The sequence continues at coordinate 2,130,527 of NC_136853.1, read as the reverse complement.
TTTTTTTCATCAACTTTTCGTCACTTTTTTGTCAGTGTTTTCTCACTTTTTTTTTTCACATTTTTGTTTTTTTTTTTGTCATTTTTTGGTCATTTTTTTTGTAAAAGTTTTGTCATTTTTCGTCACTTTTTTGTCACGTTTTTGTCATTTTTTTGTCAATTTTTTGTCATTTTTTGTCAATTTTTTGTCATTTTTTGATTTATTTGGTCATTTTTTCATCAATTTTTCGTCACTTTTTTGTCACATTTCCATCCCTGTTTTCGTCTCAGTTTTGTCACTATTTTCACAGCTTTTTTCCAGAAGCTTTTGGATTGGGGTAAAGCCAAACTGGAGAAAATGTGCTCGGTTCAGGTGGGAGTTTAGGGGTTAATCCATGAGTCAAGGTTCCTCACAGATTTATTTGGGAATTTTCAAGGACATTTTCTCAAACTGCATTTTCATGACTTTAGTCACTACAGACTGAACTTTCCAGGCTTGGACTCAACAATATCATCAGGGCTTTTTTCAAACAGATTTTAAAATAACTAATTCCACCTGATTGAATTTTGAATTTCAACAAGCAAACATCTTTGTAACTAAATGTCACAAAATATAACCACACATTTAAACTTGTGTCGATCCATTATTCACATTTTGTAGCTGAAAATTAAAGTTTTAAATTTAAGGCATTTTGGCAGAAAACTCACTTTATATTTTTCATCATATTTTTGTCAGTTATTTACAGAAGTTTCAAATTGTTATCTCTACGTTTAAAAGGTTTCCAGCTGTAAAAGTCTTACCTGGAGCACGGTCTGCTGCAGCGCACAGATCAATGACCCCCCCTGACCGTTTATATAGACCTCACTGAGCCTGGACTTTGACCCGCCTCCCACTCACTTCCCCAGAATCCAGATGTAAAGTTGCCAAAGTCACAGGCGTGTCTGCTCTGAGCCAATCACAGCCCTGAGACCTTTTCTACAGAATGATGAGTGGGGACACTGGTCCAGGGCTGAACTCTGTCCTGCTCAGTGTTGCTTTTTCCTCAGAATCATAAACCCCTCCCTCGGTGACGAGGTCATGCACAAGAATCAGACAATGATACAGATGTGTAGCACCGATAAAACCACTGTACAAAGGCCTGACTGTGGGAGATCACAAAGGTGTCAAACTAGCGCCACCTCCTGGTCATGTCCAGACGCCTGGAGGACGCCATACCTGGGGTCACAACATGGCCCCTCCTGCAGCTGCTGCCAGTCCCGTATCTGCCACAGACCAACAGGTGAACGGAGCTGTTTCAGACAGCACCATGTTCATAAAGGAAGAATCATTCTACAGGAAATCAATCTTTAAGAGATGGTGCCAAAAGACACAGAAGGTACAAGCAAAGATATTTAGGCCCGAGCGCCATCAGGGCTGGGGAAGGGCCTCTTGTAATCATATAGAAAAGTCCGCGCACGAATCGGTCAAACATGCACTAACGCACTCCTCTCTGATCAGAAAAAAAACATTGTAATTTATGGGCTCTGTACAATTACAATGTTGATTTTTGCTTTATATCTGTATGTGCACGGGACGTACATATATAATGCAATATATGGTGAGTATGGTTAGTTTTACGAAAATTAAAATAATTTGGCACAAAATTGTATTAAGTCGCTCCGATCAGAAAAGTCAATCACACCTATGCCATATTTTTCACGGTGTTGCCGTAGCGATGACCAGAATGTCCCAGTTTTTTTTTCTGATGGAAAAATGTTAAACTCCATAATTCAGCAACATGTGCTGTTTCTATCTCCTCCCAGGAAAACCTGGTGAAGAAGATCTAGAGAAGTGAAGAACCAAAGGTTGTCCAAAGTACTTGGATAAACTAAGTATTTTCAACCCTAAGTAAAATTTAAAAATATGCTTCAGTTTGCAGATATAGTGTGATACAAATTCATCCAATGACTAAACAAAGGCTGTGTATTATTGGCACAAAGACACTTTCTCTGAAACTAATTGAAAAATACAAAGTATGATCTATGAGCTCAAGGACTGTAAACCTGAATACAGTTGAGAAAGACATAAAAACTCGCATAAATCTTAAAGTTTTTTTTTAAGTTAAGTTAAGTTTTATTTCCATCTAGATTAAAATGGTTTTGTTCATAACATTAAAATGATAAATGTTGAGGGTCTTTTGCGTCATGACATCACGATGCTTGCGTGACGTAGTTCTGCGCAGCCGCAGTCGCTGCTGCTGAGGGAGCGTCCGCCTTTGACCTCCAAGAACTTCTACGGCCTGAATCAGGTAAAGCACTTTATTCATATCCAGCGACAGGATGTCTGAGTTCAGTTTGCAGGTAGTTTGACCCCAGAGGAATTGTTTATGCTTCAGATTGAACTGTTTAATCGATAAAGCGTCGGACCTTTTCCCGCTCCTTTTTTTAAACTGCAACGACGCACTTCCGCCCGCGTCCGACAGACGAAAATCCTTAAAAAAAATAACCGTGAGGACCTTTTTAAATATGCACGCGGGTAATTGGTGACGGCAAAGTGCAAGTAACGTTAATATCTTTTACTATATCGTTTTCAGTGCTGTTTTTTCTACGTGCTGGCAGACGCACGGAGCTCTGAGAGAACTAACTCTGACAAGTTATTTTTAATTTGAAGAGCAGGTTATATTTCTTTGGGCTAATAGAAGAAATTGCAGTCATTGTAGAATTAATCTTTGATTGTAAAAGGGCTTAACCAAAATAAACTGTATCAGCTGCTTATGGGCATGAAAGGGTGCAATGCAAATGGGCTACAATGATCCCTGTTCAAGATAATGTAGAATAGATTTGATTAGGTCATTGTCCAAAGAACTTTTGATTTATTGGCCAAATCGCCCACCCCTAGATTAATCCCATTTGTTTTTGTAACGCAGGTTTACAAGTGCTTGACAAGAAAGGAAATTATAGCACAAAACAAAGGTAAGACCATGCACATGATTATTCTATTTTACTGCTTTTGTTTATTGGCTTATTGTGTGTTTGAGGCTTTCCCCCCCTCTTCTTCCAGCCTGGCTACTCCCAAGCAGGGTCGATTCTTTATCCTCTCCTTTTCACCTAGATGACCCTTGAGCAAGACACTTCCCCCATCTTGTCTCCAGTGTCTGCACACGCTGCAGTATGAATCGGAGAGTGTCATGTAGGTGGAACAGCGCTATCGAGGCCATTTACCATGGTTTATGATACATATTTTAATTATGTCAAGGATACCTGTCAGAGTACTAATAAATGTTTATGTCTGTCTAGAGATTCAACTGTACAAACACCATCTTACTAACTTCATTGATATCCACAAAGAACACGGTAAAGTGAGTGACTGTTGCTATAGTTATGTTCAGGTGAAGTGTTCTGACTTCAGTGTCCTGTTTGTCCATGTTACAAATCCAGGAGGAGGTGCTGTGATCTGGAGGCCTGTGTGAGGATGAAGACATGAAGGCTTTCCAGTGTCACCAGTGTGTCGTACAGTCTGTGGAAATGAAGCCCACACTGTGACAGAGACTCAGCTCATCAGTCAGAATGTAAGAAGAGTCAGGTTTCACTTTGTACCGCTCATCCATTATTAAAGTACCGCTCATCCACTACTGAAGTACTCACAAATGTGAATGTTCTTCAATGTTTTTGTTGCAGTCGACTTGAGGCTCTGGGATCTCGTGCACTGACACATTAGGATGAGAAGCACTCACTGAAAGACCCGTCTTCGCTTTAAAAGTGAGTAAATGCAATGCACTTGCTAAAGTACATTCAGTGACGCATTTCCAATGTAAGTACTTTTTCTGGACTCATAGTGTTGCAGCCAATTATTTCTTCTTTTTAAGTGGTCGCATTTCCATGCACTAAGTTGCACATTTATACAAGCTTAATAAGAATGTAATCTATAGTAGGAAGCACAAACTGTTGTGGTCCCCAACCTGGAGCAGGTGTGTGTGTTACTTAATGTAACAATGCACACAAAGCTCTCGACTCTAAAGCTTTGTGTGCATTGTTCATCTGTTTGCATAGATCTTTTTAATGCCTGGCTTATAACGTGTTGGAGCAATATTGGACACATTTAAACAACAACAAAAATTATAAAGTGCTGATGATGAAAAACAATCAAACCAAAAGATTCCAAGCTCAGGTTCTCTACAGTCGGCCTGGAGCTTGTGGTGCTGCACAATATCTTTGATACTGAGCTGTGGGGTGTTTATTACTGGGATCTACTCTCCTAAATGTAAAGTATTTACTGATGTCCTTTGTGCTTTATTCCAGTCACACGAGGACCTGCAGTACCTGGAGGAGCCTCTGTCCTCCCCGGTGCTGCTGTTCCTTCAACAACAACCTTCCAAAGAGGACGTCTCTGCTTAAGGTTATAATCCTTACGGGCGAACTGTATTTTTATTTTGATCCATAAAGAATCAATTTGTTTGAATTGTTCTAAAATTACTGCCACATGACACTTTGAGGAAAAAAAATAAATGCTGATGTTTTCATATTGCTTTTCTGGTTTTGATTTCAGTAAGATTTACATGCTTTAAACAAGCACTGGTTTCAGGTTTTTAGAGCTAGTTTTAGGATAAATTTTGGTTCATTTTAAGATATATTGACTTGTTTCAGGATAATTTCCACTTTTTTTAAGTAAGGTTAACTATAAACAAAAGTTGATATGCTCATAATAAGTATATTTTCCTTATAGATGAATCTAAAGATAAGTTTTCTGAGCTTGAAATAAGTCTTGCTTATTTTGTACTGCTTGTTTCAAGATTTTGACATCTTATTTTAAGATTTCTTACTAAGTAAAATTAACTTGCTGCATGGACAGATAATTTGACTAGTTTTAAGTATTTTTATCTTGAAATGCTGGTATTTTATCTTGGTTTTAGCTACCTCTTATTTGCAGTGCACTCACGGGGAATGTGGGACATGAAGGGGTTGGGAACCACTGAAGTATAATATTCTCTCGTGTTGATGACGCACATTTCAAAGGTTAGAATGAAGCTGTAAACATGAGACATTTTGATCCAAACGCTTTGAGCAAATCAGATCAAAGACGAGGAGTTTTGTGGCTAATTATTAGTCAGAAACAAGACTCTGTAGGTGAGAAATGAAAATAGAGACATGAATCTGAAACTTCTGCTGAAGAGACAAAAATATGAGGAAAATGTATCGTTTTCTGTCATTAATAATTTCCATCTAAAAAAAACACATTTTTCATATTAATAAAAAAATGGCCAAAATGTCTCATATTTTCATTGACTAAATCTAAATAAAGTTCAGAGCCGAGTTTAAACGTGTGGTTTGATTTTGTGATGTATTAGTTCTAAAGATTTGCTCAGAGGGATTTTGGATCTGGTTTAGTTTTTCAATGAACTGGTTATTAGTGAAAATAATCTTTCTTTTTGTTTCTCCATAAACGTGTCTGATCTGATCTGTCTGAGCCTGTAGAGAGTCTGGAGTGATGCAGATGATCCACAGTGTTTAGGCGTCTTTGCATCGGCGCCATCTGTTGGTGATAAAGTATTACAGCAGTGAGTCTGAACAAAGCTCGACACTGACTGAGCTCATTTATTCTCCTTCAGAAACGTGAACAGACTCGTCCGGAGTTTCACCTCTTTAAGGGTTGTGTTCCCCGTAAGAGTACCAGAGTCACGGAGCCTCCATAGAGAATGAATGGGGAAACTAAACCAGTAATAACTCGATAACTCCCTGAAGAGGAGTCGCACAGGCCGGACACATCAGCGTGCCTGAAATGGGGGCGGATCATCCTGCTTTTGTACCAGTGTGCCCGAGGGACTCGCTGGGAAGAAGTCTTTTCTTTTGTTTTTGGAGGTTTGGAGGCGGCAGAGCCTCGCACTGGGGAGCTGTTTATTGTTTATTGTTTATTTATTGAGACATTACAATGAATATGCTCTGCAGACTTACACATCCAAACTGTCTGTCTAACTCTGTCACTCTCCTCTTCCCCCCCCCCCCCCCCCCCCCCTCACCTCTCCTCCCCCATTATGGATGTTTATAGTTGTGATTTCACACACTGCACTGATCATAGATTCAATGAGATGTGGATATCTCATTAGTCAGGGTGAATGATGTGAGTGAATGTATGGTGGTGGTCAGAGGGTCCGTTGGCGCAGACGAGTGCAGTCTCCCCCAGGGGAAACTGAAGCTACAAACGTAGTTTAACCACCGAGTGTGGAGTGAATATACAAGTGTCTTCTTCTTCTTCTTCTTCTTCTTCTTCTTCTTCTTCTTCTTCTTCTTCTTCTTCTTCTTCTTCTTCTTCTTCTCGTGTGATACACATATTTATCAGCATAAATAAGATCTATAGCAGAGTAAACATTTATTTAACATAATACTTCCATTCAGAAGTACAGAGCGCATAACTTTTTTTCCTGCAACCCTTGAACGCCTCACAGCCTCCGGTGCTTTTTCTTCCATTAGGGAAAAATATCTGACGTCTCCTGTAGATGTTGATTTATTAAACAGACATTTCATGAGGATCAGCTTCATCAGAGCAGGTCGGTCACATGTTACTTTAATAAACTTCTGCCATAATGCTAGACTCTGTTAGCCACTGATGCTAAACTCTGTTAGCCACTGATGCTAAACTCTGTGTTAGCCACTGATGCTACACTCTGTGTTAGCCACTGATGCTAAACTCTGTTAGCCACTGATGCTAAACTCTGTGTTAGCCACTGATGCTACACTCTGTGTTAGCCACTGATTCTAAACTCTGTTAGCCACTGATGCTAAACTCTGTGTTAGCCACTGATGCTAAACTCTGTTAGCCACTGATGCTAAACTCTGTTAGCCACTGATGCTAAACTCTGTTAGCCACTGATGCTAAACTCTGTGTTAGCCACTGATGCTAAACTCTGTTAGCCACTGATGCTAAACTCTGTTAGCCACTGATGCTAAACTCTGACCGTGTTAACTGCTAATGCTAGACTCTGCTAGCCACTGATGCTAAACTCTGTTAGCCACTGATGCTAAACTCTGTTAGCCACTGATGCTAAACTCTGTTAGCCACTGATGCTAAACTCTGTTAGCCCCTGATGCTAAACTCTGTTAGCCACTGATGCTAAACCTTGTGTTAGCCACTGATGCTAAACTCTATTAGCCACTGATGCTAAACTCTGTTAGCCACTGATGCTAAACTCTGTTAGCCACTGATGCTAGACTCTGTTAGCCACTGATGCTAAACTCTGTTAGCCACTGATGCTAAACTCTGTTAGCCACTGATGCTAAACTCTGTTAGCCACTGATGCTAAACTCTGTTAGCCACTGATGCTAAACTCTGTGTTAGCCACTGATGCTAAACTCTGTTAGCCACTGATGCTAGACTCTGTTAGCCACTGATGCTAAACTCTGTTAGCCACTGATGCTAAACTCTGTGTTAGCCACTGATGCTAAACTCTGTTAGCCACTGATGCTAAACTCTGTGTTAGCCACTGATGCTAAACTCTGTGTTAGCCACTGATGCTAAACTCTGTTAGCCACTGATGCTAAACTCTATTAGCCACTGATGCTAAACTCTGTGTTAGCCACTGATGCTAAACTCTGTTAGCCACTGATGCTAAACTCTGTTAGCCACTGATGCTAAACTCTGTTAGCCACTGATGCTAAACTCTGTTAGCCACTGATGCTAAACTCTGTTAGCCACAGATGATAAACTCTGCAAGCCACTGATGCTAAACTCTGCTAGCCACTGATGCTAAACTCTGCTAGCCACTGATGCTAAACTCTGTTAGCCACTGATGCTAAACTCTGTTAGCCACTGATGCTAAACTCTGTTAGCCACTGATGCTAAACCTTGTGTTAGCCACTAATGCTAACCTCTGACCTTGTTAACTGCTAATGCTATACTCTGTGTTAGCCACTAATGCTAACCTCTGACCGTGTTAACTGCTAATGCTATACTCTGTGTTAGCCACTAATGCTAACCTCTGACCGTGTTAACTGCTAATGCTATACTCTGTGTTAGCCACTAATACTAAACTCTGCCGACCGCCATCACTTAACTCTGCTAGTCCTTATCTCTGCTAATGCTAAACTCCGCTGATGCTAAACTCTGCCGGCCTCCATCACTTAACTCTGCTAGTCCTTATCTCTGCTAATGCTAAACTCCGCTGATGCTAAACTCTGCCGGCCTCCAGACACAAGCGTCTGCAAAGGTTTAGTGGCTGTCGGTTATTTGTCATGTGTTGCTCAAGACCAGTTACGAAGTTGGTTTGCTTCAAACAATTACAATGCTTAACCCCGTCTAAACCTAGCTCATTTTCTCCAGTTCGGCTTTATCCAAATCGACAATCGTGACTGGAGAGCTATAGGCACGTGTATTGTGTAATGCCTAATCCGAAAGCTAAGGCCCACAAAGCTGATTGTAAGTTTGTCGTGTGGTCGCTGGGGTTTTGTCACTTCTTTGTTGTGTTATTGTTGCTTTTCTAGCACACTTTTATTACTTTTTTTCATCTTCATCCTTATTATTTTGACGCTTCTAGGTTTGGGTTAAACTGGAGAAAATGTCCTCGGTTCAGGTTGGGGTTAAGAGTTTTAATGTGTTTAAGCAATGAGTCTTTTTAAAGAGGGGATATTCTGCTTTTTTCAGTCACGTCATCAGATTTTTTTTCCATCATTTTTTGAGGGTTTTCAACTCATTTTTGTAACTTTTTTTTAAATGTTTTGTCACTTTTGTCATTTTATCGTCATTTTTTATGTCATTTTTTGTCAAATTTTTATCAATTTTTTGTGGATAAAGTCTCATCCAACCAACTCCGGACATGACATGGCTGCATTTACCCAGAGTGAACACCAGATGGCAGCAGGTGTCCCTCTACAGCCCTGGTTGCTTTTAGTCTGGATTAAAAGTTATTTTCCCCGTTTGCACCTGGGAACTGTCCGTGGTCCTGAACCCAGAGGAGCTGGATGAGGAGGCAGCAGCGGGGCTGGCTCTTAGGGTTAGTGGAGCTGGATGAGGAGGCAGCAGTGGGGCTGGCTCTTAGGGTTAGTGGAGCTGGATGAGGAGGCAGCAGTGGGGCTGGCTCTTAGGGTTAGAGGAGCTGGATGAGGAGGCAGCAGTGGGGCTGGTTCTTAGGGTTTGTGGAGCTGGATGAGGAGGCAGCAGTGGGGCTGGCTCTTAGGGTTAGTGGATCTGTATGAGGAGGCAGCAGTGGGGCTGGCTCTTAGGGTTAGAGGAGCTGGATGAGGAGGCAGCAGTGGGGCTGGCTCTTAGGGTTAGTGGAGCTGGATGAGGAGGCAGCAGTGGGGCTGGCTCTTAGGGTTAGTGGAGCTGGATGAGGAGGCAGCAGTGGGGCTGGCTCTTAGGGTTAGAGGAGCTGGATGAGGAGGCAGCAGTGGGGCTGGCTCTTAGGGTTAGAGGAGCTGGATGAGGGGGCAGCAGTGGGGCTGGTTCTTAGGGTTAGAGGAGCTGGATGAGGAGGCAGGAGTGGGGCTGGCTCTTAGGGTTAGTGGAGCTGGATGAGGAGGCAGCAGTGGGGCTGGCTCTTAGGGTTAGAGGAGCTGGATGAGGAGGCAGCAGTGTGGCTGGCTCTTAGGGTTAGTGGAACTGGATGAGGAGGCAGCAGTGGGGCTGGATCTTAGGGTTAGAGGAGCTGGATGAGGAGGCAGCAGTGGGGTTGGCTCTTAGGGTTAGTGGAACTGGATGAGGAGGCAGCAGTGGGGCTGGATCTTAGGGTTAGAGGAGCTGGATGAGGAGGCAGCAGTGGGGTTGGCTCTTAGGGTTAGAGGAGCTGGATGAGGAGGCAGCAGTGGGGCTGGCTCTTAGGGTTAGAGGAGCTGGATGAGGAGGCAGCAGTGGGGATGGCTCTTAGGGTTAGAGGAGCTGGATGAGAAGGCTTTGTTTAATAATAGAATAGCTGAAGAGAGCAGTTCTGATCCTTGTGCTTAATGACGAGGATGTTTTTTATCGTCAGTTTAATGTCCATGCTATGGGCATAAAAGGAGAGAAACTCATGATTTGGACCCCCTCCTCCCCTGACCTCAACCTTATTGAGAGTCTTTGGAGCCTCAAGCAAAACATCTATGAGGGTGGGAGGCAGTTCACATCCAAACAGCAGCTCTGGGAGGCTATTCTGACATCCTGCAAACAAATCCCAGCAGAAACTCTCCAAAAACTCAAGTTTAATAAATGTAGGAATTTTGAAGCTGCTCAAATCAGGGCCCTAAATATATAAATATCAATGGGGCAGAAAAAACACTAGGAAGAAAATGTGAAAACTCAACTTTACAAACAAACTAAAAAAAAACGATCTAAATCAAAGCTGTTACTGATCGTTAACCCAAGGGTGTTTTAGAAAAAATGTAAATCCAATTTCTGCCCAAACTCACTTTTTATACAGAAAATCAACCACTCTCTAACAAAAGGAAATAACTCATTGCAAAAATCATGTCTCCAGTCCAAATGAGAAAAAGGTTTTTGGAAGAGAAGAAGAATGCTTATCCCCCACTGTTACTTTGAACTGACTCCTCAGAGTTCAACTGCAGGTCAGACGCCATGAGTGACACTAAATACTTTATTGTGTTTCGCTCTGAAAACAATCACACCATTATCCACATCACGCAAGACAACACAAGTCTTTCATTTCAGTTCAGTTTATTTTGAAAGATTTTTCCTCCCAATATCTACCAGACGTCATTTGATTAGTTTGGAATTAAGGCGAGACACAGCAGGTGAATAGGGGAAAAAAATAAATGTAGAGATATCAATTTGAAACTTTTGCTGAACATCACAGATATAAATATGAGAAAAAAATGTATTGCACTTTTTCTGTCATTTTATGTTTTCACATAAAAATAAGGCATTTTGAGCATTAAAATGGCCAAAATTGTCTATATTTTGGGCAACAAAATCAAAATAATGAATTGAGCCAGATTAAAATTTATGGTTTTATTTTATTGACATATTAGTAACTAAGATTTTTTCAGAGGGGATTTTGGATATTTTGTTTTGTTTTTCAATAAACTAATCATCAGTGAAAAAATCTGTAAAAACTCAAATTCCGCCTGTTTTTTTGGTTTCAAAGCTGAATAAATCAGGCTAGGAATTAGATATTTAAAAAACTGTCTGAAAAAACCTTCAAAATATTGTTAGGTCTCAGACTGGAAAGTTTGGAGTCTGTGGGAGCTGCTATAAGGGTTCCCTCGTTGCCCGAGTGCGGCTTTTTTTCATTCAGTGAACACCAGCTCTGAAGTTTTGTAACGACCACGATACATTCGACAGCACTGGTCAAGCACAAAGCCAGTATCAGCACTCTGCCTTCCACCAGAAATCAGGGCAAAAAAAAGATAAAAGTAAAAGCTTTAAATTCCCACACTGTTCTCCATCAACTCTGGATCCAGATACGTGTACGGCAGGTCCAGATTTGCGTTCCGTTTGCCAATAGCTGCACCTAACTCTTTCAGTTCTTCTTGAAACTTCTTGATCAGGTCACGGGGAACCTCCTCACAGAACAGTTCTTCTGGGTACCGACCAAGAGGAACCTGAGAGAACAGCAAAAGTCATGAAACCAATCACACAACAGCAACAGTAGCTCACATGGTAAAAGTAAAAGTCATATACAAAGTCTGTGGACTGTTTGCTGAGGAGCCAGAGAATGGCCAGGATGTTCACGGTGGCGTTGACGTCAGGGAGTGTTTGCAGAAAGACGTTCTCGTTGGCTCTGCCCTTCACGGTGGGCGGGGCGCGTTGTAAGGTGGGCGGGAAGTTGGGCATCCAGTTCCCAATGTCCAACTGCAAAGCATCAAAATCACCCGAGGCTGACTCATTAAAATGACACACACTCTCGATGGCAATTGAGTTTAGATGTAACAGTTTAATATTTGGTGCCTCCTCCCCCAGACTCTGAGTTTCTCTGCTTAGACTTAGAGGTCCGGTTTACTAGATGTGCATCAGCGTCTGCCATGATCAGAAGCATCCGAATAGAGCTGTCAGTGAGGAAGGAGTTTGGGAAAGGAGCCTGTGCTTCCTCTTTTAGCATAGGGACCTCTGGAGGTTCCTCACTAGCGGCGTGAAATCCCATAAGCCACCGCAAGAAGGTCTAGAACAGGGGTGCCCAAAGTGGGGCCGAAACAATTCTGTTGGCCAGAGAGAGACCAACTTTTGCGCTGTGTGTGGTTAATACTAACTCTCTTCCATTCATTCTCAATGGTAAATATGGATGCAGTACACTTTTTGACCACCAGCGTCAAATTGGGGGCGCTGTTTCACTTCTTTCACAGAGTTAAGGAAACACTGTTGTGGTGTCTTGGTATTTATCAATTACAGAGCGTTTTAGCAGCAACTTTCACAGTTTTCCATTTTTTAATTCAAACGTTGTTACATCAACATCAGTATATTTTAAAATTTTACTTATAAAAGAATTGATGTTAAACTGACACTTTTTCAAAATAATCAAATGTGGCATTTTCTTTGAGTGAACAAATGAGGTAAAGTTTCTGTAGGTTATGTAGATGCAGGTTTTTTTTTTGCACTAAATTGCTACAATGGTTGACTTTGTTCTACTACAACTAGGCTTTTGCCATAGTTACCATTTGTTTTAATATAGCACGTTATTTGCATGGATAGAAACAAATGCAAATGTAGGCGATCGAAAACATTAAAAGTAAATAAAATAAAGTAGCTTTATAATTTGCAGTTCTATGTGTTTTTCATGCTTGACATCGCCGTGTTTGGCCCGTGACTCACAGGCCCTTTGTCATTTTGGCCTCGGAGACAAAAAAGTTTGCTAATCATCACCCACACCTGTTCCTCAGATCACAGAACACCAGTTCTGAACAAATCCACTGCCGGTCAAGTAGCGAACAGAACAAACTCCTCCTGCTAACATTCAAAGCTCTCCATAATCTGGCTCCGGCTTACTTCGCCCCTTACACCCCAGCACGCTCACGCCGCTCCTCATGCGGGCGCTCGGGCCTTCAGCCGCTCAGCACCCGGGCTCTGGAACTCACTCCCACTGCACATGCGTTCACCCATGTGCTGTCGTTTTTACCCTTTTAAATGTAAGGTGACCTTGGGTGTTAAGAAGGGCACCAATAAATAACATGTATTATTATTATTGAAGTTTTAAACAGATATCACTGCATATTAAAATTGGATATAGACGTTAATAGGTACAATCCTATAGTGCAGATATACAATATACAAGGAACCTTTTTCATAGTTCACATCATCACCTGTCCATTGTTGACCGCTGAGTGCTGGGCGGAGGAGGTGAAAATGACCATAGTGACAAACTTCACCAGTTCATCCACCGCACTGAAGCTCTGGGGGATTCCTAAAACATCACCACTTTCATTATAAACTTCATTATTGTCCAACTGTTTGGTAAAGAACTGGGTTTTCCAAATGACTCACCTGATTCTTTGCGAGACAGAAATCCATTTTCAAATACATTCTTGATGAAGTTCTGCAGCTCCGAGTCCTTTTGGACATCGCTGTCGCTCTTGTAGTAGTTGGTCAAGATGCCGCTCACAAACCTTAAAAGATCATCATTTCACAGTCACATGTGTCTCTGTTGCAGCAGTAGAACGAACAGCCTCCTCAGAATCCTTTGTACCTGTGTATGATGTCCCACAGCCGGAGGCCGTCGTCTCTGTAGTAGTATTTGGGCACTGACTCCACCCCTCTGTCCTTAATGTCCTCTGGGAGACAGAGGGAGCGGTAGGTCAGTGAGGACAGCGCCCTCTCCAGGATGGTGATCATACCCTCACCACCAGCGGCTGCATACTGAGAGAGAAGTTTGATTGTTTTTAATCATCATTGTGCATTAGGGACATACTATCTATGAAATGATGGCTTACCTTTGTCAAAACCCCGTCTTCTGAAATGAGTTGTTTTCTCGCCAAAGTGTTGATAGCAAAGGTGTAACGAGTGTGAGGAATCAGAAGCTGATGAGCAAAACAAGGGACAATTAATAATGTTGACGAAAAGCTCTGCGAAAACCCATATCACTAAGATCAGAGCCAAAATGGCAAAAAACGTGTCTTTAATGGGCAGAGCGAGACATTTCTTTGATAAGCAGTCATTACATATCATGTACAGTTCTCTTACCTGACATACTGCGCGGAAATCTGGGGGAACACGTATAAAAGCAATGCAGACGTTCTATATAAATTACAAAAGAAGGCCTTACGAATTATCCACAAAGTCGGATATAGGGAGCTCACCAACCCACTATTTGTACAGTCGCAGATTCTCAAATTCACAGAATTGGTGCAATTAAAAACTGCCCTAGTTGTCTTCAAAGCCATAAACAGTTAAACAGTACTCCCTGCAAACATTCAAATCATGTTTTCAGACCGTGATGGGGGTTATAACCTAAGAAGGAAAATGAATCTTAAGAAAAAATATTCCCGCACAACACAAAAAAGTCTGTCCGTTACACGAAGTGGAGTCGACCTCTGGAACTTATTAGAAGAGGACTTAAAAATGCATTCAACTGTAGGACAATTTAAAATAATGTACAGAAAGTAAATACTGGAAAAGTCTGCAAAACTCTTGTAAATTAATCATCTGTTCCTTAACTGTGAATTGTCTGTTATTTTGATCCGATTATGAGAAGTGTGTAATGAATCCGGATTTATTATGTGATGTCCAGAATGTGCACCTTCAGCCTTATGCAAGTGCAACACAAGAATGTTATGAACTAATGACTTTACTGTTTGGGATTAGCTAAGAGGAGCTGTTTGTTGATTTAATTCACTACTAAGGCAATTCCTCAGACTAGAATTGCCGCATAGATCTCATGGTTAAAGCCTAAATATACATACAAAAATGATTGTGTCGTGAGCAGTAGTTTAAGTCTGAAAGGAGGGGTAGGGCATAAGTTATAACTAACTTCTTCCTACTCCCTTTGAGCAGCACTAATACCTCTTATGTTGTGAAAAATTCTGCATGTTGTATGTATACTATACTTGTATGCATCTGTTGTTCAAATAAACTAAACTAAACTAAACTAAACTGGGGACTTCGTCCAGCTTGGGTGTGAGCTTTATTGCCGCAATACCCGGGAGAATCCGCTAGGCAAAACAGCATCTGGCCAGAGATGCCAAATTCCATGGAATGCTTTTCCGCGTACTTCTATTGGCTGCACCGATCCCGTGGGTGCTGCAGGGCTGGAGCTGTATTCGACATTTTCCCCAGTTTTGCCTAAATCTTTCCATACTGCCCCCCACTCTTTAGCTCTGCCCATTTTGAAACAGTGTTTTCCCCGTTTTTGATGAGGTTGGAACCATAGGCTATTTTAACGGTGGATGGGTGGGCCACTTACAAGCCACTTACAAGCCACTTTAAAGGCATTTTTGGCGGTAGTGGCTGCGTTTGCGCAACATTAGGTCCAGCTCGGGAATGTGCAGGCGCACCGGATTGTGTCCGTTCCAATCCAACAAAGTCTGTGAAAGATATGAGGCCTTGATTTTTGTCGAAAATGGCCTCTGACTTGCGGCCTTGTCATGACCACGCACAAATGATTTTTAAAGCAACATGGGTCTGGGACATTGGCCAAAATATGAGGCTTTCAATTGAAAACTCTGGGATAAGTGGTCAGAGGTTCAAGAAATATGATTTTGAAGGTTCCAGGTTCGAGCCAAGATGTATGACTTCCTGTAGCGTTTTTGACGTTTTTTGGGGCCATAATATATTTTCTGATGTGGTCTATGTCCCCGGCCAGTGTCACCTTTGTACGATGACATTTTTTGTGACCGGGCTCTCATTGACTCAATGCCTGTTTGAGGGGGCGCCACTGAGCCATCTTTTATCACCTTGCGTTTTCGGTCTCTGTTTTTGATTTGAATTAGACCCTCACGGGACACTGCGTGTCCGTTGCTCGGACCTAATTATAAATTTGCAAAAACACTTAGTATTATGTTATTTATCAAGACAGGTGCTAAATAGAGCATGGAAGCTGTAAAATGGCTATTTGTGGGCACCACATGGGCTCCAAATGTGACATGTGAATGACAGAAGGCTCCGTGACTAAGAAACGCATCAGTGACTTTGGGGAGCGACTGGTGAATGAGCCCGTCTTTAGTGCGTACTGTACCTTGTAAAGAGGGTGCGCTCTGGGGATGTTCCTCAGTAAAGCCACACCGAAGACCTCCGCCAGCAGGTGAGTGCGCAGCAGGTGCACATTGAGCTCGTGGTCATGGAAGTCGGCGCTTCTCACAAAGGTCTTGGCCAATAACCAGTCGTACTCACGGTCAGAGGGGAGGAAGATCGGGTTGTCCTCTGCTGGTTTCTGTTTGAGCTGCAGGAGAAAATCAAACCTGTAACTCTTTACACCAGAGTGTAACACCAGAGCTCTGGACACGCTCCTCACCTGAATGGCCACAGGCTTCAGCTCATCCATCGGGGTTTTGTGAAGGAGGACGAGCGGAGCCGTGAGATACTGATGTTCACCATTGATCACATTGGTCTTCACTCCATCCAAAAGCTTGTAATCACACAGGAACATGTTTCCTTTCTAAAACACAAACAACACTTATTATCCATAACATTCACAGACTGTTTCTCAGTCTTGTTACTTTAAAGTGATAGTCTGTAAGTTTGCAACGTGAGGAGAGAGTCATGTGACATTTGGAAGTAATCGCGTTCCTGACAGGCCGGTCCACAGGAGCTCGTCTCATTGGTCAAAGGATGGCACCACGATTCTGATTAGTGTGACATCAGGGCCAGCAACTCAACTCTTGTCTACTTTTGCTGTGGGTAATCAAAGAATTAGATCCCATATTACTTTAGTCACATCTCCATGGAGACCAGCTGCCCCCTAAACACAGGTCAGGGGAACAGTGTTTGGGCATTTTTCAATGATAATAATAGTCTGTACTAAAATAAAAGCTTGTATATGAATCTATTTATTGGGTGAAATGTTTTTAATCGAAAGTCTTTCGAGTGAGCACATACCTCCATTTCCCCGTTTAAATCCAAGTGGACCATCTCATCCGTGACAGGAAAGTGCTGAGGCAGAGCGGTGCAGCGTCGGATCAGGATGGGGTTGAGTCCACTCAGGTACTGGGAACCGAAGAAAGCGTCTTCCCTCCAGTGCTCGTACACGTACTCTGAGAAACATCAGCACAGTGATGACTCTGAAGTCACTAACACCAGAGCTTTAGGTTCAGGTCATTACTTGAGGCATCGTTTTTGCACCAGTTGAACACTCTGTGTAGACAATCAAAGTCAGTCCAAGGCTGGACACAGTCGGCCAAACCAGTCAGTTTCATCACTGCAAGCCTTTGAACAAAACATTTTTAAATGAGTTTGTCACAAAATATCCAACACTATTGTGAACATGACTTACCCTTTGAAATATGTCCAATCAAATTCAACCTCTTTTGTGAAAGAGAATCTGACTTCAGGAGGAAGACCATGTTCTGTGTTCATGCAGTGAGGCATTCCCCCTTTATAAAGGTCCCAACTGGAAGAGATGCAGATGTACAGTTATGTTGATGAAATTAAAAAACAAATCCATGTAACATTAGGTGCTCACCAGTATTGTGCTTTTCTGTGCTTGAGCTCGAGCTCCCGCGCTCTTTTTATCGCAGCTTTATGCTCCTCAAAGCCAAACATAGCTACAATATTCAAAAAACAAACATGATAATCAGTATAGGCTCATTATATCACCCAGACAGACCTTCTCAAAGTATTTGGTACATGGTCTCAATTTATATAGCGCTTTCTCTCCTACTTAGCCTTTCAAAGCGCATGACATCCAGGATTCACTCATTCACACTCTCATTCATAGACAGGATGTGTCTTGCCCATGGACACAACAACAGTGTGCACCTTCAGAAGGCAGGAATCGAACCCCCAAACTTCCGATCATGAGACGACCCGCTTTACCACTGTTGCCCCAATTTAACCCTATCTCAAGTTAGTATCATTTTCTGCCCCATTGACCTCCATTATATAAACTCACTTTGCATCGCTCTGCCATCACACTATAAAATCATTAATCCAACATTATTTGTGGTTTCTTCTGTTCAGAGGACAGATGGGAGTTTTTACAGTACATATAGGATGGTGTACTGTGAAGAACACTTTATATTTCCAATTATGGGGCTCCAAAGTAGCGTCAGGTGTGTGGGGGATTTACTGGTCTGGGGCGGGGTGTCGGTGTGTGTGGGGGGGGTATACTGGCCTGGGTGTGTGTGTGTGTGTTTTTTTTATAATCTGTGTGTAGGTGTGTTTTATAAAGGGCTGCTTCATTACAGTCACATTTGTATAAAAGTTTGTAAACAAAAACTCATGGACAACCACCCCCAACTCACAGACCCTTCAACACCCCCCCAGCACCTCCCCCAACGGGATGAGCACGTTCCCCATGAGCCTCAGAACACAGAAACAGCCTCATTATCATGTTGTTCCCATAGAAAGCTAGGTAGGAAACTCCAAGAAATTAGACCAGGCTTTACAGCTGCTTAAAACGTGTGGAAAGTGCAATGCTAACACAAAACTAGCTTGTTTTGCCGCCCACACATGGAGGTGCTGCAGCGTCGTGGTCTTAAAGCAGAGCAACCAGCGGCCATTGTTAAATTCACCCAAAGCTTTTAGGCTATATCCACACGAAGACAAAACGCTCATGTTTTCTGAAACTCTCTTTGTGAGCACGAAGCAGCTCAGTAAATGTGAGCGTCCACATGGGTCGACTCTGTGAAAACGGCGCAGTTCATCTCCCAGGCCTGTGTGAGGCGCCGTGACACTAACACAGATGATAGAACTGACTTTTACTGTCAGTCCAAACACACAGACTGACTTGTGTTTTTCTACTTGTCACCTGTGGCTTGTGGACGGCAGTGGAGCAGAGAGGGGCGGGGTCAAACCATCACAGTAGGGCTGCAACTAACGATTATTTTGTAAAAGATTAATCTATGGACTATTTTTACGATTAATCGATTAGTCGCTTGGCCATGAATGGTGTATTTTTTTATCACATAAAGCTGAAGTGGATCCGCTTGAGGACGTGTTGATGGAGTAAACGTAAAGTAAATGTTTGTTGGAGGCTCTTGGCGCTAATTCTGCTTCTGATCGGATGAGACACAAACAGATATTCATGACATTTACAATGTACAAAGTGTACTACATGCACTTACTATAAAAAAACAAAGTAGGTTTTTATCAAAAATACCACATTTTCATGTAATTTTTGCTCTATTTGAGTCTGTGTGAACCAGAAAACGATTAATCGATTACTAAAATAGTTGTCGACGATTTAAATAATGGATTAGTCGTCAATTAATCGATTAGTTGTTTCAGCCCTACATCACAGATCCATGAGGAAAACTCATTATCAGGTCAGTAGATTATGGATCACAGACTCTGGAGCAGTGATGTCATCGCTTTAGTAAAAGTTGCGGAGACGACGTAGCAGCGGCGCCGCGTAAACAGCGTTTTGAGATCTCTCCACTCTGGGACCTAGTTTGGAAAATGTTGGTTTACAAACCCCCAAAACTTCGGGCTCGTACGGACGATACACTGGACTGATAAAATATCTTTGTGTTTGGTCCTCAGCTTGACTTCGTGTGGACAGGGCCTAAAACTCACAGATGAAGAGACCAACTCCACACTCTTTTGAACATTCCCTGAAAGAAGTGTCCCCAGCCTGCACTGACCTGTCCCCTGCATGTAGTAGTGGATTTCCTCATCCTCGATCCAGTGATAAATGGGAAACTTATAAACTTGTCCTTCTGGAGACGTCACCTCCACTTTGTCCACAAACCAGCTGTCTTGAGTAAACAGTAGCAGCTGCTGCTTATCCAGCTCAATCATCAGCAGCTTCCCCAGGCTTTCCTTGCAGCTCAGAGAGATTGTAGATTCCTGAAATCATCCAGATCTGAGAGGTGCTGTCACGCACGTGTTAATGAATACTGTAAACGACTTACTGATCCGTGAAAGAAGCCGAACGGCCCCTCAACCCAGGTACGTTCACTCTCTCCATCCTCACCCACCAGCTTGATGTAAATGTCGTTAAAAGTGTGTGAAAGAGGGCAGTCCCCAGTGAAGACTGTGACAGTGTATGACGGCATCTTCAGCTTCAGAACAATGAACCCTGAAAACAGAACGTTCCAAATGAAATGTGTCTGTGGTTAAGGGGAGACACTACAGGCAAAACTCAATTCTTTCAGTTTTCAGGCTTTGGACCAGTTTGGTCTTAACATATAAACTTTCAACTGGAAACAAACAAGTAAATCCCTGATCTTCACAAAACAGGTTTAATTAACCTCTTAACTCCCGCCTGAACCGAGAGGATCTTTTTCCTCACGTCATCAGATTTTTTTTTATATCATTTTTTTTGTTGGGTATTCAACTCATATTTTTAACTTTTTTGTAATTTTTTTGTCACATTTTTGTAATTTTTTTGTCACATTTTTGTCATTTTTTTGTCATTTTTTTGTCACATTTTTGTCATTTTTTTGTCACATTTTTGTCATTTTTTTGTCGTTTTTTTGCCACATTTTGTCAAATTTTTGTCAAATTTTTGTCACATTTTTGTCATTTTTTGTCACATTTTTGTTATTTTTTTGTCACATTTTTGTCATTTTTTTGTCACATTTTTGTCACAATTTTGTCATTTTTTGTCACATTTTTGTTATTTTTTTGTCACATTTTTGTCATTTTTTTGTCACATTTTTGTCACAATTTTGTCATTTTTTTGTCGTTTTTTTGTCACATTTTGTCACATTTTTGTCAAATTTTTGTCACATTTTTGTCATTTTTTTGGCGTTTTTTATTAATTTTTCGTCACTTTTTTGTCACATAAATTGTCTTTTTTTTTCTCTTTTTGTCACGTTTTTGTCATTTTTTGGTCAAATTTTTGTTATTTTTTGTCAATTTTTTTATTTATTTTTTGTCACTTTTTTGTCACATTTCCATCACTGTTTTCGTCTCAGTTTTGTCACTATTTTCACAGCTTTTTTCCAGAAGCTTTTGGATTGGGGTAAAGCCAAACTGGAGAAAATGTGCTCGGTTCAGGCGGGAGTTTAGTGGTTAATCCATGAGTCAAGGTTCCTCACAGATTTATTTGGGAATTTTCAAGGACATTTTCTCAAAATGCATTTTCATGACTTTAGTCACTACAGACTGAACTTTCCAGGCTTGGACTCAACAATATCATCAGGGCTTTTTTCAAACAGATTTTAAAATAAGTAATTCCACCTGATTGAATTTTGAATTTCAACAAGCAAACATCTTTGTAACTAAATGTCACAAAATATAACCACAAATTTAGACTTGTGTCGATCCATCATTCACATTTTGTTACCGAAAAAGTATTAAATTTAAAGCATTTTGGCAGAAAACTCACTTTATATTTTTCCTCATATTTATGTCAGTTATTTACAGAAGTTTCAAATTGTTATCTCTACGTTATCTTTACGTTTAAAAGGTTTCCAGCTGTAAAAGTCTTACCTGGAGCACGGTCTGCTGCAGCGCACAGATCAATGACCCCCCCTGACCGTTTATATAGACCTCACAGAGCCTGGACTTTGACCCGCCTCCCACTCACTTCCCCAGAATCCAGATGTAAAGTTGCCAAAGTCACAGGCGTGTCTGCTCTGAGCCAATCACAGCCCTGAGACCTTTTCTACAGAATGATGAGTGGGGACACTGGTCCAGGGCTGAACTCTGTCCTGCTCAGTGTTGCTTTTTCCTCAGAATCATAAACCCCTCCCTCGGTGACGAGCTCATGCACAAGAATCAGACAATGATACAGATGTGTAGCACCGATAAAACCACTGTACAAAGGCCTGACTGTGGGAGATCACAAAGGTGCCCCTCCTTTAGTCAAACTAGCGCCACCTCCTGGTCATGTCCAGACGCCTGGAGGACGCCATACCTGGGGTCACAACATGGCACCTCCTGCAGCTGCTGCCAGTCCCGTATCTGCCACAGACCAACAGGTGAACGGAGCTGTTTCAGACAGCACCATGTTCATAAAGGAAGAATCATTCTACAGGGAAACAACTGGACACAGAAATACATCTTTAAGAGATGGTGCCAAAAGACACAGAAGGTACAAGCAAAGATATTTGTCTTTGTTTCTGCTGCTCACATTATCTTTGAACTGGCCCTGAAGTGTGCTAAGCACGAGGCACACTACAGTTCAAATGCTAAAGCACATGTGGTGAGGTGGGGTCGGTGTCCCTGCATTTTAGCCAGAGGAATGTATAAACAGGTCCTTTTCCACATCACCTGCTGCGGGGCGGGGCGAGGCTGGTCTGGGGGTGTCTAGTTGTTCGTCGTGTCGGGAGCGTCAAGCCGGCGACATGAGGCTTCAGGCCAGTGACTTCACATGCATCTTCCACACCTCTACAGCACCTCCTTTGTTCATGTTCACTTATATAATAATAATAATATATATAAAGGGACAACAAGTGGAGTGTATGTCCTGTCATCACGTATGTCCTGGTCCTCACGTATGTCCTGGTCCTCACGTATGGCCTGGTCATCACGTATGGCGTGGTCCTCACGTATGTCCTGGTCCTCACGTATGGCGCGGTCCTCACGTATGTCCTGGTCCTCACGTATGTCCTGGTCCTCACGTATGTCCTGGTCCTCACGTATGTCCTGGTCCTCACGTATGTCCTGGTCCTCACGTATGTCCTGGTCCTCACGTATTTCCTGGTCCTCACGTATTTCCTGGTCCTCACGTATGTCCTGGTCATAACGTATGACCTGGTCCTCACGTATGGCCTGGTCCGCACGTATGTCCTGGTCATCACGTATGTCCTGGTCCTCACGTATGTCCTGGTCCTCACGTATTTCCTGGTCCTCACGTATTTCCTGGTCCTCACGTATGTCCTGGTCATAACGTATGACCTGGTCCTCACGTATGGCCTGGTCCGCACGTATGTCCTGGTCATCACGTATGGCCTGGTCCTCACGTATGTCCTGGTCCTCACGTATGTCCTGGTCCTCACGTATGTCCTGGTCCTCACGTATGGCCTGGTCCTCACGTATGGCCTGGTCCTCACGTATGTCCTGGTCCTCACGTATGTCCTGGTCCTCACGTATGGCCTGGTCCTCAAGTATGTCCTGGTCCTCACGTATGTCCTGGTCCTCACGTATGGCCTGGTCCTCACGTATGGCCTGGTCCTCACGTATGGCCTGGTCCTCACGTATGTCCTGGTCCTCAAGTATGGCCTGGTCCTCACGTATGACCTGGTCCTCACGTATGGCCTGGTCATCACGTATGTCCTGGTCCTCACGTATGGCCTGGTCCTCACGTATGTCCTGGTCCTCACGTATGGCCTGGTCCTCACGTATGTCCTGGTCATCACGTATGGCCTGGTCCTCAAGTATGTCCTGGTCCTCACGTATGTCCTGGTCCTCACGTACGGCCTGATCCTCACGTATGGCCTGGTCCTCACGTATGGCCTGGTCCTCACGTATGTCCTGGTCCTCACGTATGGCGCGGTCCTCACGTATGGCCTGGTCCTCAAGTATGTCCTGGTCATCACGTACGGCCTGATCCTCACGTATGGCCTGGTCCTCAAGTATGGCCTGGTCCTCACGTATGGCCTGGTCATCACGTATATCCTGGTCCTCACGTATGTCCTGGTTCTCACGTATGTCCTGGTCCTCACGTATGTCCTGGTCCTCACATATGTCCTGGTCCTCACGTATGTCCTGGTCCTCACGTATGTCCTGGTCATCACGTATGGCCTGGTCCTCACGTATGTCCTGGTCCTCACGTATGTCCTGGTCCTCACGTATGTCCTGGTCCTCACGTATGTCCTGGTCCTCACGTATGTCCTGGTCCTCACGTATGTCCTGGTCCTCACGTATGGCCTGGTCATCACGTATGGCCTGGTCCTCACGTATGGCCTGGTCCTCACGTATGGCGTGGTCCTCACGTATGGCCTGGTCCTCACGTATGGCCTGGTCCTCACGTATGGCCTGGTCATCACGTATGTCCTGGTCCTCACGTATGGCCTGGTCCTCACGTATGTCCTGGTCCTCACGTATGGCCTGGTCCTCACGTATGGCGTGGTCCTCACATATGGCCTGGTCCTCACGTATGTCCTGGTCCTCACGTATGTCCTGGTCCTCACGTATAGCCTGGTCCTCACGTATGTCCTGGTCCTCACGTATGGCGTGGTCCTCACGCATGTCCTGTTCCTCACGTATGTCCTGGTCCTCACGTATGGCGTGGTCTCACGTATGTGCTGGTCCTCACGTATGTCCTGGTCCTCACGTATGGCGTGGTCATCACGTATGGCCTGGTCCTCACGTATGTCCTGGTCCTCACGTATGTCCTGGTCCTCACGTATGGCGTGGTCCTCACATATGGCCTGGTCCTCACGTATGTCCTGGTCCTCACGTATGGCGTGGTCATCACGTATGGCCTGGTCCTCACGTATGTCCTGGTCCTCACGTATGTCCTGGTCCTCACGTATGGCGTGGTCCTCACATATGGCCTGGTCCTCACGTATGGCCTGGTCCTCACGTATGGCCTGGTCCTCACGTATGGCCTGGTCCTCACGTATGTCCTGGTCCTCACGTATGGCGTGGTCATCACGTATGGCCTGGTCCTCACATATGTCCTGGTCCTCACGTATGTCCTGGTCCTCACGTATGGCCTGGTCCTCACGTATGGCGTGGTCCTCACATATGGCCTGGTCCTCACGTATGTCCTGGTCCTCACGTATGTCCTGGTCCTCACGTATAGCCTGGTCCTCACGTATGTCCTGGTCCTCACGTATGGCGTGGTCCTCACGCATGTCCTGTTCCTCACGTATGTCCTGGTCCTCACGTATGGCGTGGTCTCACGTATGTGCTGGTCCTCACGTATGTCCTGGTCCTCACGTATGTCCTGGTCCTCACGTATGGCGTGGTCCTCACGCATGTCCTGTTCCTCACGTATGTCCTGGTCCTCACGTATGGCGTGGTCATCACGTATGGCCTGGTCCTCACGTATGTCCTGGTCCTCACGTATGTCCTGGTCATCACGTATGGCCTGGTCCTCACGTATGTCCTGGTCCTCACGTATATCCTGGTCCTCACGTATGTCCTGGTCCTCACGTATGTCCTGGTCCTCACGTATGTCCTGGTCCTCACGTATGTCCTGGTCCTCACGTATGGCGTGGTCCTCACATATGGCCTGGTCCTCACGTATGTCCTGGTCCTCACGTATGGCGTGGTCCTCACGTATGTCCTGGTCCTCACGTATGTCCTGGTCCTCACGTATGGCCTGGTCCTCACGTATGTCCTGGTCCTCACGTATGGCGTGGTCCTCACATATGGCCTGGTCCTCACGTATGTCCTGGTCCTCACGTATGTCCTGGTCCTCACGTATGTCCTGGTCCTCACGTATGTCCTGGTCCTCACGTATGGCCTGGTCCTCACGTATGGCCTGGTCCTCACGTATGGCCTGGTCCTCACGTATGTCCTGGTCCTCACGTATGGCGTGGTCATCACGTATGGCCTGGTCCTCACATATGTCCTGGTCCTCACGTATGTCCTGGTCCTCACGTATGTCCTGGTCCTCACGTATGTCCTGGTCCTCACGTATGGCGCGGTCCTCACGTATGGCCTGGTCCTCAAGTATGTCCTGGTCCTCACGTACGGCCTGATCCTCACGTATGGCCTGGTCATCACGTATGACCTGGTCCTCACGTATGTCCTGGTCCTCACGTATGGCCTGGTCCTCACGTATGGCCTGGTCATCACGTATATCCTGGTCCTCACGTATGTCCTGGTCCTCACGTATGTCCTGGTCCTCACGTATGTCCTGGTCCTCACATATGTCCTGGTCCTCACGTATGTCCTGGTCCTCACGTATGTCCTGGTCATCACGTATGGCCTGGTCCTCACGTATGTCCTGGTCCTCACGTATGTCCTGGTCCTCACGTATGTCCTGGTCCTCACGTATGTCCTGGTCCTCACGTATGGCCTGGTCATCACGTATGTCCTGGTCCTCACGTATGTCCTGGTCCTCACGTATGGCCTGGTCATCACGTATGTCCTGGTCCTCACGTATGGCCTGGTCCTCACGTGTGGCGTGGTCCTCACGTATGTCCTGGTCCTCACGTATGTCCTGGTCCTCACGTATGTCCTGGTCCTCACGTATGGCCTGGTCCTCACGTATGGCGTGGTCCTCACGTATGTCCTGGTCCTCACGTATGGCCTGGTCATCACGTATGTCCTGGTCATCACGTATGTCCTGGTCCTCACGTATGGCCTGGTCATCACGTATGTCCTGGTCATCACGTATGTCCTGGTCCTCAAGTATGGCCTGGTCCTCACGTATGTCCTGGTCCTCACGTATGTCCTGGTCCTCACGTATGGCCTGGTCCTCACGTATGGCCTGGTCCTCACGTATGTCCTGGTCCTCACGTATGGCCTGGTCCTCACGTATGGCGTGGTCCTCACGTATGGCCTGGTCCTCACGTATGGCCTGGTCATCACGTATGGCCTGGTCCTCACGTATGGCCTGGTCATCACGTATGTCCTGGTCCTCACGTATGGCCTGGTCCTCACGTATGGCGTGGTCCTCACGTATGGCCTGGTCCTCACGTATGGCCTGGTCCTCACGTATGGCCTGGTCATCACGTATGTCCTGGTCCTCACGTATGGCCTGGTCCTCACGTATGTCCTGGTCCTCACGTATGGCCTGGTCCTCACGTATGTCCTGGTCCTCACGTATGTCCTGTCATCATGTATGTCCTGGTCCTCACGTATGTCCTGGTCCTCACATATGTCCTGGTCCTCACGTATGTCCTGGTCCTCACGTATGGCCTGGTCCTCACGTATGTCCTGGTCCTCACGTATGGCCTGGTCCTCACGTATGTCCTGGTCCTCACGTATGGCCTGGTCCTCAAGTATGTCTTGGTCCTCACGTATGTCCTGTCATCATGTATGTCCTGGTCCTCACGTATGTCCTGGTCCTCACGTATGTCCTGGTCCTCACGTATGTCCTGGTCCTCACGTATGGCCTGGTCCTCACATATGTCCTGGTCCTCACGTATGGCCTGGTCATCACGTATGGCCTGGTCATCACGTATGAACTGGTCCTCACGTATGGCGTGGTCATCACGTATGGCCTGGTCCTCACATATGTCCTGGTCATCACGTATGGCCTGGTCCTCACGTATGGCCTGGTCCTCACATATGTCCTGGTCATCACGTATGGCCTGGTCCTCACGTATGTCCTGGTCCTCAAGTATGTCCTGGTCCTCACGTATGTCCTGGTCCTCACGTATGGCGTGGTCATCACGTATGGCCTGGTCCTCACGTATGTCCTGGTCCTCACGTATGGCCTGGTCCTCACGTATGGCGTGGTCCTCACATATGGCCTGGTCCTCACGTATGGCCTGGTCCTCACGTAGGTCCTGGTCCTCACGTATGTCCTGTCATCACGTATGTCCTGGTCCTCACGTATGTCCTGGTCCTCACATATGTCCTGGTCCTCACGTATGTCCTGGTCATCACGTATGGCCTGGTCCTCACATATGTCCTGGTCCTCACGTATGGCCTGGTCATCACGTATGGCCTGGTCATCACGTATGAACTGGTCCTCACGTATGTCCTGGTCATCACGTATGGCCTGGTCCTCACGTATGTCCTGGTCCTCACGTATTTCCTGGTCCTCACGTATGGCGTGGTCATCATGTATGGCCTGGTCCTCACATATGTCCTGGTCATCACGTATGGCCTGGTCCTCACGTATGTCCTGGTCCTCACGTATGTCCTGGTCCTCACGTATGTCCTGGTCCTCACGTATGTCCTGGTCCTCACGTATGTCCTGGTCCTCACGTATGGCGTGGTCATCACGTATGTCCTGGTCATCACGTATGGCCTGGTCCTCACGTATGTCCTGGTCCTCACGTATGTCCTGGTCCTCACGTATGTCCTGGTCCTCACGTATGGCCTGGTCCTCACGTATGTCCTGGTCCTCACGTATGTCCTGGTCCTCACGTATGTCCTGGTCCTCACGTATGTCCTGGTCCTCACGTATGGCCTGGTCCTCACATATGTCCTGGTCCTCACGTATGTCCTGGTCCTCACGTATGTCCTGGTCCTCACGTATGTCCTGGTCCTCACGTATGGCGCGGTCCTCACGTATGGCCTGGTCCTCAAGTATGTCCTGGTCATCACGTACGGCCTGATCCTCACGTATGGCCTGGTCCTCACGTATGGCCTGGTCCTCACGTATGGCCTGGTCCTCACGTATGTCCTGGTCCTCACGTATGGCGTGGTCCTCACGTATGGCCTGGTCCTCACGTATGGCCTGGTCCTCACGTATGTCCTGGTCCTCACGTATGTCCTGGTCCTCACGTATGGCGTGGTCATCACGTATGGCCTGGTCCTCACATATGTCCTGGTCCTCACGTATGTCCTGGTCCTCACGTATGTCCTGGTCCTCACGTATGGCGTGGTCCTCACGTATGTCCTGGTCCTCACGTATGGCGTGGTCATCACGTATGGCCTGGTCCTCACATATGTCCTGGTCCTCACGTATGTCCTGGTCCTCACATATGGCCTGGTCCTCACATATGGCCTGGTCCTCACATATGGCCTGGTCCTCACATATGGCCTGGTCCTCACGTATGTCCTGGTCCTCACGTATGTAACTGCGCCTCGTAACTGCGCCTCGTAGGTGCGCCTCGTAGGTGCGCCTCGTAGCTGCGCCTCGTAACTGCGCCTCGTAGCTGCGCCTCGTAGCTGCGCCTCGTAGCTGCGCCTCGTAGCTGCGCCTCGTAACTGCGCCTCGTGGCTGCGCCTCGTAGCTGCGCCTCGTAGCTGCGCTGGCCCCACGTCAAATGGAATCGGTTTCTGGTATCGGGACCTCATGAATGAGTACGAGTATGAGTACAAGCATGTGGTATCGGCCCGATACCCGATACTGGTATCGGTGCATCCCTAGGCTCAATATTACGGCCCTCGCCTCTGAAACCACCTGAGGAGCAGCTCAGACCTGAGGAGGAGCTCAGACCTGAGGAGGAGCTCAGACCTGAGGAGGAGCTCAGACCTGAGGAGGAGCTCAGACCTGAGGAGCAGCTCAGACCTGAGGAGGAGCTCAGACCTGAGGAGCAGCTCAGACCTGAGGAGCAGCTCAGACCTGAGGAGGAGCTCAGGGCTGAGGAGGAGCTCAGACCTGAGGAGGAGCTCAGGGCTGCAGAGAACGTTCATGTTTTTAAGAGCAGCTCAAGACCCACCTTTTTAGCTTAGCCTTTAACTGACTAATCTGTTTATTTATTCCTAATATATAAAATATATATATGGGAGGTTGTGCAGGCGCATAGTTTTAAATGTTGTAATCTGTAAAGCACTTTGTGAAACCTTTCGGTATGAAAAGCGCTTTATAAATAAAGTTTGATTGATTGATTGATTGATATGAATGACAGCACAATTAATCATTATTATAAATATGAAGTGAGAAAAACAAAGCCGAGGACAAATCCCCCTCCAGAGGTGAAACAAAGTCCTTCACCCCCAACATGCAGCTGCATTGTAGGTGATGCAACAGGCTTGGTCAGCATTTGCACTGTGGGGCGTTTCTCACACACTTCCTGTTTCCATTTGAACTTTTAACCCCCTCCTGAACCAGCACAGTTTCTCCACTTCCACTTTACCCTAAAACAGGGGTCGGCAACGTCAGGCCCGAGGGCCAAATCCGGCCCTCCGGCATAGAAGCTCTGGCCCTCAGGATGTTTTGAATGATTTTGAAGATGATATTATTACAAATCAGAGGTCAGGTGTTTGAAGACTCTAAAAATGTGTAAAATACAGTCAGATCTTTCAAAAAGGTCTAATAAAAACACCCAGCTGGGTCATGTGTAGGGCTGGGCACCGTTCAATATCTGAACAAGGCTTTATCCGACATCTGTACTGAAATATGTGTCGTCTAGAACCAGAAAACCGAACAATAATGTGTGGAGGATCTGCACATTTACAACATCGGGTTCAATGACAGGAAAGTTCTAAACATGGGGAAAATGTGGGGAAATGTGGCTAAAAAAATGGGGAAATCGTGTTGAAATTGTTTTGGGGGGAAAATGGGCAAAAATAGGGAATCAATTATGAAAAAATAGTAAGAAGGAAAAACAATTGTGAAAACAAGAAAAAAAATTGTGGAAAAATAATAATAAGAAAAAAGATTGGGTGAAATGGGGCAAACATTGGGCAAGAAATTAAAAAATGGAAAGAAAAAAGATGGAAAAACAAACCATAGTTTGATTTTCTTTGGTTCCTGCTTTAGATTTCAGTAGAACCTCAACTTTTCTTCATCGTTTAACGGTGTGACCAGAATGTAGAGAAATGCTGGCATTCGTAGGAAAATGGTGCTTTACTCTGGGCTAAAACTGGCAGCTCTGGCCCTCAGTCTTTTTGCAATGAAGATAATCGGGCTCTGCCTAAACCCCGCCCTAAAAGCTCTTAAGACGTCACTATAGCGACGAAAACCAGGATGAAAAACAAGGAAAAAGTGATGGTCTCATAACGAGTCTGAGGGACGAGGAGCAGGTTCTGGCCAGAGGAGCCCGGGCTCAGAAGGTCCTGGACGTCCTGTGGTCAGTCACCACTAAAGTCTTCAAACCCTGCACTGCAGAAAGTGGATTCTAAGTAAGTAAAAAATGTCTTACTTTAAGAAATAAGTTCTCATTTTTTCCCTAAAAAGTAATAATGTTTTGCCAAACAAAGTTTTCTTGAGAAAAAAAATCTTGTTTTTAGGAAATAAAATCTGGCCATTTGTTGCTCAGATAAATTTGCTAAAAACATGATTTTTCTTGTAACAAAGAAAGAAAAACTTTTTGAATCTTCCTCAGTTTTAGAAAAAGAAAAACTAAGATCAACAACTCTTAATGTAAGAACTGCTTCTCACAGAGAGATAATACATTCCATTCTTTAAAGTGGGCGGCTCGGTGGCACAGTGGTTAGAGCCTCAGCTTCACAGCTCAAAGTTCCTGGGTTCGATTCCCAAAGGGGCCTTTTTCTCATCATAAAACAAGAAACACTAAATTTAAGCAAATAAAGCTCGAATTCAGCAAAATGTCTCAGAAAATGGAATAATTTAAGGAAAACATTCTTATTTAGTGAAATATTGTGGGTATTTTACTGAAATGTTGCTTGATTTAAGTAAAATGTTGTTAATAAATACTAATATTTAAGGAAAGTATTGCTGCGCCCGGAGACCCGCCTCCATGATGTGGAGCCAGGCTGATGGTCAGAATCACCTGCTGAAGGATTCACCTATTGTACATGTTTTTAGTGGTAGACACGGGGAGAACATGCTCCACACAGAAAGATTTTTTTTCTCAAGAAAACTTTGCTCGGCAAAACATTATTACTTTTTAGGGAAAAAATAAGAACTTATTTCTTAAAGTCAGACATGTTTTACTTGCAGTGTTGCCCTCCCTGAGCCTGGACTTTGACCCGCCTCCCACTCACTTCCCCAGAATCCACTTGTAAAGTTGCCAAAGTCACAGGCGTGTCTGCTCTGAGCCAATCACAGCCCTGAGACCTTTTCTACAGAATGATGAGTGGGGACACTGGTCCAGGGCTGAACTCTGTCCTGCTCGGTGTTGGTTTTTCCTCAGAATCATAAACCCCTCCCTCGGTGACGAGGTCATGCACAAGAATCAGACAATGATACAGATGTGTAGCACCGATAAAACCACTGTACAAAGGCCTGACTGTGGGAGGTCACAAAGGTGCCGCTCCTTTAGTCAAACTAGCGCCACCTCCTGGTCATGTCCAGACGCCTGGAGGACGCCATACCTGGGGTCACAACATGGCCCCTCCTGCAGCTGCTGCCAGTCCCGTATCTGCCACAGACCAACAGGTGAACGGAGCTGTTTCAGACAACACCATGTTCATAAAGGAAGAATCATTCTACAGGGAAACAACTGGACACAGGCACGGCACAAACACAGATATTTGTCTTTTTTAGCTCAATCATGGAATAAAGTGAGTAAAGAGATGAAACACGAGCTCTAACCCCTGTGCCACCCATGACGTCGTTATTTACCAACACAAACAGAGGCCTTTAAGTAAATATTGATGTCAGAGCAGCCTCTTTTATAGATCAGTTATAGTTTTTAGGGTATACTTGTTATGTTCCACACAGAGTCAGATGCTCAGGTTATTACAGTTATTATTGCCGTAAGAGGACGGGCTGAGGCACCTGAGGCCTCAGCCCGTCCTCTTACGCTGTTCAGGCTGCCTGGCCCCACGAGCTTGAGGAGCACCTGATTTGTTATTTGTGTTTAGCATTTACTATTGTACTGCGGTGATCCAGCGAGCACTCGGCCGCTCTAACAGATATTTGTGGATTTTGACTAAGATAATGACGTCATTCACTAACATTATAACCTCAAATATTACACTCTTGGAAATGTACTTTGAGCAGGGATTTGTGTATTTTACACATTCCTATGATGAAATACAGATATGAAATACTTTATTTGGACAGTCATCCGCCCTGTGGACTCTGAGTGAACTCACAAGAATAAAGGCTCCGCCCACAAGGTCACTCCCCAACCGAGCTCTGATGCAGATATAAACCCAGGAGGCGAAAGGGAAGCACAGCAGACTCCGCTCCACAGCAGACTCCGCTCCACAGCAGACTCCGCTCCACAGCAGACTCCGCCCCACAGCAGACTCCGCCCCACAGCAGACTCCGCTCCACAGCAGACTCCGCTCCACAGCAGACTCCGCCCCACAGCAGACTCCGCTCCACAGCAGACTCCGCTCCACAGCAGACTCCGCTCCACAGCAGACTCCGCTCCACAGCAGACTCCGCCCCACAGCAGACTCCGCTCCACAGCAGACTCCGCCCCACAGCAGACTCCGCCCCACAGCAGACTCCGCTCCACAGCAGACTCCGCTCCACAGCAGACTCCGCTCCACAGCAGACTCCGCCCCACAGCAGACTCCGCCCCACAGCAGACTCCGCTCCACAGCAGACTCCGCCCCACAGCAGACTCCACAGCAGACTCCGCTCCACAGCAGACTCCACAGCAGACTCCGCTCCACAGCAGACTCCGCTCCACAGCAGACTCCGCTCCACAGCAGACTCCACAGCAGACTCCGCTCCACAGCAGACTCCGCTCCACAGCAGACTCCGCTCCACAGCAGACTCCGCTCCACAGCAGACTCCGCCCCACAGCAGACTCCGCCCCACAGCAGACTCCGCCCCACAGCAGACTCCGCTCCACAGCAGATTCCGCTCCACAGCAGACTCCGCTCCACAGCAGACTCCACAGCAGACTCCACAGCAGACTCCACAGCAGACTCCGCTCCACAGCAGACTCCACAGCAGACTCCACAGCAGACTCCGCCCCACAGCAGACTCCGCTCCACAGCAGACTCCACAGCAGACTCCACAGCAGACTCCGCTCCACAGCAGACTCCGCTCAGCTGAAACTCCGCTCTTCTGTGACACCATCTGTCAGTAACGACTGCCTATATGACGGCGTCTTTTAAACCCTTTTTCTTGCTTGAATACAAACTTCCTGTGTCTCACGATTCCATTGTATTTGTCTCTTTCCCTCAGCTGTGCAAACATGTCCCGATACATCACCGGCTTCAGTCTGTCCACAAACCAGGCTGAAGAACAACAGCTGAAGGCAAAAGGCTTCATTAAACAAGAGGCAAAGCGAGACGAGCTGGGAAGTGTTGTAAACGTCTGGCACAAATACAACGAGCAGGAGGACGAGCCCCCCATGACAAAGGTTCAGATCAGTTATAATGATGAGATGGTAAAGGGTCTGAAAAAAGCAGGTTACACAGAAGGTCACACATTGGTAACTTCTGAAGGAGATGTTGTGCTCTGGACCAAATGTGGCACCACTCCTTATGACGTACCCATAGTAAATATATTCCCCTCATATAACTCTGAAGACGAGGTTAAGCTGATCAACATGAACTTACAGAAAGTTTACTGCAATCGCCTTCACATATTCGATAAGTATGTTAAACTGTGGGTACGGAGAGAGAAGATGACCTACATCCAAGATGTCAAAGCCACCAGTTCCATTGATGAAAATCAAGATGCAGATCTTTTCAACCAGGGCTTCATCCGGATTGATAAACCCACTAACACCACATCCGGAGGCCTCAGAGGGACCAACTTCCTCTGGTATCGTCTGACCACTGATCCCAGCAAATCCATCACTGACCTGAAGATCTCCACCAACCAAGAGGAGCGTGATGAGTACAAGAGGGAGGACTACACGCTCGTTGATGTGAACCTGAACACCGGAAAAGACGGGACTGAAGTCTATCTTTGGTACAAGCGGCGCGAGGGCGAACCTGTGACAAACATGACCCTGTTCTTCGACAAGGAATCCATCCCGATATATACAAGTGGTGGAATCCAGGTCATCGATAAAAACATCAACGAAGGCAACGAGGGAGATCGTTTCCTCTGTTATTGCCAGCTATAAAAAGGCTCAACAAAAGCCTGGGTTTAATCAGTGAATCATCTGAGATCAGACACAGTGTTGGGGAAATATGGAATATACTTAAAACAGCATAAATCATGTCACACTGAATGTTATTGTGATTTGAAATAAAAATGAATTTAAAACTGTCATTTCCTTCTCAGTCTGGTTTATACAGTGCAGTTCATATAACAGTGTTTCCCAACCAGAGGTCCAGGACCTGGGGGCACATGAGCACTTGGCAGGGGGTCAGTGTTCATGTGAAACTGAGTAGAATTTCATTATTGATTGACTGCGGAATTCTTCCGCAGTCAATTATTGGTTTTCATGTTCTTTATTATTATTCCTCTTCCATCTTTTTCCCGATTTTCTAGAGCTTTCAGCACCTTCATGCTTTGTGCAATTTATGCAAGTTATGCATCAGAACGTTCCGCATGTTGAGGAGAAGGTGCTGTTACTTTTGGGACTTCTGCAACTTACGGTTTTTCCGCAATCGGCCAAAATGTCGGAGATTTTTCCCATTGACTTATAATGGGGCTGCCGCAAATCCATGCTTTTCTGCACTTTTTTCTGCATTTTATGCAATTTCTGCACTTTGTGCATGTTCAGCTTCTGCAACTTGTGGGTTTTGAGAAAAAATTGGCCTTCTGCAGTTTTCCAGTTTTTTTATACGGGAGTTTGAAATTTTTGCATTAGTGTGTATGGGGGAATCCAGCCAATGGGGAGACTCCAGGACTTTCAGCCATTTGTGCAGCTTCTGCCAATCAAGCACTGAGGCCATTTCAACAGTTTGACCAGTTTATGGAATATACAAGTTTATGGAATATTAACAATTTATGCAAAGTAACCACTTTATGCATTTTAAACCGTTTATGCAACTTAAGAGTTTATGCCGTTTAGGACTTTTGAATTTTAAAGAGTTTATGCAATTTACATAATTTATGCAAATTAACCCATTCATGCATTTTACCACTTTATGCAGTTTATACAGTTTATGCAACATGACATTTTATGCATTTTACCAGTTTATGCAAATCAAGCAATTTATGCAATTTGAACAGTTTATGCAATTTCTGCATTCGCTTCCCGCAATTCCGCAGTCAATCGCAATGGCACAGCCATTGCATTTCTAGTTTAATGATGTTTTTCAGTGAACAGTTTGACTTTGAGAGTCACTGCAAAAAGTATTTAACTAGATCAGTATAAACATCTCAATTTGAGCAAAATAATCCACATTTTAGTTGTTTTGACGAGTTAAGAAGTTGTTGGGCTTTTGTCCTGGATTATTTCACTTGTTCTGAGATGTTTCTGACTCGTTTCGATACATTTCGTCCTCATTTCAGGTCATTTTCTTTGCCAATGGGGAAAGAAAATTGGTCTTATCTCATTGGCAGTTTTACTTTCTTATTTCAAGCGAGATTTACCCTAGAACTGGTCTGACATGTCCTCAAACAAGCAAAGTAAACTTGGTCCGATCAGGAAAAGTGTCTAAATGAGTGAAAACCGCTCAAAACAAGAAACATTTCCTCAATTCAAGTCATTTAAGCCAATGCTTGATATTGACTTTTTGTAGTGTTTTAGCTCCATTCTGAACAATGTCAATGTCAATTTTATTTATAAAGCACATTTAAAAACAACCATTGTCGACCAAAGTGCTGTACAAGAACAGTAACAATATGTACAATAAACACAATAAAAGTTAAACACAGGTCAGATATAAAGGCACAAACTGTATCTGGTCTACATGGAACCGAAGGCCAAAGCAAAAAGATGAGTTTTTAATTTAGTTTTAAACTCCTCTACAGACTGAGCCGAGCGCACATGTAGAGGAAGGCTGTTCCAAAGTTTAGGGGCCGCCACTGAGAAGGCTCGGTCACCTCTGGACACACGCTTGGATTTAGGAACAGACAAAAGAAGCTGGTCTGCAGACCTCAGAGCTCTGGAAGGACAGTAGAGCTGCAGCAGTTCTGACAGATACTGAGGTGCCAGCGAATTTAGGCATTTAAAAACAATCAGCAGAAGTTTAAACTTGATGCGAAAGGGAACTGGTAGCCAATGTAAAGAGGACAGAATGGGAGTGATGTGCTCCCATTTTCTTGTGCCGGTCAGAACACACCACTGATACTGAAGAACCTGTGTTTAGTTTCACACTTTCTTCAAATATTTGCAGGATCCATGAGTTTGCGGGTCCTCAGAGGAAGCCTCAAGGGGAACAAGTTCTGACCATAAAATAAAACCTCTGCAAAACGAGACAACTCTATGGTCGTGTGTGCCTTAAACAGCTGCAACAGCTGTATTGTGAAGGTCGTGAGGATAAATATTAGTGTCCAAATATCTACTGTGGAATTAACATGTTGCGGCGTTAACTGTGTGTTTAAAAGCACGTGCACGATCTGCTGCAGTATTGCTTTGTTGTTACGCGCGTCAGTTCCTTGGAGAGTCTGGAAAAGCAAAGGGGGGGCCGGTGCCCCCTCCCTGCTTTGTAAGATGGAAGAATCTGGGACAATGTAGGCGTTAAAACAGGAATCAGTCTGTCTTTTAGATCTACAAACCGATATGGGATTAATTAAGGTTGTGAATCTGTTGTCATTACTCCAAAATCTGATTATGGTTCAAACAATGTGCATTGAGTAAAGAAGCCATTGTGTGAATTCCAGCTGTCATAAAGGGGGCCAGGCTTTTCGGGGGCGCTGCCAGCACCAATGGCCTTGTCCTTCTAAAGGAAGCCCCAACGATGAGCTTCTTTTAAAAGGACGCTCCGACACTGATGAGGCTCGTGTTTCTAAAGGAACCAGAACCAATGCTGATGTGTGAGGAACTGTTCTGTGGTGATCTCCTGTTTATTAGGCCCGAGCGCCATCAGGGCTGGGGAAGGCCCGAGCGTCATCAGGGCTGGGGAAGGCCCGAGAGCCATCAGGGCTGAGGAAGGCCCGAGCGCCATCAGGGCTGGGGAAGGCCCGAGCGCCATCAGGGCTGGGGAAGGCCCGAGCGCCATCAGGGCTGAGGAAGGCCCGAGCACCATCAGGGCTGACGAAGGCCCGAGCGTCATCAGGGCTGGGGAAGGGCCTCTTGTAATCGTATAGACTCCCCCACAGAAAAACGAGCACGAAGCGCTGGCCTTCTCTCAATATTGAGAAAATATTGCTCAATATTGAGCAATATTTTTCTTTTTGTCATTGTAATAATAATGTTCCTTATATTATGTTTTTACTACATATTTGAGTTTCAGAATATGACATGACTCTTACCTGCAGCAGAAGTCTGAAGTTCTGTCTAAAGCAGAAGCTCCATGACTTCCTTCTTCACTTCTCAGTCTGTGACTGAAGAGCAATGAGGCCTCAGCCTTTTTACTGCAAACAAAGAGCTCACTGTATTTAGCCTCATGTTACTGTCACTCATGTCTGACCTAAAGTCTCACTCTGAAGAAAGTCACATATAGTGAGGGCCTGTGTGGTGAGTGTGGGCTTAAGGACGAGGGTGGACATTCAGACACATATAGTGAGGGCCTGTGTGGTGAGTGTGGGCTTAAGGACGAGGGTGGACATTCAGACACATATAGTGAGGGCCTGTGTGGTGAGTGTGGGCTTAGAGACGAGGGTGGACATTCACTCTCAGACTTTAGTCCAGTCCTCAGAGCAGGAGGAACAGGTCAGTGTTTGGTGAGTGTGGGATTGTAACCAGTGAAGAGGAGCTGCTGCAGATGTTCACAGATGTTCTAATCGGGCCCTTCATGGCGTCTCGTGTGGTGGAGACACAGCCAGCCTCGTGCTGATTGGCTCAAAGGAGAGTCATGTGATCTTGAGCTTGTTGGACAAAGAGAACGGTCCTGGCTCTGATTGGTCGGCTCTGATCTGAGCGACTGGGATGAAGAGGAGCAGAGACGACACGTCACTCTGGGATGAAGAGGTTTTCTTCACTTTTATTGTTTTTTTTGTCTAATACATGAATCAACTCATAAAAGTCAAATATTATAAAAGAAGCAGAATCAGCAGGAAATACGTCATCAGTGAAAGATACAAGAATAAAAGTATTAACTGAGGATTAACATCAGGAAATAAATGACACCGTTTCAAAAAACTTTGGTTATTTACAAAATCTCTCATTTCTGCTGTTTTTGATCAGTTCAGACGGGGCTGGTCGTCAATAAAACGGCTTCAAATACTGATGTCGCCACAAAAAACTATAATTATTATTTCAATAACTAATCGTTTTAAGTCCTGGTTTAACAGAGTTTAAATAATTCAACTTTGATTCATTTTCATGTTTCATCAAAGTCTTGTTACTGACGTTTATTCTGTGGAAATATTTTTTTAAGGAAGAGTTTTTTTTTATTTAAAATGATGTTACTCAATAAGAAATCAAAATGACTCGTGAACTCATAAAGTACTTACAAAGTACTTACAAAGTACTTTTAAAGTACTTATAAAGTACTTATAAAGTACTTATAAAGTACTTATAAAGCACTCATGTACTTGATGAACTCAGTACAGACTCTTGTCATGCCCAAATATGGATGTTTAGAGGCGTGTCTTTGTACGTCGTCAATAGATACAGATGCCATGGCGTCATAGAAGGGGGCGTGGCCTCACCGAGGGGGAAACATAGTTTTTTACTCATGTTTTCATCATGAGAAATAAACTCATTTATCATGTACAAACTAAGTCAGAAGACAAAAACTAGCTAACTCTATCGTTAGCATTAGCACGATGCTAACATGAAGCATCATGTTCTCCATTAGTCATGTATTTATGGGCTGTTGAACCTCTTTGCTCTTTGTCTCCATGTCTTTGTATCTTTATTTAGTAGAAACTATTTTCATAACTGAGCGTTTGTTAAAGCAGTTTCTGAATAATTAGAGAAAGTTTCGGTTTTTCGTCGTATCAAAGGCAGAGACTTCCTGTTCCGTCTGTGCGACTCTTGTGGGACGTTTTGTGGATGAGAATTAGACTGGAGTCTAAACAAGTGTGACGACCAGCCCCGCTCTCTCTCCCCTAATGCACGTTTCAATCTGTCACAAAAGAAACAAACGTTTCACAGCAGAAAATACTTCAACATCAGTAACACACAAAAGTCAAACTCTTAAAGCCGTAAAACTCCATTCACATCATGACCACTGAATCTGAGTCTAGACCAGGGGTTCCCAAAGTGTGGCCCGCGGGACAAATGTGGCCAGAACAATTCCATTGTCCAGAGAGTGACCTCCTTTTGAGCCTCATTTGCTTAAGACCAACTCTCTCCCATTCATTTTCAATGGTAAATGTGGGTGCAGTACACTGTTTGGCCACCAGCGTCATATTGGGGGCGCTGTTTCACTCCTTTGTGGCGTCTTGGTGTTTATCACAGAGCGTTAGCGTAGCATCGACATCAAACATGACTTATAAAATAATGTTGATAATGATCTAATGTGGCTTTTTCTTTGAGGTCAGTGAATGAGGTCAAGTCACTGTCGCTGCTGTAGATACAGGCTGTTGATTCTGTTCCACTAAAACCAGCCTTTTGCCAGAGTTAAAGGGACTGGATGGAAGTTGGCTTGACATGGCCGTGTTTGGCCCGCGGGCCACACTGTGGCCTCGGAGACTAACAGTTTGGGCCCCCCTGATCTGACCTGATGCAGTCGCTGAAAACAAACGATCAGAAAAGTCAATAAAGTTATTTACAATATTTATCCGTCTGGTTTCT
Organism: Gobius niger; assembly: GCF_951799975.1. Taxonomy (NCBI): domain Eukaryota; kingdom Metazoa; phylum Chordata; class Actinopteri; order Gobiiformes; family Gobiidae; genus Gobius; species Gobius niger. The sequence goes on along the minus strand of NC_136853.1, from coordinate 2,090,472 downwards.
TCACTTCTGCTTTATTTGTTTCTGTATCAGCCGTAAAAGTTACTGCCGCTTTTTCAACTGCCGGAAAAATATTGTTGAGTAATATTTTTCACATAATTATGTAAATCCACTTCAGTTCTTTACAAAACTATACATAATATTCAAATATTTTAAAGACAATTTCAAAAACACAAAGTGGCTAATTTCTCATATAAAAGTGAGTTTGGGCAGAATTAGGATTTAAAACTTTAAAACACTCTTGGGTCAAAGGTCAGGAACTACTTTGATTTAGTCGTTTTTTAGTTTTTATGTAAAGTTGAGTTTTCACGTTTTCCCCCATTGACTCCCATTATAAACTCACTTTTTGGGGTGTTTTTATAATCTGTGTTTAGGTGTTTTATAAAGAGCTGCTTAATTACAGCCATGTTTGTGACAAAAACACCCGACAACCACCCCCACCATGGACGACCACCCCCACCATGGACGACCACCCCCACCATGGACGACCACCCCCACCATGGACAACCACCCCCACCATGGACGACCACCCCCACCATGGACGACCACCCCCACCATGGACGACCACCCCCACCATGGACGACCACCCCCACCATGGACGACCACCCCCACCATGGACGACCACCCCCACCATGGACGACCACCCCCACCATGGACAACCACCCCCACCATGGACAACTACCCCCACCATGGACAACTACCCCCACCATGGACAACCACCCCCACCATGGACAACCACCCCCACCATGGACAACTACCCCCAAATCACTCCAACACCCCCAACTCACTCCAACACCCCTCCCCCCCCTGTAAAAGCCCCTCCCCCATGAGCCTCATAACTGCACAGAAACAGCCTCACTGTGATGTCAGGTTTCTCCCATAGAAATGCATTGGAAATGTAATTTCAGGGTAAATGCTCGAAATTCAGTTTGAAAAATAAAAATCACAAATGTTTCCTCTGATCAGAAGAAACACAAACAACCACAACAATCTGACTTTAAAGTGTGACGGCCGAGCCATGAAAAAGTGAGTTTATAATGGGAGTCAATGGGAGAAAATGTGAAAACTCAACTTTACAGAAAAAATAAAAAAGTGTTAAAAACCAAGTTCCTGACCTTTGACCCTTTTCACTCTGTGACGACCGGCCCCTCACTCTGTGACGACCGGCCCCACACTCTGTGACGACCGGCCTCACACTCTGTGACGACCGGCCCCTCACTCTGTGACGACCGGCCTCACACTCTGTGACGACCGGCCTCACTCTGTGACGACCGGCCTCACACTCTGTGACAACCGGCCCCTCACTCTGTGACACAAAATGAAAACCATTAAAGTGATCAAACTGAATGGGGATGAACATAATGACGACTTTAATCTGTCTCTGAACAGATGCAACAGTCGTGGAAACAAAAGACACTAAAGCTCAATAAAACGTCTAAAGTTATTTACAATATTTATGGTCCGTCGTCGCTTCACTTCCGTTTGATTTGTTTCCATAAATCCTCGTCTCAGAACAATCGCAGTAAAACACAATAATAAAATGATATAACCCTGTCTGTGTGAGCTCTCAGTCGTGCAGGAGTTGTCCTCTAGACGAAGGCTCTTGAGTCTTCATCTAGACTCTGCAGTTTGTTTTCCTTTAGGTGCGAGTACAGCCTCCCCCCCCCCCCCAAACGTCCAACACTTCCACTGCAGAGTCCAGACGACGACTCAAGAACCTGCGTCCTTTAAACAGCGGGTAGATAATAATGATAATAATGATCTAGGGCACCACCTGCTGGAGCGGGGGCTGCATTGCGCTTTAATCTTTGAAACTCCCAGACTTCTGTTTCATAACGTTGGCACAGAAGGTGGTCGAGACTCGCGTTTTTTTGTGTTGGAAACTTTCAAACGAAGCCTCCCTGGTCCTTCTGCCGCTCCGGGGAGCCGTGGGATCAGGAGAATTCCTACATTTACTTCAGACACATGAATAAATCATCCTAATATAATGTAACAATATATATTTGTGTTTTTATTTTTCCGTAATATGTTATAAGACGTGTGTCCAAGCCCACAAACAGCACAAACGTCACTATGATGCTTTTATAATCTTTTATATGAAGAGATTTCTAACGAGGCTTTGACCCAAATGATCCCAGCTGAAAACATGGGGGTTGTTGAGGATTTGCGATGGTTCTGGTTAAATACCAACGGTTACAGGAAAACCACATGGGGCAGTCTAAAGGGCGACCGGCGGCTTTTTCTAAGATACGCACATATTATTCAAGCATATTTATGGCAGATGTTTCCAAACGTCTCGTCTATAATCCTGCGTACGAAGCTTCAGAACTGTAAAAATGTGTCTGTTTTGAGCGTGACAGTAGGGGGCGCTTTAATAGGGGCACAGGTCTGATTTATTCAAACATTCCTTTATAATTGGTGCTTCTTTGAACCCAAATGTTGGCCTGATTTATGGGTCGACCTCTAACAGGAGAAGTATCAGGATCACATCTGGTCAAAGACGACGTCAGTGCGTTCTTCTTCTTCAGGGCGGGCTCTGCGTCTCCTGGCTCTCTGGGCTCTCTCGCGCCCCCTGGTGGCCTGAAACGAAACCGCACAAAACAATCACTTTCCCAACTCGCGCTGCAGTGTGTAACCACGGCAACAAGGAAGCACCGGTTCAGGAAGCGCTCGTACCCGGCGGTAGAAGAAGTATGGGATGAAGTTCAGCGGCATCAGCAGGAGAAGGACCAGCGCTCGGACCAAGGTCTGGAGCTCAGACACTGGAACACACGGGACACACGTCATTAAAGCGGAACGAAGCCCTAAGTCTTTAACCTGAGCCCTAAGCCTTTAACCTGAGCCCTAAGCCTTTAACCTGAGTCCTAAGCCTTTAACCTGAGCCCTAAGCCTTTAACCCTGAGCCCTAAGCCTTTAACCCTGAGCCCTAAGCCTTTAACCTGAGCCCTAAGCCTTTAACCTGAGCCCTAAGCCTTTAACCTGAGTCCTAAGCCTTTAACCTGAGCCCTAAGCCTTTAACCCTGAGCCCTAAGCCTTTAACCCTGAGCCCTAAGCCTTTAACCTGAGCCCTAAGCCTTTAACCTGAGCCCTAAGCCTTTAACCTGAGCCCTAAGCCTTTAACCTGAGCCCTAAGCCTTTAACCCTGAGCCCTAAGCCTTTAACCTGAGCCCTAAGCCTTTAACCTGAGTCCTAAGCCTTTAACCTGAGCCCTAAGCCTTTAACCCTGAGCCCTAAGCCTTTAACCTGAGCCCTAAGACTTTAACCCTGAGCCCTAAGCCTTTAACCTGAGCCCTAAGCCTTTAACCTGAGTCCTAATCTAAACCCAATTCTAACCCTGACCCTAAAACCACATCTTGACCCTCAAACAGTCCTTCAAAGAAGTGAGGACCACCCAAAATGTCCTCACTTTACAAATGTGTCCTCACTCTCTTAAAAACTCAACCTTTTACTTTCTGTAAAGGCCTGGAAGTAAAAAAGTCAATTCTTCCTTGTGTTTGCGGAGTCAGAAACGTCCATTTCTTTCAATACTTTCACTCAAGTCAAATGTCCCTGAGCAGCTTTGACTTTTATTGAACTATTGCTCAGGTTAAAGTGCGTTTTTAGAGCCAGAGAATCATTAATTCGGCCCAAACGCTGACGAAGTTTAAAAAGTCTAAAGCGTCAAAGGGCCATGACACACTCGCCTGGTCAGACACACGTCTTTCTCCTCACATTTCAAATATATTCAACTATAGTTCAGAAGAAACACACGCTGGAATAAACAGAGCAGTTTGGCTAATGATGCGCGGCCACCAGGGGGAGCTGTTTCCCCAATGATGATTCCTGACAGGTGGAAGCGATAGATACAAAATCAAACAGCTCTCGATCGTCCTCTGACAGTGAACTGATGTGTCCGTGAGCGAGAACGGACATTTTCCTCTGGCTCTGTGGAGGAATATTTGATCCCCAGAAGGAGAAATGACCCCAGAGCTCTCACATGGACCAATATAACTGTGGGCTTTGTTTCCACCCAGAGGGGGCTCAGCAGGAGTGACTCCCACGTCCACATTAAAGGGACGTGTGAGGAGAAGAGCTGTGTTTGATGCTGAACTCCAGTGTGGTTTTGCTCTGAATTGTGTCCCAGACGGCGCCCCGTACCCCTTACCTCCTGGGTGGATGTAGAGGGAGCTGTTGGAGGTTAGGCTGTGGTTGAACACCTGCAGGAGGTAAACACAGGTGTAGTTCCCTTTGTGGGCGGGGCTCACTTCAGTAAACAGGAAGTGGGTGGAGTGATTGACGGCCGGCAGGGTGAGGTTGAGAGTGGGAGAGAGCAGCTGGAAGGAGCCTCCCGGGTACTGCGGCTCCACGGAGCATTTGACCCGGAAATGTGCCCCCATCTGCACCCAGGCCCCGCCCTCTCCCGGCGACGCCCACTCACCCTCCTGTGCCCGCGGCCCCCAGAGCTCGCCCTCTGCCCGCGGAGCCCACACCCCCTCAGACACAGACACCTCCGGGACCTTCAGCAGATCTGAGGAGACAAAGGGGGAGACGCTCAGAGCGTCAGGGAGACCAGGATTTATGTTTCAGTTTGAGGGAAAAACAATAATCCATAAACACTGGTCAGAGAGAAGAAGATCAGATACACAATAACTACTGTACAAGTAAAAGTACTGCGTGATTCACTACTTAAGCCCCGCCTTAACCCAGCACAGCTTCTCCACTTTGGCTTTACCCAAATCTAAAGCTTCAACAGCGACAAAACAGCCACAAAAATCTGATGAAAAAGAACTTCAGAAAAGTGACGACGATTAAGCGAAAAAGAAAAGATAAAGATCAGTTAGTTCTTAGCTTTCAAATGAGGCGTTACTCTGGCCTATAGGCTGTGATCTCCAGTCCTGAAGCTTTAGATTTGGGTAAAGCCGAGCTGGTGAACATGTGCTGGGTTAAAGCGGGGGGTAAGAGGTTAAATAAAAGTACTGGAGTAAAAGTAAGTGAGTACTCCCCGCCTCGGCCAATGGGAGCAGAGGATTATCTGTGTTCTCCTCTAGGGGGCGTCGCCACATTCAGTGAACTGACTCTGAGCAGAGACTGTGAGAAGAAGAGACTCTGGATTCAAACCAACCTGAACAAACCACGTGGAGGCGGGAAACAGGTGAGTAACCATCATCGAGACAGTCTCTCACAGCAGATCTGTCCTTCACACAGTCAGTCTCGACCCACCACACTTTACTCTCGTTAAACCCGTCTCTCTCTCCTGTAGAAACAGTTGATCCACAGTCCAGGCCTCGACACACGGCGGCCGCCGCCTCCAGGTCCCAGAGGTCAGAGGTCACCACTGGTCTCCACTCTCCTCCGAGCTCCGCCTCCACCGTCCCCTCACAGCGACTGGCCCCTCCCACCAGCCTAAGCGGCTCTGGACACAAACACAGGTGAGCCCCGCCCCTCTACAGGCCCCGCCCCTGGCCCCGCCCCTTACCTGCACAGGTGAGGTTGAGAGTGGGGCAGGTCTCTGGGCCGGTCCTGGTCCGGGGACAGTCCATCAGCTTAGACTCGTTGCCCTCACAGTGGAACGTCTGCCCCAGAGGAGAGAGCGCCCCCTGGAGGAGAGGAGCCCCACAGCCCAGCTCCCTGCACAGCACCTCTGCCCCGCGACGGTCCAAGGCCCCCTCACAGACCCCGGCCCAGGACTGGTTCTGGATCTGAGGAGATCCTGAACACAGGCTCCGCCCCCCGACCAGCCGCGCCGAGTCTGTGTATGAAGATGAGGTCACAGTCTGAGCCGCTCTGCAGGAAGTCTCTCCTTTATGTAGCACCATTCACTCACACCACCTTCACACTGAGACAAGGCGGCTGAAGTGTGGAGCTCATGGACACAATGGCAGTGTGCACCTGCGGGAGGTTCTTCCAGACCAGAGTTTCTTTAGACCTGAGCTTTGCTGTGGGGAGTCCATGTTTGTCCTGCACTGTTTGTTCTGCTGAGTTTGGTTTGATTCTTTTTTAACCTTTCATTTTCTTATATTCAGCCCCTCCTGTACAAACATGTACACGCCTAAAAACAGCCACAACATTTATACACACTCACAGTTTTTATACTTTTTTTGCATAAATCTCTTGATCTGCTCGATGTCTTTCCAAAACGACCAAACATATAATGGAAAACTAAAAACATGACTATGTTCTGAGTGATGAACATTGGAGCTGGGCTGTGGTCTTTAGAGCCTTGGATGAGTCAAAGTTGTGACTCATATTGATTTGAAGCTTTAGTGTTTTTTCTGTAGTGACGATTCTTTATGTCTAAATGTTCTTGTTCCCATTGACTTCCATTAGAAACACATTCAGGACTTCCACTTTTCTTTGCTCTCCTGTCTCTGTATAAAAGTCATATATTTATAATGTCAGCGTTTCATTTGGAAGAACAAGAGTCGGGTTTGACATTTTGACTGTATTTCTTCAGTTTGGACCTTGTTCCTGTCGTCCAGATCAATGAAATCCTGTTATTTGCCCATGAGGATATAATGGAGCCATGGCAGAACCTGGACTTTTCTCACATCAAACTTCACATTTTAAATCTCACTGTAATACAGGAAAAGGTCTCATATCTGTGATGTCAGCGTTTCATTTGGAAGAAAAGGAGCTGAACTTCACATTTTCACTGCATTTTAGACTTTTCCACTTTTCTAACATTGTAACAGATGCTGTATCTTCAGTCAGCTCATACTGAAGCCCAGGGGAAACTACAGGATTAGTTTGTCTTTGTGTTTTCTATAAAATACATGAATATTTTAAAATGAACGAGTGATTTATCGACAGTAATGTTTAGTCACAGTCAGTGGTTAGTTTTGAAGCAGAAAACGAGGCCCAGGTTTATAAACCTGAGGAAACAGGAGAATAAATCCAGACGGCAGGTCTTTGTCCACGTTTCTTTGTGTGTCGAGGTCACTTTCAGCTGATCATTCAGATTTTAGCACAAAAAACTCATCACAGATTGAGTGATTTTATGCCGTGTTTCAGTGAGATTTAAAAGTTTCAGTTTTCAGGGTAAATCCATTGGAAATGCCTCATTTCCATTATATTCAATAGGAGAAAATACAGTGATTTTGTTCATGTGCCGACACTGGGAATGAGGTTCAATCTGATGAAACTCAGTCAAAATGTTCAAATTCACTCCAAATGAAACGCTGACTTTGTAAAAAGTGAAGTTTCAAACGGCTCTGGAAGAGCAAAGAAAAACATGTATAATGGAAGTCACTGGGGCTGTTTCAGCCGCTGCCATTTTCACATAAAGAATCGTCCAACACAGAAAAACTATGAATGTCATTAAATCCATTTCACTTCATCTGTGACACAAACACAGACACAGCCTCAGCTCCACATGTGATTATTACAAACATCATCACACTCAAGTGTTTTGGAAAAAGTACTTCATGTGATTTATGCAAAAAGAAGTGGAAACAAATCTGTAAAAATGTAGATTTCATGGCTGTTTTTAGGCGTGTACATGTTTGTCCACTAGGGGGCGCATTTGAGCAAAGTTATAAATCTGTCACTACAGAAAAACTACAAATGATTCAAATCCTGTTTTGTTTCATGTTTGGGAGTTTTGAGAAGCTGAAAAGTGATTCTGGAGATTTATGAAAAAAAATGAAAGTGTGTGTTTTTTATAGCAGTTTGAAAAGCATGTACATGTTTGTCCACTAGGGGGCGCACGTGTAGAAAATGCTCCAAAATAAAAGACATGGGAGAAAAACAAACTCTGGATTCAGAGAATTTGGCTCAAAAGAACATTTTGAGTTTTTTCATCAAATGAAGAAACAAAACATGTCCATTGGGCGACACAGGCTCTGCAGACACGTCTTTATGTGGGAACTTCAGAGACACTTTCATATTTTAAACTTTAGATTGTTTGTTTTGTTTGTAAAACAAGTTAAAAAGTCATATTTGACTCATTTTCTTATTATTCCAGTTTGCACATCAGATGTATTTTGTAATAACTTTACCCATAATGCATCATTTCTGTATAAATGTGTAAATAATGTGACACATGTTGTGTTTTTAAGTGATGTGTTTAAACATATGTTTCCGCTTGGCCTGCACGGCCTCGTGTTCTTCCTGAAGCACAAACTCAAAACGACCCCCCCCCCTCAACGACCCCTCCCCCTCTCCCCCAACAACCCCTCCTCCTCTGACCCAACGACCCCCCCCCATCCCCCTCTGACCCAACGACCCCTCCCCCCCTCTCCCCTCCCCCTCCCCCTGAATTCTGGCTCAAATACTTTGACTTTCACTGAAAGTACTTATGAAAGTAGGTACTTGGATACTTTTACTTCAGTAAAGTATTTGCTCCTGTGGCTGGTCGCCATGGTTACTGCCCTTTAAGTCCCTGAAAACTATGAGTAGGATTATTTATGACTGTGGTGTTTCAGACTCACCTGAACAGGTCAGATCCAGACTGAAGAGAGAGAGATCAGTGTCAGAGCGAAAACAGCTGATCAGTGAAGAGTCGACACAGAAGTCAGTAGAGAGAGAAATGGCTTCTCTGACTGAAACTCTTTTGTTCTTCTGACTCACAACTGACCCACAATCCAGCTCCAAACACACTCTGTTTACAAGCCACAGAGGGGTGTACCCTGGACCCACATCAGTCCAGTCCTGTCCCGCCCTCTGCACCTGCAGCCGCCCTTGACACCGACTCTGACCATCGACCAACCTCAGACTGGACGACTCTGAAACAACAGGCAATGGCACAGTGGTTAGTGTGTGTGTGAGGAGAGAGAGAGAGAAGTGTGAGGAGAGAGAGAGAGAAGTGTGAGGAGAGAGAGAGAAGTGTGAGGAGGAGGAGAGAAGTGTGAGGAGAGAGAGAGAAGTGTGAGGAGAGAGAGAAGTGTGAGGAGGAGGAGAGAAGTGTGAGGAGAGAGAGAAGTGTGAGGAGAGAGAGAAGTGTGTGGAGGAGAGAGAGAGAAGTGTGAGGAGAGAGAGAGAAGTGTGAGGAGAGAGAGGAGGAGGTGCCTCTAAAGTCTGTCTAGTTTAATATTAGATCCAAATAATTGTACAGTGTCTGTTGCTGTATTAAGAAAGTGTTAAGAAACATCATTTTTTATTTGTATTTAACAGGAGTAACACCACAGGTGTCCAGTAGAGGGCGCTGCAGGATCAGCTGTGAATGCACCTCCTCTTGTGAAACAGCAGGGCAGCTGTGGCTACAGTACTGGAGCCTTTTTGTTACACCTGTACCGTGATGTTGGACCATGAACAGTTGTCATAATCAAATATAAAGTGATGTCTGATTTGAAGGTGTTTTTGAAACAAAGTCAGACTGATGTGTGAGTCCATTATCGGTCAGAACAAGAACGTCCTCATTATGACGTTATTACTTTCCTCAAAAGCCTGGACTCTTTAAATCCCTATTTACAACCACACAAACATGGAGCCTTGACCTTTGACCCCTCATGTTCAACTGCCGGAAAAACATTGTAGATTCATATTTTTTCAAACTTTTGTCACACAATGATAATAATCCACTTCAGTTCTGCAGAAAACGACCAAAGTCTGAAAAAATATCCAAAGCCAAAACGCAACAACTTAACAAAAGCCAAAACACAACAACTTAACGAAAGCCACAACGCAACAACTTAACAAAAGCCAAAACACAACAACTTAACAAAAGCCAAAACACAACAACTTAACAAAAGCCAAAACGCAACAACTTAACAAAAGCCAAAACAAAACTTAACGAAAGCCAAAACACAACAACTTAACGAAAGCCAAAACACAACAACTTAACAAAAGCCAAAACACAACAACTTAAAAAAGCCAAACACAACAACTTAACAAAAGCCACAACACAACAACTTAACAAAAGCCAAAACACAACAACTTAAAAAAAGCCAAAACACAACAACTTAACAAAAGCCACAACACAACAACTTAAAAAAAGCCAAAACACAACAACTTAACAAAAGCCAAAACACAACAACTTAACAAAAGCCAAAACACAACAACTTAACAAAAGCCAGAACACAACAACTTAACGAAAGCCAAAACGGAAGTTACCGGTCAAAAAGGAAGTCACCGTAAGTCGGACTGCAATTGCCGAAGTACCGGCATATTATGAGCGCCAGTGGAAGAGGATTTTGAAAGAAGTTGGAAAAGTAAGTTATAGTAAGCTATTGCTTTGTAACCATGGTCTATGCCACTTTCTACTGGCTTAAATAATGACTATTGCACTTTTCAAAATCATTCGTTGTACAGTTATCCTTTTCCTGCCGCGAATGTCAGGTTTTCTGTGATCATTGATATTAGTGCATGGATAATATTAAAGCTGCGTAAGAGGATCAATGACAGATTAATTAATAGTTATTTTAAGCCAGACGTAAGTGCTAAATTGTGGTTGTCTTTGTCACCAGGATATGTTTTGTCCAATTTGTGGGGTGAGCCTTCAAACCGTTGAGCCCTGCTGTGGCTCATGTGGCAGAAATATTGAGTTTTTACGGATTTTTCAACACGATGAAGGTTTTGGTCTAGGATGTGTTATTCTGAAATATTATCATCGATATAATAATTGTTTGAGTCTTACTTTGCAGTACAGTTACTGGTAACGATTAAATATTTTGTATCTTGTGTCAGATTTTGTATTATATCTGAAGCAGACAGCTGCTCCACCCTAAAACCAGATAGTCATGATCTATGTTACTTCATAAACATAATGTAAATGATAGCAGATGAAACTAAACACAATAAAATCCACAGTTGTTGAGAGGGTGAGTTGTTTCTTACTCTGTTTCTTCTGGAGTCTCATGGCTTTTATTGGAACTGTCCACATGTTTAACTTCTTTATCCTCTTTATCCTCGATCACAATGGGTGAATACAATTCAGTGTATTTTCTGATAAATTAACACAAACAAATATATTCTAGGGATTTTCAAATAAATAAGATTTGTGACTTGAAGAGTGAGGATCATTACATGTAACTTGTAGCTTCCATCACATTCATTGCTGTTCCTTGGTCCATTTGTGAGTTGGAAGGTGAGTTCTAATGCACAAAACATGATGTTAGCAAAAACAGTCAACTTACAAATTATGTCATTTTCTACATCATGTAGACCGCTAAATCAGTGTGACATAACTAATTGTGCAAAAGAACATTTGTTTGTCGTTATATTTTATGACAACAGAATCAGAATTGTTTTTATTGCCATCATTGGTGAACAGGTTCACACACTACGATTTTTTTTCAGTTCAGTCGTGCAACATGAAACATAAAACATAACATTACAAGGTAACAACACACAATGTTAAGGAACTACATATTACCAGAGCTGTTAAATCAGTGTGTGATTGTCCATCATCAGTTGTACTATTCAAGGCGGGTTCCAATATCTGGGGATAATAAAAGTTTTAGTGTGGTACTTCAGATAACATTAACAAACTATGGCAGAAATAATAATATATACATATTTAATTGTAATACCCTGCCATTCAGTATGGCACGTTAAACACATTAGCGGAAATGGTCATTTCATTTTTTATTTGGAAAATGCAAGCATTAAAGTGTCAATTTTGAAATACAAGCATGGGGAAAAACATTTATACCATTGTATCATCTGTATTGAACTCTGCATCACTACTGCTCATAATGATCACCTCTGGATCTGACTCCTCGGAATCTGTGGTGGCCTCCTGAGCTGTGAAATACATCAGATGTGGACAATTATTTTAAACCAATGAACCGATACCAGAGTGCGCCTCTAGATTGGCAATTAGTCTCAGGTTAACTCACAACAGGTCATGAAATCTTCAGCTGTACAAATGTACACAGTGATGCGTTGGTACGTCTTCCCTATTGCCTCCTTGTAGTCTTTAACAGAGAATGGGGTGTTTGTTCCTGGTATATTTACTAGCTTTGTACCATCAGGATACACCAGAAAGTGGGGACCGGGGGGCAGATTTTTGTTGAAGGCCTTCAATTTTTGCAGTGCTATATTGTGCAATTCTTCTGCATCTGAGCCTGGTTTGAGTGAAACGGGGAGTGTCATTCCTCTCATTGGACTCAGGACTCCATCTTTCACCCGCATATGGCCTACTGAAATCTACAGAGAAACAACAAAAGAAGGCTACCGTAAAGCAGCCCAGTGATTTATAACATTTATACTACACACTACCAATGCATGTTGAGGTTGATAAGCTGCAAGTTCATCAACCTACAAAAACAAAGAGAAGTTACCTTCACAAGGTTTTCTTTTGGCTGTTCTTTTTTCTTTTTGAAACACAATTGCCTCTCCTTCTCTTTTAAAGTCCTGAAATTCCGGAATGACTCCAGTGCCCCCTCTTCTTTTATGCCTCCTGCATCAAACAGAGGCAAACAACTCTCATCAGAGCGAATTTAAGAATCAATGAGGAATCTGAGAGAGGTACAACATACAACACATTTGTCTCAAGTATCATGTAGAAAAATTGTTACATTACCCTGTCTTGTGCCAGGTTTTTGGACATCACGCAGGAATGATATATTCTTTCCACACGAACTACAGAATTTTGTTTCGGGGTTTAACCCCGTACCGCAAAAAGGACAATACATCGTCATCTGTAAGGTGAGGGGACACTGATCATTGTCGCGAAGTTCCAATGCACGTTGCAATTGTTTGACAGCGTTAAACTTCGTAACATTAGCTCAATGCCCAAGTCATCGCGGTACAAATTAGTTGAACCTAACAATAGTCATTATTTAAGCCAGTAGAAAGTGGCATAGACCATGGTTACAAAGCAATAGCTTACTATAACTTACTTTTCCAACTTCTTTCAAAATCCTCTTCCACTGGCGCTCATAATATGCCAGTCCGTCTGCAATTGCAGTCCGACTTACGGTGACTTCCTTTTTGACCGGTAACTTCTGTTTTGGCTTTTGTTAAGTTGTTGTGTTGTGGCTTTCGTTAAGTTGTTGTGTTTTGGCTTTTGTTAAGTTGTTGTGTTGTGGCTTTTGTTAAGTTGTTGTGTTTTGGCTTTTGTTAAGTTGTTGTGTTGTGGCTCAAAGTTGTTGTGATGTGGCGTTTGTATTAGCCGTTTTAGCATTTGCATTTGTTGTGACCCTTCTCGGCCACCGTAACTTGAACACATCACACTCGTAGTTTCCACTTATTTACTACGTCACAAAGCACTTGAACTCATCACACTCGTAGTTTCCTTTTATTTACTACGTCACAAAGCACTTGAACTCATCACACTCGTAGTTTCCTTTTATTTACTACGTCACAAAGCACTTGAACTCATCACACTCGTAGTTGAGCAGCACCGACGGGACAAAGAAAAACAAAATGGCTCCGATCAGAGGAAGGCGCAGGCGGAAACGGAGCTTTGAAAGTCACATTAAAGCTGATTTAGAACTCATGACGTGTAAAACTCATGACTTTTTAAAGTCAATTGCTGATCCCTGCACTGAAGAGCACCAAAGTTAGATTTTTGAAAAAACAAGGATATCCAAGCAGCGCTCCTGCATGTTATAGTTTGTTGAACCCCAAAGGATACATAGGGATCATCCTAAGCTGGAGCGGCTCCGTTCATTGAACGTTGGAATTACTCACCATTCATCTAAAATGGCTACAAATTATTTCTCCTACTCTAACGAAGAAGGTGAGCGCATCATTGTTCCGGATACTTTACTCAATCAAAGTCCCTCAAAGCCACAGGAAGCTAAAAAGCTATTTCTGGACTTGAAGAAGGCTTCTGAAAAAGACCTGAAGCTACAACTTCACATGACCACTTTGTCAGATTACTGGCGTGAAAGGATGATACCACGGGGACTGAGAATAAAGAAATGTCCATCATTTGGTGCAGATGATAAAGAATTCCGGAACAAGTGGGAGGCCATCTTGAATAAATGCTCCTTCGACCTCATGCTTCTGCTGATAGAAGAGGCAAAAAAAGCAGCAAACACTAACACAGAATGAAATTGCCAAAATGAAAGAAGAAGTCTCTTTGCAATTTCAAGAACAACAAATAGCTTTTGAAACAGAAATAAAAGAAGGACTTAGACAAGCTAAATTGGCTAAGTTTAAAAGAGACCAATCTGACTATAATGAAGATAAAGTTTACAAATGGAAGACTACTGACCAGAGATACTCTAAAAGAAAAACACAAAGACAAAGGACTGTCTCATTTCAACTTCCAAGCAGTGAAGATGATTACTCTGGAACAGAGGACCAGCCCTCAAGCAGTTTTTTAGAGTCAAATCCAAGAAGAGAGGACAGAACTCGCAGACGCCAAAACGGAGGACCAGACGAGGCCGGAGGAAGTCAAAGAAACACACAGAATCGGCGCACACATACCAGAAGTCAGTCCAGGATGAACAAGTAATCAATGTTTCTAATACCCAACTGACATCGAGCCACATTGCTGTGTTATCTAAAGGACTTACATTTGCTCCAACAAATAAAACCAAAGAGTTTCAAACAAAAGTAGACTTGTTTAAATTCCATCGCAGTCTTCAGTTAAAACTATGGTATCATACAAATCCTAATCAGGCCGCCCTTCGCTCTGGGACACACCATAGTACTACAAGGATATTTAAGCCCAAATCAAAATGTATGCCTAATATTTGTAATCCAACTTGAAGTGCATTTTAGTCACCCACAACCTATCTTTTGAAGAAAAAGAGGCATTAAATTGGTTGCCTACAAATGAAGATATAGTAATTAAACGGGCGGACAAGGGAGGAGCTGTGGTTGTTTGGGGGAGGGATCAGTACATCACAGAGGCTATGAGACAGCTGAACAACTGTGAGCACTACATCCCACTGCAGTCAAACCCACTACCACAACTCCAGTCTGAGCTAATGGAACTCCTCACACATGCTGAAAATGAAGACTGGATTACAAAACAAGAATATGACTTCCTTTTATGCAAAAATCCACGTATCCCGTCATTTCATAGATTTTCATATTAAAAGCTATGTGTCTACTCTGCCATCTTTTAGTCAGGACAGTACACAAGTCCTGAATAAACTTAAAGACATTAAAAATATTGGCTCTGGATATTTAGTAACGATGGATGCAGAATCGCTCTACACTAATATTGAACATGAAGATGGACTTACGGCTCTCACACACTATCTAAATAAGAGATCTTCTGAGGAGATGCCACCAGCTGGATTCATAGTGGACCTTACTAAATGGACTTTGTACAACAATGTTTTTCTGTTCCTTAACCGCATGTACAAACAGCAGAAAGGTACAGCAATGGGGGCTTTGCTCCTAATTACTATATCTATATTTGGGTTTTTGGGAAGAAAACTTTGTCTACTCCAATCTAAACATATTTCTTGATAAAATAATATGGTGGGGGCGCTATATAGATGATGTGCTACTTTTTTGGTCTGGATCAAATGAGGAATTGAGGCAATTTCACTTCTATTTAACCCTTGTGTGCCCCATAATTCAGAGTTACACTCGTGGTCACCTGGGGTCATTTTTGACCCCATTTTGTTTCTCTAATATCTCAGCCATAAAATAACCTTTTTCAATAAGTTTGGGTTCTATCTTTAGTGTAGCTTCAGACTAATGGCCTGATACAAAAAAAATGTGTTTTTTATTTTTTTTCAGTTTGTAGGCCTCGTTTATGTAAAAAAACACCAAATCCTGAACAAACAACAGTCATAAAATATCAAAAATCGAATTCTGAGGATAACTCGGACTATCTGGTCAGTTTCCAAGTGGAAATAGTCAAACTTTTGTGTTAATGCAATTTTTGAATTTTCTCATGCATTTGAATGAGAACAAATAGTTACACTCGTGGTCACCTGGGGTCATTTTTGACCCCATTTTGTTTCTCTAATATTTCACTAATAAAATAACATTTTGAAATAAATGTGGGTTCTATCTTTAGTTTGACTTCATAAAAATGCACTGATAGTAAATTTACCAGTTTTTATTATTTTTTGGGTCGGTGGGACATGTTTATGTAAAAAAAGTCAAATTTTGAGCCAAAAATGGCCCTGTAGCACTGAAAATCCTGAAGTGGATATAACTCCAAGTATTTGGTGAATTGGGCACTGGGAGAGGCTCAAAGGTAGAGCAGGTTCTGTTTTTGAAAAATGTTTCATTTTTGAATGAGAGCAAATAGTTACACTCGTCGTCTCTGGGGTCATTTATGACCCCGGCAAAACCCCATTCATTTCAATGGAGATGAGCCGATCCTGCAGGTTTTCTATCTTTGACCTTTTGTACCGACTTCATTTGTGCTTCAGATATGAAACCATTATTATGTTTCCATCCCAGAGGACCTCCTTGACATGCACATTCACCAGATTTTGAATTCACATATTTTCACAATAGTTACAGGGCCTAAAGCCTGAAAACAGCAGCAGCTCTCCATTCATTTCAATGGCAGTGTCCTCCATGTCTGTGATTCCAGCTATATTTTGGACTTTTGCCTTTCATACAAACTTCATTTCAACTCCAAATCCATAACTTTTTTAAATATACACTCCACAGAGCCTCCACTACATGCACATGTGCCACATTTTGAATTCAGTCATTTTTTCATAGTTTTAGGACCCAAAAACCAGTGCTATAACCCAGTTTCGAAATACAGCCAAACTGTGATTCTCGCTCTCTTATTTCAGGAAAGTCTCTATATTCTCATCAAAAATCTGCTCAAAGCAGAGTTTACATCTTAATTCATCAACTTTTATCAAAATATTAAATGTTCAGTGCAGTTTGACAGTGAAAGTAAAGTACAGTAGAGCAGAATGTGTTTGGAAAAACAAAGCTGTAAAAGTTAAACAAACAACTGATATTCTATAAACACCAAACAAATGCACATTTATCTATACAAAATCATCTTTTTTGGTCTTGATCTCTTTCAAACTACTCAGACACTGAAATGCATCAGATTTTATGATCTGTGATAAAGTTTTGAGTGTTCACAGCATTTTGTCTCTGCAGGTGAACGGCATGCGTTATGTTCATGTAAACCTGTGTGGACTCTCGGACTTACTGTGTCAAATACAGCCTCAGAATGTGGAAATATGGTCAAATAGAAAATAAAAAACATAGTGAAAGCATTATAAATATTCACAAAAATAACAGGACATATAAAATGGAATATAAATAAATGTTTCTAAGAGCAGCTGGTGCAGATGTGGACTGTGGGTCGGGACTGACCTGAGAGATTCTCTTTTGGACGTTTGTTTTTCAAACTGAGCTGTGATGGAGGAACGTCTGTGTTGGACGATGTGTCTGTGTTTGAATTGTGTTTTTATTTGTTCTAAAGGTCCAGGAACATGTTCACTGTGATGTGTTATCCCGGTGTTGGAGCTGAAGCTGTATTTAGTACAGTTTAGTTTGAGTGTTTATAAACGTCACCTGAACCAAACATGAGCTGCTCTACTGTTCACCTGCAGAGACAAAAGGCTGTAAACACTCAAAACTTTATCACAGATCATAAAATCTGATGCATTTCAGTGTCTGAGTAGTTTTAGGAGAGATCATGATCAAAAAAGATGATTTTGTATAAAGAAATGTGCATTTGTTTGGTGTTTATAGAATATCAGTTGTTTGTTTAACTTTTACAGCTTTGTTTTTCCAAACACATTCTGCTCTACTGTACTTTACTTTCACTGTCAAACTGCACTGAACATTTAATATTTTGATAAAAGTTGATGAATTAAGATGTAAACTCTGCTTTGAGCAGATTTTTGATGAGAATATAGAGACTTTCCTGAAATAAGAGAGCGAGAATCACAGTTTGGCTATATTTCGAAACTGGGTTATAGCACTGGTTTTTGGGTCCTAAAACTATGAAAAAATGACTGAATTCAAAATGTGGCACATGTGCATGTAGTGGAGGCTCTGTGGAGTGTATATTTAAAAAAGTTATGGATTTGGAGTTGAAATGAAGTTTGTATGAAAGGCAAAAGTCAAAAATATAGCTGGAATCACAGACATGGAGGACACTGCCATTGAAATGAATGGAGAGCTGCTGCTGTTTTCAGGCTTTAGGCCCTGTAACTATTGTAAAAATATGTGAATTCAAAATCTGTTGAATGTGCATGTCAAGGAGGTCCTCTGGGATGGAAACATAATAATGGTTTCATATCTGAAGCACAAATGAAGTCGGTACAAAAGGTCAAAGATAGAAAACCTGCAGGATCGGCTCATCTCCATTGAAATGAATGGGGTTTTGCCGGGGTCATAAATGACCCCAGAGACCACGAGTGTAACTATTTGCTCTCATTCAAAAATGAAACATTTTTCAAAAACAGAACCTGCTCTACCTTTGAGCCTCTCCCAGTGCCCAATTCACCAAATACTTGGAGTTATATCCACTTCAGGATTTTCAGTGCTACAGGGCATTTTTTGGCTCAAAATTTGACTTTTCTTACATAAACATGTCCAACCAACCCAAAAAATAATAAAAACTGGAACATTTACTATCAGTGTGTAACATTTAAAGGCTAGGCGGTTGACTGCGGAAGCTAGAATGCACAGAAGATGGTTCGTCACGGAGCCTGGGTTGTGAATGATTATACCAGAGCCATGGATTTCAATTTTAGTGTCTGTATTCTTCAAGCACATGACGGAACAACATGAGTACAGGAATCACAAAATAGTTTGGACAGTTCGAGGGCGGAGCAACGCGCCGCCAACGAATGGGAGGGGAAAAGAAAACCCAAATAAAAGGGGAAAGGGGGAAAAAAAAACCGTCCCGATATGTCCCACGGCCGGAATAGAGTTCGAGTTGAGCGGTAATCCAGTTAGGGCAGAGTTCAAGCGTATCGGATGGATGTGTGTTTTGCTTATCCTACCACGTATAGGTCCGAGGGTTCGTAGCTCGCCATCTCGTTAGGAGTCCTCGAGTTGGGACCATCGAGAGTTCAAGAGTTCATGGGGTAGGGTTGGACTTTGTTGGTTCCATACAAAAAACCTGACCTACAAGGCCAAAAAACACAGGTTAAGTAACCTAGTTACTAAAGTAACCAACGAAATAAAGTAAATCAATATCAATAAATAAATAAATCAATATGCATAAACATACATGCTGAATGCAAATGCATATTACACTCATGTGTAATGATGTTACCCCACACTGTGAATTGTATCTGAAAGTTGTGTTCAGAATCAAAACAACTCAAATCACATTGAGAAAAATAATAAACAAAGTGCACGTTTAAATTCAGTGGTCGAATAATCCAAACACAAATGCAGAGTTTGGTATTCGAATTGGTATTGCGCAATATTCAGTTAAAATCAATGGGCTTCAATGGCCACCAAACATGTTACCATTTCAGCGGCAGTCACGAAAGTGACAAAAAACGCTCAAAACGGCAATAATTCTTTAGATTAGCGAACAAGCTAATCGTTTAAAGCAATGCCTACAATTCGGCTTTCACGATAGAACAAACAAACAATTCACCTTTGAGTTTAGAATGTTTAGCGCGGAGTCTCCAGGCGCGGCCCGACGTCTAAACACAGCGGAACCAGACAGGGGCTCTGGTTGAGGAACGGCAGCAGCTATAGTCAAAGTAACGCTTCCGTGAGCAATCACACGCAGAACGAGACATAATATAGTTTGAGAAGCGGATGGCAAAAGACTTACCTAGGATTCAGAACTTGAATCGCTAAGCTTGGAGCGTGTCGTTCATTTGTTTGGGGACGCCGAAAGATCATGCCACAGCCACAGTGGAGACGGAGAGGAAGTGAACCCGCGTGACCCGTAACTTGTAGGAAGTTGGAAGTTTGGGGTGGCGCAGGAAGTGGACCCGAAAAAAATAAAAGGCTCTACTAAATGCGGGTTACAAGTGCATTTTTATGAAGTCAAACTAAAGATAGAACCACATTTATTTCAAAATGTTATTTTATGAGTGAAATATTAGAGAAACAAAATGGGGTCAAAAATGACCCCAAATCAAACATTTTCCATTAACTCTTTTATTAACTGTAACACCAGTGCTGTGGTTTACAGGCTTGAGTGCCCATGTGGCTGTTTCTATATTGGTAGAACTAAGCACAAGCTAAAATGTAGATTGGCAGAACATAAACAGGCCATACGTACAGGGAATCCTCTGTACCCCATGGCTCTGCATTTTAAACACTCTAACCATGGACTTAACACCTTAAAAGCATTTTGTATAGATCACATCCCTGAGCCATTAAGAGGAGGCGACAGACTTAAAAGTCTCCTGCAGAGGGCGTCCTTCTGGATCTACACTCTGAAAGCAACAGAGCATCCAGGTCTCAATGGGGAACTGGACTTTACACCTTTTCTTTAATGCTTCTGTTTATAGAAGATGTTTGTATATATGACTGTAAATAATGTGTAGATATTTGTATATCATCCTGATATGTATTTTTGTACATTTCCTTGTATTCTGAAATCCTGCTCATAGGATGTACTGCATCAGCTGACTGAGTTCCAGCCCCTATGGGTCATGTGACCACTTCATACAGTTTAAAAGCTGCTCACACATCACTCGAGTCCTGCCCTGACGAAAGCCTATACGGCTGAAACGCGTAGGCAATGTTTTAATCTAATGGCCGTGCTGCAATAAAGACCAGCACCTTTTCTTTGAGCGCCTCAGTTTTGTATCTTTTTAAAGTCAAATGCTGATCCCTGCACTGAAGAGCACCAAAGTTAGATTTTTGAAAAAACAAGGATATCCAAGCAGCGCTCCTGCATGTTTTAGTTTGAACTCATGAACTCATGATGTGTGTTTTGGAAGTTTTTGAAACTCTTGACTGATCTTTTATCGCCTCTAAACATATTCAGGAAGGTCATTACTCTTTATAAATGAGGAACAAAGTCTTAGAAATGAGGAAATGATGATTTACAAATGCTTGGACAGTGGGACGTTTTATCAGATCATAGTGAGTTATGGCAGAATGTGTCTTCATTTTACAAAGAGGGAATTTCATGATACTATTATAAATGTATTTGTACTCACCAAGCCTATGAAGCATCAGGACGAAGACGAGCACGAAGAGAGACATGTTTGAAAGACGTCTCCGAGCAGATCTGAGGCAGGACGACGCTGAGCTTCCTGTTTTCTGCTCTGTCTTATCTCCTTATTTGGTAGAGCCTTTTATTGTTGCGGGTCCACTTCCCAAACTTCCAACTTCCTAAAAGTTACGGGTCACGCGGGTTCACTTCCTCTCCGTCTCCACTGTGGCTGTGGCATGATCTTTCGGCGTCCTTAAAGGAACAGGCCACCGTTTTTACACACTGAGATATGTTCTTACCTCACTTTAGACGAGTAATATATCCCCGTCTGGTCTTTGTCCGTGCGCTCTGCCAGGCAAACGGAGCACATACGCAGCCTCTCCCACATGTCACATAGCTCCAAAAAAGCTCACGATAGAAGCTACCAAGCTCTTCCACGTGTTCCCTATTTAAATAAAGTTACGTGAAGTGTTTTCATGCGAAGTATATTTACACAGAAATGTAGCATGTCGATTTTATAAGCAGATAAAAAGGGGGACTATATTGTGAGGCGTAATGATACGAGGAGCAAAACGTCCACGCAGTAACTCCGAAAGACTTCCCCCGCTCACTTCCGACATCATCACATTCTAAATCGTGAACGCCGCCTATTAAGAAAAAACTTGTGCTTGTTCCATTGGCAAGAATAGGTTTTATCTGCTTCAAGGCCAGACCAAATCCACTCAATCTTTAGATTTAATCTCTTAATTCAAGTAGATTTAAGTCATTTCTTAGTATTCTTAGAGAATTCTTTTAGGATTATGGCCTTAAAGGGTGCTCTGCTAAGACATATTAAGTAATTGACAGTATTTTTAACATTTCTGGAATACTTTAACAGGCATTTGAGTTCTGATTTGGGTCATAATATTTCTCAAAATCATCTCGAGGGCCAGAGTTTGATGATGGAGGGCCGGTTTTGACCCCCGGGCCTGACGTTGCCGACCCCTGCCCTATATCAAACATCCTGAAACATCCCTTTAAGAAAACGTGTTCTGAAACTTTAAAAACAGTAGCGTGATCTGAGTCTGAGGACTTTACAGAGTGAACATGTGGCCATTAGTGTTTCAAAGTCAGGAGCTTTTTCTCTCAGAGCCACATGTTCATTTCATCTGAACCCCTTAACTCCCGCCTGAACCCAGCACATTTTCTCCAGTTTGGCTTTACCCCAATCCAAAAGCTTCTGGAAAAACGCTGTGAAAATAGCAACAAAACTGAGACGAAAACAATGATGGAAATGTGACAAAAAAGTGACGAAAAATGGAAGAAAAAATGACACAAATTTGACAAAAAATGACAAAAATTTGATAAAAAAATTGATGAAAAAAATGGTAAAAATATGACAAAATGTGACAAAAAAATGACAAAAAAATGACAAAAAGTACCAAAAATGAGTTGAATACCCAACAAACAAATGATGGAAAAAAATGTGCTGGCGTGAGGAAAAAGCTCCTCTCAGGCGGGTTCAGGCGGGAGTTAAGAGGTTATTGAAGGACACACGTGTGAACAGATGATCCACAGTTGAAAATAGAGAAGATGGAATTGTGTGAAAATACGGTGACACTGACAGATAAAAACATAAGGAGGAACCCCCTGGAGCTTATTTCTGGTCTCTTCTATATTTTCATAATCAGACTGTAAACTTCTGTGACTGAACCCGTGTGAAAGTAACACATGACACATGTACAGGACTGTCGTGTGAGCCAGTGATGAGCATTGTTTCTGTACTGGATATAACAAAGCTTTATTTGCGTCGCTCACTTTGGCTGTTGAACATTTCACAGAAAAGTTGAGACAAAATAGAGATCGGACTTTTAAACAAATGAAAAAACAAAATCCAAACCAAACAGTGACGGTCAATAAGAACATGTTTGGATCCAAAAGAGCAAAGAGAAGCAGCTTCCTGTGGCCTCACCTTAGAGGCAAGAAAAGAAGCATTTCTGTGACGTCCGAAACAGAGACGACCTTTAACCCCTTAACTCCCACCTAAACCGAGCACATTTTCTCCAGTTTGGCTTTACCTCAATCCAAAAGCTTCTGGAAAAAAGGTGAGAAAATAGCAACAAAACTGAGAGGAAAACAATGATGGAAATGTGACAGAAAAGTGAGAAAACATTGAAAAAAAAGTGACGAAAAATTGATGAAAAAATGTGACAAAATGTGACAAAAAAAAGACAAAAATGTGATAAAAACTTGACAAAAAATTAAAAAAAATGTGACAAAAAGTGATACGAAATTGACAAAAAAATGAAAAAAATTTGATAAAAAATTTATGATTTTTTTTTTTAAATGTGACAAAAATGTGAGAAAACATTGACAAAAAAGTGACGAAAAATGGATGAATAAATGACACAAATTTGACAAAAAAATTACAAAAAAATTACAAAAATGGGACAAAAATGTGACAAAATTTTGATAAAAATTGGACAAAAAATGTATGATTTTTTTTTTTTAATGTGACAAAAAATGACAAATGTGATAAAAATGTGATAAAAAATGACAAAAAAATTAGTTGAACACCGAACAAAAAAATGATGGAAAAGAAATGTGATGACGTGAGGAAAAAGATCCTCTCGGTTCAGGCGGGAGTTAAGAGGTTAAATAGACACACTGTTCTCCATCAGCGTCGGCCTCAGATGTGAGTACGCCGGCGTGCGCTCTTTGTTCTTCTCATCGATTTCCTCATCGAGTATCTTCAGATCAGCAGCAAACTCTTCCATCAGGCGGCACGGAGCGTCTTCTGTGAAATGCTGGTTCGGGAACTGGCCAAGAGCAACCTGAGGAGACAGAGTCAGGTTAAAGATCTGGATTAAAACCACACTGAATCTAAATGACGGTGCTCCAGCGGGACTCACAAAGTCAGAGGACTGTGAGTTCAGCAGCTTCATGACGGATACGCCTCTTTGAGTCGTGTTGTGATCAGGAAGTGTCTGCAGGACCGTTTCTAAAGTGGCGGTGCCTTTCTCAGTCGGGGGAGGTTTCTGTAAAGAGGTGGGAGTGTTGGGCATCCAGCTGCCATAGTCAGCCTGACCAACGATAGAGACATAAAGATTAAAGACAAATGTGATCAGGGATGTTCATGTGTAACGTCCTCTGAGTGTCAGGGTCAGAAACACACCTGCCCGTTGTTGACCACGGAGTGTTGGGCTGAGCAGGTGAAAATGACCATCGTTACAAACTTGACCAACTCATCAACGGTCTCGAACCTTTGAGGAATCCCTGAGGGAGATTGTTTTTCAGTAACGGGTGCCGTTGGATTCAACTACTACTATTAGTAATAATGAGCATCAGAACATCCACAGTGTCTGATTTGAACTCACCTGATGTTTCTCTAGAACCAAAGCCGTGCTCAAATATGTCCTGGATATAATCCTGCAACTCAGTGTCTCGTTTGATTTCCTCGTCTTTCTTGTAGTAGTAGGTTAGTACTCCTTTCACATACCTTTAAAGATTTCAAATATAACATGAATCAAATCAGCAATGAACTGAACAATCAGTGTGAATCCAGTACTTCTCGATGATGTCCCAGAGCTTGAATCCATCGTCTCTGTAGTAGAAGTTTGGCACTGACTCCAGTCCTCTCTCTTTAACGTCCTCTTTGATACAGAGCGCCTCGTACGTCACAGTGGAATGACAGCGTCGCAGGAGGGCGGTCATTCCCTCCACACTTGCAGCTGCAAACTTTAAATCAATTGAAATATGTGAGTTTACTGTGTGTCTCACTGTATTTTAAATGTAATAATTACCGATGCAAAAACCCCATCTTCAGAAATCACCCTTTTCCTTGTGCCGACGTTGGTTTGTAGAGTGTAACGAGTGTGAGGAATGAGAAGCTGAAGAAGAAGACAGTCTTCATTAGTCACACACATTACAGTCAAAGGCCTGGACCTGTCCCTGTGGTACCTTGTAGAGAGGATGCACCTTGGGCAGGTTCCTCAGTAAAGCCACAGCGTAGACTTCAGCCAGCAGGTGAGTGCGCAGCAGGTGAGCCGTGACCTGCTGTTTGTTAGAATCTGCACTTCTCACAAAGATCTTGGCCAATAACCAGTCGTACTCGCGGTCGGTGGAGACAAAGATGGGGTTGTCCTTTCCTGGTTTCTGTTTGAGCTGAACACAAAGCACCATCTTTCATGAGCTTTACAAGCAAATTAACAAACAGGGTAACGTAGGCCCAGCCAAACCCCTCGAGCAGCATCATGGAGCACACATCAGAAGAAGACAGTGGAGACAGTGAGGAAGATCATGTCCCTCCGACCAAAATGAGAATCCCACAACCTGAGAAATCTATGCACAAAATGGGAGCTGAAATGTTGAAACAAGTTCCTCTGCCTGACCACAAAGAAAAGCTGCTTATAGGAACTCATACTGATGGTTTATATTCATATGTATTTATTATAAGACAGTGCATATTAACTAGCGGTGAAACTTAGCCAAGAGGCCAGTTTTCAGATGGACAGAAGGCGACCTACAAAAAAAGTCCAGGGTCAAAAATAAAGCAGTGATAGAGCATGATAAACATTGTAGGTGGAGAATAAAGCAGTGAAATACACAAGTAAAATAAAAGCAGGAAGACTAACACTTACACAGAGAAACTAACACTTACACAGAGAAACTAACACACAGAGAAACTAACACTTACAGAGAGAAACTAACACTTACACAGAGAAACTAACACTTACACAGAGAAACTAACACTTACACAGAGAAACTAACACTTACACAGAGAAACTAACACTTACACAGAGAGAAACTAACACTTACGCAGAGAAACTAACACTTACACAGAGAAACTAACACTTACACAGAGAAACTAACACTTACACAGAGAGAAACTAACACTTACACAGAGAGAAACTAACACTTACACAGAGAAACTAACACTTACACAGAGAAACTAACACTTACACAGAGAGAAACTAACACTTACACAGAGAGAAACTAACACTTACACAGAGAAACTAACACTTACACAGAGAAACTAACACTTACACAGAGAAACTAACACTTACACAGAGAATCTAGCACTTACACAGAGAAACTAACACTTACACAGATAAACTAACACTTACACAGAGAAACTAACACTTACACAGAGAAACTAACACTTACACAGAGAGACTAACACTTACACAGAGAAACTAACACTTACACAGAGAGAAACTAACACTTACACAGAGAGAAACTAACACTTACACAGAGAAACTAACACTTACGCAGAGAAACTAACACTTACACAGAGAGAAACTAACACTTACGCAGAGAAACTAACACTTACACAGAGAAACTAACACTTACACAGAGAAACTAACACTTACACAGAGAAACTAACACTTACACAGAGACACTAACACTTACACAGAGAAACTAACACTTACACAGAGAAACTAACACTAACACAGAGAAACTAACACTTACACAGAGAAACTAACACTTACACAGAGAGACTAACACTTACACAGAGAGAAACTAACACTTACACAGAGAATCTAGCACTTACACAGAGAGAAACTAACACTTACACAGAGAGAAACTAACACTTACACAGAGAGAAACTAACACTTACGCAGAGAAACTAACACTTACACAGAGAAACTAACACACAGAGAAACTAACACTTACACAGAGAGAAACTAACACTTACACAGAGAATCTAGCACTTACACAGAGAAACTAGCACTTACACAGAGAAACTAACACTTACACAGAGAAACTAACACTTACACAGAGAAACTAACACTTACACAGAGAAACTAACACTTACACAGAGAAACTAACACTTACACAGAGAAACTAACACTTACACAGAGAAACAAACACTTACACAGAGACACTAACACTTACACAGAGAAACTAACTCTTACACAGAGAGACTAACACTTACACAGAGAAACTAACACTTACACAGAGAGAAACTAACACTTACACAGAGAAACTAACACTTACACAGAGAAACTAACACTTACAAAGAGAAACTAACACTTACACAGAGAAACTAACACTTACACAGAGAAACTAACACTTACACAGAGAGCTAAGACGTCAGTGGAAAATGACAAGAACAAAAGAACACAACAAACACACACAAGGCTCGTCACAAGAGGGCAGCAAAGAGTTTCATGATGACGGGTCTGGCTTTTTATGAGCCATTTGATGAGATGTGAGTGGAATAAACTAAAGGAGGTGTTTCTCTGATTGTAGTTGGAAGACTGCTCAGTGTTTTGAAGCCCTGACTGTATTATGCAGACTGATGAAATCCCTGAGAGGTGGGGGTGCCAGGCCATGCAAAATGTTAAATCAGACACATGTTGGTGAAGTTGAATGTTGTGTTTGGAGAGGAGGTTTGTATAAGGACTGTCGTGGTTTGGTGTTTTCGGCTTGAGGTTTTGTGGGAAAGAATCATTGAGTGCATGAACACTTTGGCTGCTTGGGTGGACATGGATTTTCTGATGAATCTGAAGTTAGACGAATTAAATATAACTCAGAGCATGTTGTTGTTCAGTACCCTGGAGGCGACACATAAATGTCCACACTCCGTATGTGGACGTGAAGTCTCACCTGAATGGCCACAGGCTTCAGTTCATCCTCAGGAGTTCTGTGGAGGAGGACAAGAGGAGCCGCCAGATACTGCTGTTTATTATTGATGAGACCAGTCTGGACTCCATCCAAATCCTTGTAGTCGCACAGGAACAAGTTTCCATTCTGAAATATGAATTAGCATAAAATTAACTCTTGATCTGTGTAATCATCACAATATCTTTCATTCAAACCATCGTCTAAAGCAGGGGAGGAAGTGTCGTGGAGGTCAGATTTCCTTTGATTTCTTGGGAATCTCAGGAATTTTAAACATATAAGCAAGAATATTTCTGAAAATCATCTTGGGGCCAGAGGCTCTTTGCTGAGGGGCCGGATCTGGCCCGTGGACCTGACATCTAACTAATAACAAAGCATGATTATGTATGACACGTGTTGGAGAGCCTTTATTCCAACATGTTTCATACATGTCTCACACATGTAGAGCTCTCACATCTTAACCCCTTAACTCCCACCTGAACCCAGCACATTTTCTCCAGTTTGGCTTTACCCCAATCCAAAAGCTTCTGGAAAAAAGCTGTGAAAATAGCAACAAAACTGAGACGAAAACAATGATGGAAATGTGACAAAAAAGTGACGAAAAATTGGTGAAAAAGTGGCAGAAATGTCACAAAAATGTCACAAGAAATTGACGAAAAAATGTGACAAAATGTGACAAAAAATGACAAAAATGTGACAAATATTTGATAAAATGTTGACATTTTAAAAAAAAAATGTGATTAAAATTTGACACAAAAATTAAAAAAAATTGACAAAAAATCACAAAAAATGAAGAAAAAATGTGACAAAAAAATGACACTTTTTATTTTTAAATGTGATAAAAATTTGACACAAAATTACAAAAAAATGACGAAAAAATGACAAAAATGTGACAAAAAAATGACAAAAATGTGACAAAAAAATCACAAAAAAAAATAAAAATTGACACAAAAAATTTAAAAAAATGGCGAAAAATGACAAAAAAAATGACAAAAAATATCAAAAAAATGACAAAAAAATGACAAAAATGTGACAAAAAAATGACAAAAATGTGACAAAAAAATGACAAAAATGTGACAAAAAAATTAAAAAAAATTAAAAAAAAATGTGAAAAAATAAATAAAAAATGTGATAAAATTTGACACTAAAATTTTAAAAAAATTGCGAAAAATGACAAAAAAATTACAAAAAAATGACAAAAAAATGACGATAAATGTGACAAAAAAAATGACAAAAAAATGACAAAAAAATGACAAAAATGTGACCAAAAATGTGACAAAAAAAATATGACAAAAAATTGACGAAAAAATGACAAAAAAGTTACAAAAATGATGAGTTGAATACTAAACAAAAAAATGATGGGAAAAAAATGTGATGACGTGAGGAAACAGATCCTCTCGGTTCAGGGAGTTCAGAGCTTAACATCAGCAGAGCCTGAATCTAACATCTACTTCACAGGGTCAGATCTAATCCCAGAGAAGAGGATCATTGAAATGGGTAAAGACCTTCAGTTCCTCTGATAATGTCTTGGTTCCCTCCAATGTGACCAGATCATCAGTGACAGGGAACTTTTCGGGCAGACAGTCGCAGCGTTTGATCATCATGGGGTTGACGCCGTTCAGACACTGGTAACCAAAGAAAGCGTCTTCTTTCCAGTTCTGTTTCACATAAACTGAAGAACAGAACCAGTGATAACAAACACATATACACTAGAGGTCTGCGCGGTACCGATTTTTCAGTCCCGCGCCCGCCCGCCCCCGCATGGTGCAGTACCGCTCCCGCCCGCATCCCGCAAAGGATTGTAATTTTTATTCCCGCTCCCGCCCGCATCTGTGTTGTTTTGTCCCGCTCCCGCCCGCAAAAATCCCGCAATACGCAAAATGGGGACGTTTGCACTGCAGGAGTCATGACCAGTGCAGGAAGACGTGTGGACAGACCTCGGGCCGCGCACACGGGGCAGAGCAGAGACGTCCTGCTCCGCCCTGCTCTCCCCTGACTCATTGGGCTCTTGCCAAATCGGGTCACACAAAAAGCAAATAGACCAGCTCTGGCCTGTTCATATAGCCTTGTGTATAACATGGTTTTTCACGGTGTATGGGACAGTCACACCAGTTCAACCCCAAACTTAGCTCTGCTCCTGTCACTGAGTAGCATCAAACACAGACTGAATCTATCAAGACAAACACGTCAACAAACGCACGCGCTTCATGTCAGGTAAGTCAGTGCAACAGCCGCACATTAAGGGCTGACTTTACTCCACAGAATAAGCATAAAAACACTACACTCACTGTGCACTCGATCTTCTGGGTCAGTCCTCAGCTCCAGTTGGAAAAACTTTATAATCCACAAAACAGGCCTGACTTCACCTGCCCCGCGCCCATCGCCGCTTGTTTCACATGTCAAAAGTTGTAAATAAGCCTTATTATCCATGATGTGGCTACTGTAACCACGCGCTGTTGTTTTGGTCAGTGGAGGCAGCGTGGAAGATGCATTCAGGGACCGTGAGAAGTGCGGGAAAGGCGCACTTCTCACGGTCCTTTTTATCCACAAACGTGTGGAAAATGTGGACAAATATATAACAGTGGGGTTCTCCAGCGGGGGGGCAATAGGGGCAGTAACTGGCTCCCAAACATCAGGAGGAACGACCGCAGGAGGAGGAAAAGCCGGCGGAACTTCAACACCGGGGGAGCGGCGGCAGAAGTGCGCACTTCCTACGGTCCATAAATGCATCTCTCACGCTGCCTCGCACAACAACAACAACAACAACAACAACAACAACAACAACAACAGCGCGTGGTTACAGTAGCCACACCATGGATAATAAGGCTTATTTACAACTTTTGACATGTAAAACAAGCGGTGATGGCGCGGGGCAGGTGAACACAGGCCTGTTGTTGTGGATTATGCAAAAGAAGTTTTTTCCAAATGGCGCTAATGACGGCACGACGAGAGAGAATCATTGATAAGATCGAGTGCACAGTGAGAGTATGTTTTTATGCTTATTCTGTGGAGTAAAGTCTGGCTGAATGCCATGTTGCACTAACTCATTGCGCGTGCGTTTGTTGTTATGTGTTTGACTTGATAGATCCAGTCTGTGTTTGTCCGTGTTACGCAGTGACTGGAGCCAATAACTGTAGTAATTTTGAGCATGAACACAGTGATTCTGCGGTACTAATGCTCTTGTTATCAAAATAGAATGAACAAATGAATAATTATTTAGTTTGCGGGACAGCAGTTTATCGTCCCACCCGCCCGCACCCGCACTCTGCCGTCCCGCCCCCCTCCCGCGCCCACAATGAGCTTTAAAAATGTGTCCCGCGCCGCACTGTTTTGCGTTGGGTCCCGGGACTCCCGCGGGAGTGCAGGGCTCTAATATACACTTCTCATGGGGGTCAGTGAATGTGAATGTTCCTGGACATTACCTGACACGTCCGAGGTGATGCTTTTGGCCAACGCTTTTTCAACGGCTTCAAAACTCTCCCAAGAGTCTATGCCCCAAATCCAGTTATACATCTCCATCATCTTGTCCTTCAGCATTCTACACACGTGTCCTTTGTTAGTACATACGTGATGAAAGCATGTTCTTAGTTCACATCAGGACTTACTCAAGAGTAGCATTGAGGAAAAAGTCTTTAGTCTTCGTGAAAGAGAAGCGGACTTCCGACGGCAGAGCGTAGACGTCGTCTGCATCGATGCATTGGGGTAAACCCTCCTTATACACTTTCCAGCTGGAAGAGACGGGAACGTGAGCTGGAACATGGAGCTCACGATCCTACTGTGTGTGATCTGAAGTTCACACGCCCCTCCCTACAGTCATTGTTCTGTCATTCTCCCTCATCGTCCTCTTTGCTCGTGTAATAAAGTTTACTTCACTCTTTTTTCAGGTCGTGGTCGTTGTGAGTGAATTATTATCATGTTTTGTACTTGCCAGTATTTGTCCTTCCTCCTGTCGAGCTCCTGCTGTCTCGTGTACTTATACTTGTCTGAGTCATGTTGTTCCCAGGATCTCAGAGCTACAGAGACAATACATATAATACATATCGTTACACAGACCTTATAAATCAGATTCATGCACGTCTAAACACTTCACAAACGCCTCAACGACATTTTACCAGTTTTCACACCTGAACAAGGAAGTGTTGGAATCACATGACCATCTGAGGAAAGGGACTGAATATGGGACGGATGATCTGGTGGCTCCAGTGTGGCTCACATTGATTCATGAGTAATCTTTGAATCGAGGCCCCGCCCCTGTTCTCGTCCTCAGTTCAGCCCACAGCGCCCCCTGCAGACTTAGCTCTTCATGCACCTATTTGACATACTTTAATATGAACCCCCGGCTCATGTCGTCTGTACTCACATATGTGCACATCAAAAAAGACAACACGACATGCCCTTTAACAAATCCTGTGTGAGACGTTTGGGAACAGCAGGAAGCCTGGCTGAATGTAGTGAGTGAGTGAGTGGTGATGGGAGGGGCTGATGGCAAAGACTGACAGCTTCACTTCCATCAGTCTACCCCAGGGCAGCTGTGGCTACAACATGATGAGAATAGTACACTGCAAAAAGTCAATATCAAGCATTGGCTTAAATGACTTGAATTGAGGAAATGTTTCTTGTTTTGTCGGTTTTCACTCATTTAGACACTTTTCCTGATCGGACCGAGTTTGCTTTGCTTGTTTGAGGACATTTCAGACCAGTTCTAGGGTAAATCTCGCTTGAAATAAGAAAGTAAAATTGCCAATGAGATAAGACTGATTTTCTTTCCCCATTGGCAAAGAAAATGACCTGAAATAAGGACGAAATGTATCGAAACGAGTCAGAAACATCTCAGAAGTGAGATAATCCAGGACAAATGCCCAAAACAACTAACTTTGGATTATTTTGCTCAAATTGAGATGTTTATACTGATCTAGTTCAATACTTTATGCAGTGCAGTGTTGTAATCCTGACCTTTGCCCTCACAGAAGCTGTACTCCTTGGTTCTCTTGATCCAGTGGTAAATGGGAAACTTGAAGACTTTCTCCTCTGGAGAAGTCACCTCCACCTTCTCTACAAACCAAGGGTTCTCAAAGACGTTCCTCTGCTTTTGGAGCTGAACACACAGCAGTTCTCCCAGGGGGTTTCCACACGTCAGCGTTAACGTAGTTTCCTGAAACACATTTACATTTGCTGATTTATTCTGGGGTTGATTAAGAAAAGTTTAAAAAAGACTTACCGTCCCAGTCATCCTGGTCCAGTCGCTTTCACCATCTTCACCCACTAGTTTAATGTTGATCATGTCTAAACTGTCAGCCAGACTGTAAGCAGTGAAGACCTTTACTGTGTAAGTCAGCATTTTCAGCGAAATTGAGAAACCGGATTCCTGAAAATGCACAAAAGAAACTGTTCCAGAAGAAAAGAGTCGGTCCAATGTGGAGCTGAGGTGGTTTCTGGACTGAGATCTGCTCCTTTATGAGCAGCAGCCTGTGATTATGTGGGAGGAGCTTGGCCCAAAAACCTGTTTGTCAAGACGGATTCATTTTGATCTTTCCCAAGAAATGCTGTCGTTAAAACGCCCTGAAGGGAAACTGTAAACATGTCTCTGCCAAATGAGTTTAAACTGAGGGGACGGTCTCGTCTTCCGGAAAACGGTCTCGTCTTCTGGAAGACGGTCTCGTCTTCCGGAAGACGGTCTCGTCTTCTGGAAAACGGTCTCGTCTTCTGGAAAACGGTCTCGTCTTCTGGAAGACGAGACCGTCTTCCAGAAGACTTCCAGAAGACGGTCTCGCTCCAGGTTTAAGCTGCGTCAAACTGAGTTTAACCTCTTAACTCCCACCTGGACCGAGAGGATCTTTTTCCTCACGTCATCAGATCTTTTTTCCCCATCATTTTTTTGTTCGGTATTCAACTCATTTTTGTAACATTTTTGTAATTTTTTTCATCAACTTTTCGTCACTTTTTTGTCAGTGTTTTCTCCCTTTTTTTTTCACATTTTTTTTTTTTTTTTGTCATTTTTTGGTCATTTTTTTTGTAAAAGTTTTGTCATTTTTTCATCAATTTTTTGTCACTTTTTTGTCCCATTTTTTTTTTTTGGTCAAATTTTTATCACTTTTTATCACTTTTTTTCTGTCATTTTTCGTCACTTTTTTGTCACGTTTTTGTCATTTTTTGTCAATTTTTTTGTCCATTTTTTGTCATTTTTTGTCATTTTTTGTCAATTTTTTGTCATTTTTTTGTCATTTTTTTGTCATTTTTTGATTTATTTGGTCATTTTTTCATCAATTTTTCGTCACTTTTTTGTCACATTTCCATCACTGTTTTTGTCTCAGTTTTGTTGCTATTTTCACAGCTTTTTTCCAGAAGCTTTTGGATTGGGGTAAAGCCAAACTGGAGAAAATGTGCTCGGTTCAGGCGGGAGTTTAGGGGTTAATCCATGAGTCAAGGTTCCTCACAGATTAATTTGGGAATTTTCAAGGACATTTTCTCAAAATGCATTTTCATGACTTTAGTCACTACAGACTGAACTTTCCAGGCTTGGACTCAACAATATCATCAGGGCTTTTTTCAAACAGATTTTAAAATAACTAATTCCACCTGATTGAATTTTGAATTTCAACAAGCAAACATCTTTGTAACTAAATGTCACAAAATATAACCACACATTTAAACTTGTGTCGATCCATCATTCACATTTTGTAGCTGAAAATTAAAGTTTTAAATTTAAGGCATTTTGGCAGAAAACTCACTTTATATTTTTCATCATATTTTTGTCAGTTATTTACAGAAGTTTCAAATTGTTATCTCTACGTTACCTCTACGTTTAAAAGGTTTCCAGCTGTAAAAGTCTTACCTGGAGCACGGTCTGCTGCAGCGCACAGATCAATGACCCCCCCCTGACCGTTTATATAGACCTCACTGAGCCTGGACTGTGACCCGCCTCCCACTCACTTCCCCAGAATCCAGATGTAAAGTTGCCAAAGTCACAGGCGTGTCTGCTCTGAGCCAATCACAGCCCTGAGACCTTTTCTACACGTATGTCCGGGTCCTCACATATGGCCTGGTCCTCACGTATGTCCTAGTCATCACGTATGGCCTGGTCCTCACGTATGTCCTGGTCCTCACGTATGTCCTGGTCATCACGTATGGCCTGGTCCTCACGTATGTCCTGGTCCTCACATATGGCCTGGTCCTCACGTATGTCCTGGTCCTCACGTATGGCCTGGTCATCACGTATGGCCTGGTCATCACGTATGGCCTGGTCCTCACGTATGGCCTGGTCCTCACGTATGTCCTGGTCCTCACGTATGGCCTGGTCCTCACGTATGGCCTGGTCCTCACGTATGTCCTGGTCCTCACGTATGGCCTGGTCCTCACGTATGTCCTGGTCCT
This sequence comes from Gobius niger, assembly GCF_951799975.1. Taxonomy (NCBI): domain Eukaryota; kingdom Metazoa; phylum Chordata; class Actinopteri; order Gobiiformes; family Gobiidae; genus Gobius; species Gobius niger. The sequence continues at coordinate 2,055,590 of NC_136853.1, read as the reverse complement.
CACGTATGGCCTGGTCCTCACGTATGGCCTGGTCCTCACGTATGTCCTGGTCCTCACATATGGCCTGGTCCTCACGTATGGCCTGGTCCTCACGTATGTCCTGGTCCTCACATATGGCCTGGTCCTCACGTATGGCCTGGTCCTCACGTATGTCCTGGTCCTCACATATGTCCTGGTCCTCACATATGTCCTGGTCATCACGTATGGCCTGGTCCTCACGTATGTCCTGGTCATCACGTATGTCCTGGTCATCACGTATGGCCTGGTCCTCACGTATGTCCTGGTCCTCACGTATGGCCTGGTCCTCACGTATGTCCTGGTCCTCACATATGTCCTGGTCCTCACGTATGTCCTGGTCCTCACGTATGTCCTGGTCATCACGTATGGCCTGGTCCTCACGTATGTCCTGGTCCTCACGTATGTCCTGGTCCTCACGTATGTCCTGGTCATCACGTATGGCCTGGTCCTCACGTATGTCCTGGTCCTCACGTATGTCCTGGTCATCACGTATGGCCTGGTCATCACGTATGGCCTGGTCATCACGTATGAACTGGTCCTCACGTATGGCCTGGTCCTCACGTATGTCCTGGTCCTCACGTATGGCGTGGTCATCACGTATGGCCTGGTCCTCACGTATGTCCTGGTCCTCACGTATGGCGTGGTCCTCACGTATGGCCTGGTCCTCACGTATGTCCTGGTCCTCACGTATGGCGTGGTCCTCACGTACGGCCTGGTCATCACGTATGGCCTGGTCCTCACGTATGTCCTGGTCCTCACGTATGGCATGGTCCTCACGTATGTCCTGGTCCTCACGTATGGCGTGGTCATCACGTATGGCGTGGTCCTCACGTATGTCCTGGTCCTCACGTATGGCCTGGTCCTCACATATGTCCTGGTCCTCACGTATGGCCTGGTCCTCACATATGTCCTGGTCATCACGTATGTCCTGGTCCTCACGTATGGCCTGGTCCTCACATATGTCCTGGTCCTCACGTATGGCCTGGTCCTCACATATGTCCTGGTCCTCACGTATGTCCTGGTCCTCACGTATGTCCTGGTCCTCACATATGTCCTGGTCCTCACGTATGGCCTGGTCCTCACGTATGTCCTGGTCCTCACGTATGGCATGGTCCTCACGTATGTCCTGGTCCTCACGTATGTCCTGGTCCTCACGTATGGCGTGGTCATCACGTATGTCCTGGTCCTCACGTATGGCGTGGTCCTCACGTATGTCCTGGTCCTCACGTATGGCCTGGTCCTCACGTATGTCCTGGTCCTCACATATGTCCTGGTCCTCACGTATGGCCTGGTCCTCACGTATGTCCTGGTCCTCACGTATGGCATGGTCCTCACGTATGTCCTGGTCATCACGTATGGCGTGGTCATCACGTATGGCGTGGTCCTCACGTATGTCCTGGTCCTCACGTATGGCGTGGTCCTCACGTATGTCCTGGTCCTCACGTATGGCCTGGTCCTCACATATGTCCTGGTCCTCACGTATGGCCTGGTCCTCACATATGTCCTGGTCATCACGTATGTCCTGGTCCTCACGTATGTCCTGGTCATCACGTATGGCCTGGTCCTCACGTATGTCCTGGTCCTCACGTATGGCCTGGTCATCACGTATGTCCTGGTCCTCACGTATGGCCTGGTCCTCACGTATGGCGTGGTCATCACGTATGGCGTGGTCCTCACGTATGTCCTGGTCCTCACGTATGGCCTGGTCCTCACATATGTCCTGGTCCTCACGTATGGCATGGTCCTCACATATGTCCTGGTCCTCACGTATGTCCTGGTCCTCACGTATGGCGTGGTCATCACGTATGGCCTGGTCCTCACGTATGTCCTGGTCCTCACGTATGTCCTGGTCCTCACGTATGGCCTGGTCCTCACTTATATCCTGGTCCTCACGTATGTCCTGGTCCTCACGTATGTCCTGGTCCTCACGTATGGCCTGGTCCTCACTTATATCCTGGTCCTCACGTATGTCCTGGTCCTCACGTATGGCCTGGTCCTCACATATGTCCTGGTCCTCACATATGTCCTGGTCATCACGTATGGCCTGGTCCTCACGTATGTCCGGGTCCTCACGTATGTCCTGGTCCTCACGTATGGCCTGGTCCTCACGTATGTCCTGGTCCTCACGTATGTCCTGGTCCTCACGTATGTCCTGGTCCTCACGTATGGCCTGGTCCTCACGTATGTCCTGGTCCTCACGTATGTCCTGGTCCTCACGTATTTCCTGGTCCTCACGTATGTCCTGGTCCTCACGTATGTCCTGGTCCTCACGTATGGCCTGGTCCTCACGTATGGCGCGGTCCTCACGTATGTCCTGGTCCTCACGTATGGCCTGGTCCTCACATATGTCCTGGTCCTCACGTATGTCCTGGTCCTCACGTATGGCGTGGTCATCACGTATGGCCTGGTCCTCACGTATGTCCTGGTCCTCACGTATGTCCTGGTCTTCACGTATGGCGTGGTCCTCACGTATGTCCTGGTCCTCACGTATGGCCTGGTCCTCACATATGTCCTGGTCCTCACGTATGGCCTGGTCCTCACATATGTCCTGGTCCTCACGTATGTCCTGGTCCTCACGTATGGCGTGGTCATCACGTATGGCCTGGTCCTCACGTATGTCCTGGTCCTCACGTATGTCCTGGTCCTCACGTATGGCCTGGTCCTCACTTATATCCTGGTCCTCACGTATGTCCTGGTCCTCACGTATGTCCTGGTCCTCACGTATGTCCTGGTCCTCACGTATGTCCTAGTCCTCACGTATGGCCTGGTCCTCACGTATGTCCTGGTCCTCACGTATGGCCTGGTCATCACGTATGGCCTGGTCCTCACGTATGTCCTGGTCCTCACGTATGGCCTGGTCCTCACGTATGTCCTGGTCCTCACGTATGGCCTGGTCCTCACGTATGTCCTGGTCCTCACGTATGGCCTGGTCCTCACGTATGGCGTGGTCCTCACTTATATCCTGGTCCTCACGTATGTCCTGGTCCTCACGTATGTCCTGGTCCTCACGTATGGCCTGGTCCTCACGTATGTCCTGGTCCTCACGTATGTCCTGGTCCTCACGTATGTCCTGGTCCTCACGTATGTCCTGGTCCTCACTTATATCCTGGTCCTCACGTGTGTCCTGGTCCTCACGTATGGCCTGGTCCTCACGTATGTCCTGGTCCTCAAGTATGTCCTGGTCCTCACATATGTCCTGGTCCTCACGTATGTCCTGGTCATCACGTATGTCCTGGTCCTCACGTATGTCCTGGTCCTCACGTATGTCCTGGTCCTCACTTATATCCTGGTCCTCACGTATGTCCTGGTCCTCACGTATGTCCTGGTCCTCACGTATGTCCTGGTCCTCACGTATGGCCTGGTCCTCACGTATGTCCTGTCATCACGTATGTCCTGGTCCTCACGTATGGCCTGGTCCTCACGTATGTCCTGGTCCTCACGTATGTCCTGGTCCTCACGTATGTCCTGGTCCTCACGTATGTCCTAGTCCTCACGTATGGCCTGGTCCTCACGTATGTCCTGGTCCTCACGTATGTCCTGTCATCACGTATGTCCTGGTCCTCACGTATGGCCTGGTCCTCACGTATGTCCTGTCATCACGTATGTCCTGGTCCTCACGTATGGCCTGGTCCTCACGTATGTCCTGGTCCTCACGTATGTCCTGGTCCTCACGTATGTCCTGGTCCTCACGTATGGCCTGGTCCTCACGTATGGCCTGGTCCTCACGTATGTCCTGTCATCACGTATGTCCTGGTCCTCACGTATGGCCTGGTCCTCACGTATGTCCTGGTCCTCACGTATGTCCTGGTCCTCACGTATGTCCTGGTCCTCACGTATGGCCTGGTCCTCACGTATGGCCTGGTCCTCACGTATGGCCTGGTCCTCACGTATGTCCTGGTCCTCACGTATGGCCTGGTCCTCACGTATGTCTTGGTCCTCACGTATGTCCTGGTCCTCACGTATGTCCTGGTCCTCACGTATGTCCTGGTCCTCACGTAACGAAAAACGTCTTTATCCAACTTAATGATTTTATTACTGCACAAAATGTCCTTGAGAGTCCGGCTTTAGGGTAAACCACAGCACCGAGACTTATAGATTTTAAATGACTTTAGATTAAATTATGACGCACAGAAGGTCACAGTGTTGGTTCTTCTGGATCTGAGCGCTGCCTTTGATACAGTCGACCACACTATTCTTTTAACTCATTAAAAGCACATCGGCCTCTCTGGTGCTGAACACAAATGGTTTACTTCCTCCCTCACAGACAGGACGTTCATGGTGAGTTTGGATATCTGCTCCTCTGAGGTCCATGGAATCACATGTGGTGTGCCTCAGGGTTCAATTTTAGGCCCAGTGCTTTTTAATCTGTATATGCTCCCTCTCGGTGATGTCATCAGGAGACATGGAGTCAACTTTCACAGTTATGCTGATGATACACAGTTATACATCTCCATGTCTCCTGATGACTCCAGGCCAATAGATGCACTTTTTAACTGCATTTTAGATCAAAGCTTAACCAGAGAGACTTTTACCCAAACTACAGTCACTGTCTTTAATCCTTCCTCACAGGTGAAGAACCTGGGTGTGATCTTTGACTCTGAGCTGGCGTTTTCCACATATTAAGAATATCACAAAGATCTAAAGACCGGGACCACATCACACCGCTTTGAGAATCGCTGCATTAGCCCCGTGTGTTTCAGGATCGATTTTAAAGTTCTTTTAATGGTTTTTAAAGGTCTTAATGGTCTTGGTCCTTCTTATCTTTCAGAACTGCTTTTACCCTATGAACCTTCAAGGCCCCTTCGCTCCTCTGGCAGAGGTCTCCTAGTTATTCCTAAAGTCAACAACTCGTAACTGCGCCTCGTAGCTGCGCCTCGTAGCTGCGCCTCGTAGGTGCGCCTCGTAGGTGCGCCTCGTAGGTGCGCCTCGTAGCTGCGCCTCGTAGGTGCGCCTCGAAGCTGCGCCTCGAAGCTGCGCCTCGAGGCTGCGCCTCGTGGCTGCGCCTCGTAGCTGCGCCTCGTAGCTGCGCCTCGTAGCTGCGCTGGCCGCACGTCAAATGGAATCGGTTTCTGGTATCGGGACCTCATGAATGAGTACAAGCATGTGGTATCGGCCCGATACCCGATACTGGTATCGGTGCATCCCTAGGCTCAATATTACGGCCCTCGCCTCTGAAACCACCTGAGGAGCAGCTCAGACCTGAGGAGCAGCTCAGGGCTGCAGAGAACGTTCATGTTTTTAAGAGCAGCTCAAGACCCACCTTTTTAGCTTAGCCTTTAACTGACTAATCTGTTTATTTATTCCTAATATATAAAATATATAAAATATATATATGGGAGGTTGTGCAGGCGCATAGTTTTAAATGTTGTAATCTGTAAAGCACTTTGTGAAACCTTTCGGTATGAAAAGCGCTTTATAAATAAAGTTTGATTGATTGATTGATTGATATGAATGACAGCACAATTAATCATTATTATAAATATGAAGTGAGAAAAACAAAGCCGAGGACAAATCCCCCTCCAGAGGTGAAACAAAGTCCTTCACCCCAACATGCAGCTGCATTGTAGGTGATGCAACAGGCTTGGTCAGCATTTGCACTGTGGGGCGTTTCTCACACACTTCCTGTTTCCATTTGAACCTTTAACCCCCTCCTGAACCAGCACAGTTTCTCCACTTCCACTTTACCCTAAAACAGGGGTCGGCAACGTCAGGCCCGAGGGCCAAATCCGGCCCTCCGGCATAGAAGCTTTGGCCCTCAGGATGTTTTGAATGATTTTGAAGATGATATTATTACAAATCAGAGGTCAGGTGTTTGAAGACTCTAAAAATGTGTAAAATACAGTCAGATCTTTCAAAAAGGTCTAATAAAAACACCCAGCTGGGTCATGTGTAGGGCTGGGCACCGTTCAATATCTGAACAAGGCTTTATCCGACATCTGTACTAAAATATGTGTCGTCTAGAACCAGAAAACAGAACAATAATGTGTGGAGGATCTGCACATTTACAACATCGGGTTCAATGACAGGAAAGTTCTAAACATGGGGAAAATGGGGGAAATGTGGCTAAAAAAATGGGGAAATCGTGTTGAAATTGTTTTGGGGGAAAAATGGGCAAAAATAGGGAATCAATTATGAAAAAATAGTAAGAAGGAAAAACAATTGTGAAAACAAGAAAAAAAACTGTGGAAAAATAAGAAGAAGAAAAAAGATTGGGTGAAATGGGGCAAACATTGGGCAAGAAATTAAAAAATGGAAAGAAAAAAGATGGAAAAACAAACCATAGTTTGATTTTCTTTGGTTCCTGCTTTAGATTTCAGTAGAACCTCAACTTTTCTTCATCGTTTAACGGTGTGACCAGAATGTAGAGAAATGCTGGCATTCGTAGGAAAATGGTGCTTTACTCTGGGCTAAAACTGGCAGCTCTGGCCCTCAGTCTTTTTGCAATGAAGATAATCGGGCTCTGCCTAAACCCCGCCCTAAAAGCTCTTAAGACGTCACTATAGCGACGAAAACCAGGATGAAAAACAAGGAAAAAGTGATGGTCTCATAACGAGTCTGAGGGACGAGGAGCAGGTTCTGGCCAGAGGAGCCCGGGCTCAGAAGGTCCTGGACGTCCTGTGGTCAGTCACCACTAAAGTCTTCAAACCCTGCACTGCAGAAAGTGGATTCTAAGTAAGTAAAAAATGTCTTACTTTAAGAAATAAGTTCTTATTTTTTCCCTAAAAAGTAATAATGTTTTGCCAAACAAAGTTTTCTTGAGAAAAAAAATCTTGTTTTTAGGAAATAAAATCTGGCCATTTGTTGCTCAGATAAATTTGCTAAAAACATGATTTTTCTTGTAACAAAGAAAGAAAAACTTTTTGAATCTTCTTCAGTTTTAGACAAAGAAAAACTAAGATCAACAACTCTTAATGTAAGAACTGCTTCTCACAGAGAGATAATACATTCCATTCTTTAAAGTGGGCGGCTCGGTGGCACAGTGGTTAGAGCCTCAGCCTCACAGCTCGAAGGTCCTGGGTTCGGTTTTCTCATCATAAAACAAGAAAGAAACACTAAATTTAAGCAAATAAAGCTAGAATTCAGCAAAATGTCCTCAGAAAATGGAATAATTTAAGGAAAACATTCTTATTTAGTGAAAAATTGTGGATATTTTACTGAAATGTTGCTTGATTTAAGTAAAATGTTGTTAATAAATACTAATATTTAAGGAAAGTATTGCTGCGCCCGGAGACCCGCCTCCATGATGTGGAGCCAGGCTGATGGTCAGAATCACCTGCTGGAGGATTCACCTATTGTACATGTTTTTAGTGGCAGACACGGGGAGAACATGCTCCACACAGAAAGGCCCCTTTGGGAATCGAACCCGGGACCTTCGAGCTAGATTTTATTTCCTAAAAAAAGATTTTTTTTCTCAAGAAAACTTTGCTCGGCAAAACATTATTACTTTTTAGGGAAAAAATAAGAACTTATTTCTTAAAGTCAGACATGTTTTACTTGCAGTGTTGCCCTCCCTGAGCCTGGACTTTGACCCGCCTCCCCCTCACTTCCCCAGAATCCACATGTAAAGTTGCCAAAGTCACAGGCGTGTCTGCTCTGAGCCAATCACAGCCCTGAGACCTTTTCTACAGAATGATGAGTGGGGACACTGGTCCAGGGCTGAACTCTGTCCTGCTCAGTGTTGCTTTTTCCTCAGAATCATAAACCCCTCCCTCGGTGACGAGGTCATGCACAAGAATCAGACAATGATACAGATGTGTAGCACCGATAAAACCACTGTACAAAGGCCTGACTGTGGGAGATCACAAAGGTGTCAAACTAGCGCCACCTCCTGGTCATGTCCAGACGCCTGGAGGACGCCATACCTGGGGTCACAACATGGCACCTCCTGCAGCTGCTGCCAGTCCCGTATCTGCCACAGACCAACAGGTGAACGGAGCTGTTTCAGACAACACCATGTTCATAAAGGAAGAATCATTCTACAGGAAATGAATCTTTAAGAGATGGTGCCAAAAGACACAGAAGGTACAAGCAAAGATATTTAGGCCCGAGCACCATCAGGGCTGGGGAAGGCCCGAGCACCATCAGGGCTGGGGAAGGGCCTCTTGTAATCATATAGAAAAGTCTGCGCACGAATCGATCAAACATGCACTAACGCACTCCTCTCGCCGTGCACGTTTATGGGCTCTGTACAATTACAATGTTGATTTTTGCTTTATATATGTATGTGCACGGGACGTACATATATATTGCAATATATGGTGAGTATGGTTAGTTTTACGAAAATTAAAATAATTTGGCACAAAATTGTATTAAGTCGCTCCGATCAGAAAAGTCAAACACACCTATGCCATGTTTTTCACGGTGTTGCCGTAGCGATGACCAGAATGTCCCAGTTTTTTTTTCTGATGGAAAAATGTTAAACTCCATAATTCAGCAACATGTGCTGTTTCTATCTCCTCCCAGGAAAACCTGGTGAAGAAGATCTAGAGAAGTGAAGAACCAAAGGTTGTCCAAAGTACTTGGATAAACTAAGTATTTTCAACCTTAAGTAAAATGTAAAAATATGCTTCAGTTTGCAGATATAGTGTGATACAAATTCATCCAATGACTAAACAAAGGCTGTGTATTATTGGCACAAAGACACTTTCTCTGAAACTAATTGAAAAATACAAAGTATGATCTATGAGCTCAAGTACTGTAAACCTGAATACAGTTGAGAAAGACATAAAAACTCGCATAAATCTTAAAGTTTTTTTTTAAGTTAAGTTAAGTTTTATTTCCATCTAGATTAAAATGGTTTTGTTCATGACATTAAAATGATAAATGTTGAGGGTCTTTTGCGTCATGACATCACGATGCTTGCGTGACGTAGTTCTGCGCAGCCGCAGTCGCTGCTGCTGAGGGAGCGTCCGCCTTTGACCTCCAAGAACTTCTACGTCCTGAATCAGGTAAAGCACTTTATTCATATCCAGCGACAGGATGTCTGAGTTCAGTTTGCAGGTAGTTTGACCCCAGAGGAATTGTTTATGCTTCAGATTGAACTGTTTAATTGATAAAGCGTCGGACCTTTTCCCGCTCCTTTTTTTAAACTGCAACGACGCACTTCCGCCCGCGTCCGACAGACGAAAATCCTTAAAAAAAATAACCGTGAGGACCTTTTTAAATATGCACGCGGGTAATTAGTGACGGCAAAGTGCAAGTAACGTTGATATCTTTTACTATATCGTTTTCAGCGCTGTTTTTTCTACGTGCTGGCAGACGCACGGAGCTCTGAGAGAACTAACTCTGACAAGTTATTTTTAATTTGAAGAGCAGGTTATATTTCTTTGGGCTAATAGAAGAAATTGCAGTCATTGTAGAATTAATCTTTGATTGTAAAAGGGCTTAACCAAAATAAACTGTATCAGCTGCTTATGGGCATGAAAGGGTGCAATGCAAATGGGCTACAATGATCCCTGTTCAAGATAATGTAGAATAGATTTGATTAGGTCATTGTCCAAAGAACTTTTTATTTATTGGCCAAATCGCCCACCCCTAGATTAATCCCATTTGTTTTTGTAACGCAGGTTTACAAGTGCTCGACAAGAAAGGAAATGACAGCACAAAACAAAGGTAAGACCATGCACATGATTATTCTATTTTACTGCTTTTGTTTATTGGCTTATTGTGTGTTTGAGGCTTTCCCCCCCCCTCTTCTTCCAGCCTGGCTACTCCCAAGCAGGGTCGATTCTTTATCCTCTCCTTTTCACCTAGATGACCCTTGAGCAAGACACTTCCCCCATCTTGTCTCCAGTGTCTGCACACGCTGCAGTATGAATCGGAGAGTGTCATGTAGGTGGAACAGCGCTATCGAGGCCATTTACCATGGTTTATGATACATATTTTAATTATGTCAAGGATACCTGTCAGAGTACTAATAAATGTTTATGTCTGTCTAGAGATTCAACTGTACAAACACCATCTTACTAACTTCATTGATATCCACAAAGAACACGGTAAAGTGAGTGACTGTTGCTATAGTTATGTTCAGGTGAAGTGTTCTGACTTCAGTGTCCTGTTTGTCCATGTTACAAATCCAGGAGGAGGTGCTGTGATCTGGAGGCCTGTGTGAGGATGAAGACATGAAGGCTTTCCAGTGTCACCAGTGTGTCGTACAGTCTGTGGAAATGAAGCCCACACTGTGACAGAGACTCAGCTCATCAGTCAGAATGTAAGAAGAGTCAGGTTTCACTTTGTACCGCTCATCCATTATTAAAGTACCGCTCATCCACTACTGAAGTACTCACAAATGTGAATGTTCTTCAATGTTTTTGTTGCAGTCGACTTGAGGCTCTGGGATCTCGTGCACTGACACATTAGGATGAGAAGCACTCACTGAAAGACCCGTCTTCGCTTTAAAAGTGAGTAAATGCAATGCACTTGCTAAAGTACATTCAGTGACGCATTTCAAATGTAAGTACTTTTTCTGGACTCATAGTGTTGCAGCCAATTATTTCTTCTTTTTAAGTGGTCGCATTTCCATGCACTAAGTTGCACATTTATACAAGCTTAATAAGAATGTAATCTATAGTAGGAAGCACAAACTGTTGTGGTCCCCAACCTGGAGCAGGTGTGTGTGTTACTTAATGTAACAATGCACACAAAGCTCTCGACTCTAAAGCTTTGTGTGCATTGTTCATCTGTTTGCGTAGATCTTTTTACTGCCTGGCTTATAACGTGTTGGAGCAATATTGGACACATTTAAACAACAACAAAAATTATAAAGTGCTGATGATGAAAAACAATCAAACCAAAAGATTCCAAGCTCAGGTTCTCTACAGTCGGCCTGGAGCTTGTGGTGCTGCACAATATCTTTGATACTGAGCTGTGGGGTGTTTATTACTGGGATCTACTCTCCTAAATGTAAAGTATTTACTGATGTCCTTTGTGCTTTATTCCAGTCACACGAGGACCTGCAGTACCTGGAGGAGCCTCTGTCCTCCCCGGTGCTGCTGTTCCTTCAACAACAACCTTCCAAAGAGGACGTCTCTGCTTAAGGTTATAATCCTTACGGGCGAACTGTATTTTTATTTTGATCCATAAAGAATCAATTTGTTTGAATTGTTCTAAAATTACTGCCACATGACACTTTGAGGAAAAAAAATAAATGCTGATGTTTTCATATTGCTTTTCTGGTTTTGATTTCAGTAAGATTTACATGCTTTAAACAAGCACTGGTTTCAGGTTTTTAGAGCTAGTTTTAGGATAAATTTTGGTTCATTTTAAGATATATTGACTTGTTTCAGGATATTTTCCACTTTTTTTAAGTAAGGTTAACTATAAACAAAAGTTGATATGCTCATAATAAGTATATTTTCCTTATAGATGAATCTAAAAATAAGTTTTCTGAGCTTGAAATAAGTCTTGCTTATTTTGTACTGCTTGTTTCAAGATTTTGACATCTTATTTTAAGATTTCTTACTAAGTAAAATTAACTTGCTGCATGGACAGATAATTTGACTAGTTTTAAGTATTTTTATCTTGAAATGCTGGTATTTTATCTTGTTTTTAGCTACCTCTTATTTGCAGTGCACTCACGGGGAATGTGGGACATGAAGGGGTTGGGAACCACTGATGTATAATATTCTCTCGTGTTGATGACGCACATTTCAAAGGTTAGAATGAAGCTGTAAACATGAGACATTTTGATCCAAACGCTTTGAGCAAATCAGATCAAAGACGAGGAGTTTTGTGGCTAATTATTAATAAAAGTGATGCTAAACTCTGTTAGCCACTGATGCTAAACTCTGTTAGCCACTGATGCTAAACTCTGTGTTAGCCACTGATGCTAAACTCTGTTAGCCACTGATGCTAAACTCTGTGTTAGCCACTGATGCTAAACTCTGTTAGCCACTGATGCTAAACTCTGTGTTAGCCACTGATGCTAAACTCTGTTAGCCACTGATGCTAAACTCTGTGTTAGCCACTGATGCTAAACTCTGTGTTAGCCACTGATGCTAAACTCTGTTAGCCACTGATGCTAAACTCTGTGTTAGCCACTGATGCTAAACTCTGTGTTAGCCACTGATGCTAAACTCTGTTAGCCACTGATGCTAAACTCTGTGTTAGCCACTGATGCTAAACTCTGTGTTAGCCACTGATGCTAAACTCTGTTAGCCACTGATGCTAAACTCTATTAGCCACTGATGCTAAACTCTGTGTTAGCCACTGATGCTAAACTCTGTTAGCCACTGATGCTAAACTCTGTTAGCCACAGATGATAAACTCTGTGTTAGCCACTGATGCTAAACTCTGTTAGCCACTGATGCTAAACTCTGCTAGCCACTGATGCTAAACTCTGTTAGCCACTGATGCTAAACTCTGTTAGCCACTGATGCTAAACTCTGTTAGCCACTGATGCTAAACTCTGCTAGCCACTGATGCTAAACTCTGCTAGCCACTGATGCTAAACTCTGTTAGCCACTGATGCTAAACCTTGTGTTAGCCACTAATGCTAACCTCTGACCTTGTTAACTGCTAATGCTATACTCTGTGTTAGCCACTAATGCTAACCTCTGACCGTGTTAACTGCTAATGCTATACTCTGTGTTAGCCACTAATGCTAACCTCTGACCGTGTTAACTGCTAATGCTATACTCTGTGTTAGCCACTAAACTCTGCCGACCGCCATCGCTTAACTCTGCTAGTCCTTATCTCTGCTAATGCTAAACTCCACTAATGCTAAACTCTGCTAATGCTAAACTCTGCCGACCGCCATCACTTAACTCTGCTAGTCCTTATCTCTGCTAATGCTAAACTCCACTAATGCTAAACTCTGCTAATGCTAAACTCTGCCAACCGCCATCGCTTAACTCTGCTAGTCCTTATCTCTGCTAATGCTAAACTCCGCTGATGCTAAACTCTGCTAATGCTAAACTCTGCCGACCGCCATCACTTAACTCTGCTAGTCCTTATCTCTGCTAATGCTAAACTCCACTAATGCTAAACTCTGCTAATGCTAAACTCTGCCGACCGCCATCACTTAACTCTGCTAGTCCTTATCTCTGCTAATGCTAAACTCTGCTGATGCTAAACTCTGCCGGCCTCCAGACACAAGCGTCTGCAAAGGTTTAGTGGCTGTCGGCTGTTAGGTTATTTGTCATGTGTTGCTCAAGACCAGTTACGAAGTTGGTTTGCTTCAAACAATTACAATGCTTAACCCCGTCTAAACCTAGCTCATTTTCTCCAGTTCGGCTTTATCCAAATCGACAATCGTGACTGGAGAGCTATAGGCGCGTGTATTGTGTAATGCCTAATCCGAAAGCTAAGGCCCACAAAGCTGATTGTAAGTTTGTCGTGTGGTCGCTGGGGTTTTGTCACTTCTTTGTTGTGTTATTGTTGCTTTTCTAGCACACTTTTATTACTTTTTTTCATCTTCATCCTTATTATTTTGACGCTTCTAGGTTTGGGTTAAACTGGAGAAAATGTCCTCGGTTCAGGTTGGGGTTAAGAGTTTTAATGTGTTTAAGCAATGAGTCTTTTTAAAGAGGGGATATTCTGCTTTTTTCAGTCACGTCATCAGATTTTTTTTCCATCATTTTTTGAGGGTTTTCAACTCATTTTTGTAACTTTTTTTTAAATGTTTTGTCACTTTTGTCATTTTATCGTCATTTTTTATGTCATTTTTTGTCAAATTTTTATCAATTTTTTGTGGATAAAGTCTCATCCAACCAACTCCGGACATGACATGGCTGCATCAACCCAGAGTGAACACCAGATGGCAGCAGGTGTCCCTCTACAGCCCTGGTTGCTTTTAGTCTGGATTAAAAGTTATTTTCCCCGTTTGCACCTGGGAACTGTCCGTGGTCCTGAACCCAGAGGAGCTGGATGAGGAGGCAGCAGTGGGGCTGGCTCTTAGGGTTTGTGGAGCTGGATGAGGAGGCAGCAGTGGGGCTGGCTCTTAGGGTTAGGGGAGCTGGATGAGGAGGCAGCAGTGGGGCTGGCTCTTAGGGTTAGAGGAGCTGGATGAGGAGGCAGCAGTGGGGCTGGTTCTTAGGGTTAGAGGAGCTGGATGAGGAGGCAGAGTGGGGCTGGCTCTTAGGGTTAGAGGAGCTGGATGAGGAGGCAGCAGTGGGGCTGGCTCTTAGGGTTAGTGGAGCTGGATGAGGAGGCAGCAGTGGGGCTGGTTCTTAGGGTTAGAGGAGCTGGATGAGGAGGCAGAGTGGGGCTGGCTCTTAGGGTTAAAGGAGCTGGATGAGGAGGCAGCAGTGGGGCTGGTTCTTAGGGTTAGAGGAGCTGGATGAGGAGGCAGAGTGGGGCTGGCTCTTAGGGTTAGAGGAGCTGGATGAGGGGGCAGCAGTGGGGCTGGTTCTTAGGGTTTGTGGAGCTGGATGAGGAGGCAGCAGTGGGGCTGGCTCTTAGGGTTAGAGGAGCTGGATGAGGGGGCAGCAGTGGGGCTGGCTCTTAGGGTTAGAGGAGCTGGATGAGGGGGCAGCAGTGGGGCTGGTTCTTAGGGTTAGAGGAGCTGGATGAGGAGGCAGCAGTGGGGCTGGTTCTTAGGGTTTGTGGAGCTGGATGAGGAGGCAGCAGTGGGGCTGGCTCTTAGGGTTAGAGGAGCTGGATGAGGAGGCAGCAGTGGGGCTGGCTCTTAGGGTTAGTGGAGCTGGATGAGGAGGTAGCAGTGGGGCTGGCTCTTAGGGTTAGAGGAGCTGGATGAGGAGGCAGCAGTGGGGCTGGCTCTTAGGGTTAGTGGAGCTGGATGAGGAGGCAGCAGTGGGGCTGGCTCTTAGGGTTAGTGGAGCTGGCTGAGGAGGCAGCAGTGGGGCTGGCTCTTAGGGTTAGAGGAGCTGGATGAGGAGGCAGCAGTGGGGCTGGCTCTTAGGGTTAGAGGAGCTGGATGAGGGGGCAGCAGTGGGGCTGGTTCTTAGGGTTAGAGGAGCTGGATGAGGAGGCAGCAGTGGGGCTGGCTCTTAGGGTTAGAGGAGCTGGATGAGGAGGCAGCAGTGGGGCTGGCTCTTAGGGTTAGTGGAACTGGATGAGGAGGCAGCAGTGGGGCTGGCTCTTAGGGTTAGAGGAGATTGATGAGGAGGCAGCAGTGGGGCTGGCTCTTAGGGTTAGTGGAGCTGGATGAGGAGGCAGCAGTGGGGCTGGCTCTTAGGGTTAGTGGAGCTGGATGAGGAGGCAGCAGTGGGGCTGGCTCTAAGGGTTAGAGGAGCTGGATGAGGAGGCAGCAGTAGGGCTGGCTCTTAGGGTTAGAGGAGCTGGATGAGGGGGCAGCAGTGGGGCTGGCTCTTAGGGTTAGTGAAACTGGATGAGGAGGCAGCAGTGGGGCTGGCTCTTAGGGTTAGAGGAGCTGGATGAGGAGGCAGCAGTGGGGCTGGCTCTCAGGATTAGAGGAGCTGGATGAGGAGGCAGCAGTGGGGCTGGCTCTTAGGGTTAGTGGAACTGGATGAGGAGGCAGCAGTGGGGCTGGCTCTTAGGGTTAGTGGAGCTGGATGAGGAGGCAGCAGTGGGGCTGGCTCTTAGGGTTAGTGGAGCTGGATGAGGAGGCAGCAGTGGGGCTGGCTCTCAGGATTAGAGGAGCTGGATGAGGAGGCAGCAGTGGGGCTGGCTCTTAGGGTTAGAGGAGATTGATGAGGAGGCAGCAGTGGGGCTGGCTCTTAGGGTTAGTGGAGCTGGATGAGGAGGCAGCAGTGGGGCTGGCTCTTAGGGTTAGTGGAACTGGATGAGGAGGCAGCAGTGGGGCTGGCTCTTAGGGTTAGTGGAGCTGGATGAGGAGGCAGCAGTGGGGCTGGCTCTCAGGATTAGAGGAGCTGGATGAGGAGGCAGCAGTGGGGCTGGCTCTTAGGGTTAGAGGAGATTGATGAGGAGGCAGCAGTGGGGCTGGCTCTTAGGGTTAGAGGAGCTGGATGAGGAGGCAGCAGTGGGGCTGGCTCTTAGGGTTAGAGGAGCTGGATGAGGAGGCAGGAGTGGGGCTGGTTCTTAGGGTTAGAGGAGCTGGATGAGGAGGCAGCAGTGGGGCTGGCTCTTAGGGTTAGTGGAGCTGGATGAGGAGGCAGCAGTGGGGCTGGCTCTTAGGGTTAGGGGAGCTGGATGAGGAGGCAGCAGTGGGGCTGGCTCTTAGGGTTAGAGGAGCTGGATGAGGGGGCAGCAGTGGGGCTGGTTCTTAGGGTTAGAGGAGCTGGATGAGGAGGCAGCAGTGGGGCTGGCTCTCAGGATTAGAGGAGCTGGATGAGGAGGCAGCAGTGGGGCTGGCTCTTAGGGTTAGAGGAGCTGGATGAGGAGGCAGCAGTGGGGTTGGCTCTCAGGATTAGAGGAGCTGGATGAGGAGGCAGCAGTGGGGCTGGCTCTCAGGATTAGAGGAGCTGGATGAGGAGGCAGCAGTGGGGCTGGCTCTTAGGGTTAGAGGAGCTGGATGAGGAGGCAGCAGTGGGGCTGGCTCTTAGGGTTAGTGGAGCTGGATGAGGAGGCAGCAGTGGGGCTGGCTCTTAGGGTTAGGGGAGCTGGATGAGGAGGCAGCAGTGGGGCTGGCTCTTAGGGTTAGAGGAGCTGGATGAGGAGGCAGCAGTGGGGCTGGCTCTTAGGGTTAGAGGAGCTGGATGAGGAGGCTTTGTTAAAGAATAGAATAGCTGAAGAGAGCAGTTCTGATCCTTGTGCTTAATGACGAGGATGTTTTTTTATATTCAGTTTAATGTCCATGCTATGGGCATAACAGGAGAGGAACTCATGATGTGGACCCCCTCCTCCCCTGACCTCAACCTTATTGAGAACCTTTGGAGCCTCAAGCAAAACTTCTATGAGGGTGGGAGGCAGTTCACATCCAAACAGCAGCTCTGGGAGGCTATTCTGACATCCTGCAAACAAATCCCAGCAGAAACTCTCCAAAAACTCAAGTTTAATAAATGTAGGAATTTTGAAGCTGCTCAAATCAGGGTCCTAAATATATAAATATCAATGGGGCAGAAAAAACACTAGGAAGAAAATGTGAAAACTCAACTTTACAAACAAACTAAAAAAACGATCCAAATCAAAGCTGTTACTGATCGTTAACCCAAGGGTGTTTTAGAAAAAATGTAAATCCAATTTCTGCCCAAACTCACTTTTTATACAGAAAATCAACCACTCTCTAACAAAAGGAAATAACTCATTGCAAAAATCATGTCTTCAGTCCAAATGAGAAAAAGGTTTTTGGAAGAGAAGAAGAATGCTGATCCCCCACTGTTACTTTGAACTGACTCCTCAGAGTTCAACTGCAGGTCAGACGCCATGAGTGACACTAAATACTTTATTGAGTTTCGCTCTGAAAACAATCACACCATTATCCACATCACGCAAGACAACACAAGTCTTTCATTTCAGTTCAGTTTATTTTGAAAGATTTTTCCTCCCAATATCTACCAGACGTCATTTGATTAGTTTGGAATTAAGGCGAGACACAGCAGGTGAATAGGGGAAAAAAATAAATGTAGAGATATCAATTTGAAACTTTTGCTGAACATCACAGATATAAATATGAGAAAAAAATGTATTGCACTTTTTCTGTCATTTTATGTTTTCACATAAAAATAAGGCATTTTGAGCATTAAAATGGCCAAAATTGTCTATATTTTGGGCAACGAAATCAAAATAATGAATTGAGCCAGATTAAAATTTATGGTTTTATTTTATTGACATATTAGTAACTAAGATTTTTTCAGAGGGGATTTTGGATATTTTATTTAGTTTTTCAATAAACTAATCATCAGTGAAAAAATCTGTAAAAACTCAAATTCCGCCTGTTTTTTTGGTTTCAAAGCTGAATAAATCAGGCTAGGAATTAGATATTAAAAAAACTGTCTGAAAAAACCTTCAAAATATTGTTAGGTCTCAGACTGGAAAGTTTGGAGTCTGTGGGAGCTGCTATAAGGGTTCCCTCGTTGCCCGAGTGCGGCTTTTTTTCATTCAGTGAACACCAGCTCTGAAGTTTTGTAACGACCACGATACATTCGACAGCACTGGTCAAGTACAAAGCCAGTATCAGCACTCTGCCCTCCACCAGAAATCAGGGCAAAAAAAAGATAAAAGTAAAAGCTTTAAATTCCCACACTGTTCTCCATCAACTCTGGATCCAGATACGTGTACGGCAGGTCCAGATTTGCGTTCCGTTTGCCAATAGCTGCACCTAACTCTTTCAGTTCTTCTTGAAACTTCTTGATCAGGTCACGGGGAACCTCCTCACAGAACAGTTCTTCTGGGTACCGACCAAGAGGAACCTGAGAGAACAGCAAAAGTCATGAAACCAATCACACAACAGCAACAGTAGCTCACATGGTAAAAGTAAAAGTCATATACAAAGTCTGTGGACTGTTTGCTGAGGAGCCAGAGAATGGCCAGGATGTTCACGGTGGCGTTGACGTCAGGGAGTGTTTGCAGAAAGACGTTCTCGTTGGCTCTGCCCTTCACGGTGGGCGGGGCGCGTTGTAAGGTGGGCGGGAAGTTGGGCATCCAGTTCCCAATGTCCAACTGCAAAGCATCAAAATCACCCGAGGCTGACTCATTAAAATGACACACACTCTCGATGGCAATTGAGTTTAGATGTAACAGTTTAATATTTGGTGCCTCCTCCCCCAGACTCTGAGTTTCTCTGCTTAGACTTAGAGATCCGGTTTACTAGATGTGCATCAGCGTCTGCCATGATCAGAAGCATCCGAATAGAGCTGTCAGTGAGGAAGGAGTTTGGGAAAGGAGCCTGTGCTTCCTCCTTTAGCATAGGGACCTCTGGAGGTTCCTCACTAGCGGCTAGGAGCTACGTGAAATCCCATAAGCCACCGCAAGAAGGTCTAGAACAGGGGTGCCCAAAGTGGGGCCGAAACAATTCTGTTGGCCAGAGAGAGACCAACTTTTGCGCTGTGTGTGGTTAATACAAACTCTCTTCCATTCATTCTCAATGGTAAATATGGATGCAGTACACTTTTTGACCACCAGCGTCAAATTGGGGGCGCTGTTTCACTCCTTTCACAGAGTTAAGGAAACACTGTTGTGGTGTCTTGGTATTTATCAATTACAGAGCGTTTTAGCAGCAACTTTCACAGTTTTCCATTTTTTAATTCAAACGTTGTTACATCAACATCAGTATATGTTAAAATTTTACTTATAAAAGAATTGATGTTAAACTGACACTTTTTCAAAATAATCAAATGTGGCATTTTCTTTGAGTGAACAAATGAGGTAAAGTTTCTGTGGGTGATGTAGATGCAGGTTTTTTTTTTGCACTAAATTGCTACAATGGTTGACTTTGTTCTACTACAACTAGGCTTTTGCCATAGTTACCATTTGTTTTAATATAGCACGTTATTTGCATGGATAGAAACAAATGCAAATGTAGGCGATCGAAAACATTCAAAATAAAATAAAGTAGCTTTATAATTTGCAGTTCTATGTGTTTTTCATGCTTGACATCGCCGTGTTTGGCCCGTGACTCACAGGCCCTTTGTCATTTTGGCCTCGGAGACAAAAAAGTTTGCTAATCATCACCCACACCTGTTCCTCAGATCACAGAACACCAGTTCTGAACAAATCCACTGCCGGTCAAGTAGCGAACAGAACAAACTCCTCCTGCTAACATTCAAAGCTCTCCATAATCTGGCTCCGGTTTACTTCGCCCCTTACACCCCAGCACGCTCACGCCGCTGCTCATGCGGGCGCTCGGGCCTTCAGCCGCTCAGCACCCGGGCTCTGGAACTCACTCCCACTGCACATGCGTTCACCCATGTGCTGTCGTTTTTACCCTTTTAAATGTAAGGTGACCTTGGGTGTTAAGAAGGGCACCAACAAATAACATGTATTATTGATTGACTGCGGAATTCTTCCGCAGTCAATTATTGGTTTTCATGTTCTTTATTGATTGACTGCGGAATTCTTCCGCAGTCAATTATTGGTTTTCATGTTCTTTATTATTATTCCTCTTCCATCTTTTTCCCGATTTTCTAGAGCTTTCAGCACCTTCATGCTTTGTGCAATTTATGGAAGTTATGCATCAAAACGTTCCGCATGTTGAGGAGAAGGTGCTATTACTTTTGGGACTTCTGCAACTTACGTTTTTTCCGCAATCGGCCAAAATGTTGGAGATTTTTCCCATTGACTTATAATGGGGCTTCCGCAAATCCATGCTTTTCTGCACTTTTTTCTGCATTTTCTGCAATTTCTGCACTTTGTGCATGTTCAGCTTCTGCAACTTGTGGGTTTTGAGAAAAAATCGGCCTTCTGCAGTTTTCCAGTTTTTTTATACAGGAGTTTGAAATTTTTGCATTAGTGTGTATGTGGACCTGTCGCATTAGTGTGTATGGGGGAATCCAGCCAATGGGGCGACTCCAGGCCTTTCAGCCATTTGTGCAGCTTCTGCCAATCAAGCACTGAGGCCATTTCAACAGTTTGACCACTTTATGGAATTTAAAAAGTTTATGCAACATTAATAATTTATGCAAAGTAACCACTTTATGGGATTTAACCAGTTAATGCATTTTAAAAGCGTTTATGCAACTGACGAGTTTATGCCATTTAGGATTTATGCATTTTAAAGCTTTATGCAATTTACATAATTTATGCAAATTATCCCATTCATGCATTTTACCACTTTTTGCAGTTTATGCAACATGACATTTTATGCATTTTACCAGTTTATGCAAATTTGATTATGGAATTTGAAGAGTTTATGCAATTTCTGCATTTGCTTCCCGCATTTCCGCAGTCAATCGCAATGGCGCAGCCATTGCATTTCTAGTTGATTGACTGCGGAATTCCGCAGTCAATTATTGGTTTTCATGTTCTTTATTATTATTCCTCTTCCATCTTTTTCCCGATTTTCTAGAGCTTTCAGCACCTTCATGCTTTGTGCAATTTATGCAAGTTATGCATCAAAATGTTCCGCATGTTGAGGAGAAGGGTGCTATTACTTTTGGGACTTCTGCAACTTGCGGTTTTTCCGCAATCAGCCGAAATGTCGGAGATTTTTCCCATTGACTTATAATGGGGCTGCCGCAAATCCATGCTTTTCTGCACTTTTTTCTGCATTTTCTGCAATTTCTCCACTTTGTGCATGTTCAGCTTATGCAACTTGTGGGTTTTGAGAAAAAATTGGCCTTCTGCAGTTTTCCAGTTTTTTTATACGAGAGTTTGAAATGTTTGCATTGGTGTGTATGTGGACCTGTCGCATTGGTGTGTATGGGGTGAATCCAGCCAATGGGGAGACTCCAGGACTTTCAGCCATTTGTGCAGCTTCTGCCAATCAAGCACTGAGGCCATTTCAACAGTTTGACCAGTTTATGGAATATAAAAAGTTTATGCAATATTAACAATTTATGCAAAGTAACCACTTTATGGGATTTAACCAGTTTATGCATTTTAAACCGTTTATGCAACGTAAGAGTTTATGCCATTTAGGATTTATGAATTTTAAAGCGTTTATGCAATTTACATAATTTATGCAAATTATCCCATTCATGCATTTTACCACTTTTTGCAGTTTATACCGTTTATGCAACATGACATTTTATGCATTTTACCAGTTTATGCAAATTTGATTATGCAATTTGAAAAGTTTATGCAATTTCTGCATTCGCTTCCCGCATTTCCGCAGTCAATCGCAATGGCGCAGCCATTGCATTTCTAGTTATTATTGAAGTTTTAAAGAGATATCACTGCATATTAAAATTGGATATAGACGTTAATAGGTACAATCCTATAGTGCAGATATACAATATACAAGGAACCTTTTTCATAGTTCACATCATCACCTGTCCATTGTTGACCGCTGAGTGCTGGGCGGAGGAGGTGAAAATGACCATAGTGACAAACTTCACCAGTTCATCCACCGCACTGAAGCTCTGGGGGATTCCTAAAACATCACCACTTTCATTATAAACTTCATTATTGTCCAACTGTTTGGTAAAGAACTGGGTTTTCCAAATGACTCACCTGATTCTTTGCGAGACAGAAATCCATTTTCAAATACATTCTTGATGAAGTTCTGCAGCTCCGAGTCCTTTTGGACATCGCTGTCGCTCTTGTAGTAGTTGGTCAAGATGCCACTCACAAACCTTAAAAGATCATCATTTCACAGTCACATGTGTCTCTGTTGCAGCAGTAGAACGAACAGCCTCCTCAGAATCCTTTGTACCTGTGTATGATGTCCCACAGCCGGAGGCCGTCGTCTCTGTAGTAGTATTTGGGCACTGACTCCACCCCTCTGTCCTTAATGTCCTCTGGGAGACAGAGGGAGCGGTAGGTCAGTGAGGACAGCGCCCTCTCCAGGATGGTGATCATACCCTCACCACCAGCGGCTGCATACTGAGACAGAAGTTTGATTGTTTTTAATCATCATTGTGCATTAGGGACATACTATCTATGAAATGATGGTTTACCTTTGTCAAAACCCCGTCTTCTGAAATGAGTTGTTTTCTCGCCAAAGTGTTGATAGCAAAGGTGTAACGAGTGTGAGGAATCAGAAGCTGATGAGAAAAACAAGGGACAATTAATAATGTTGACGAAAAGCTCTGCGAAAACCCATATCACTAAGATCAGAGCCAAAATGGCAAAAAACGTGTCTTTAATGGGCAGAGCGAGACATTTCTTTGATAAGCAGTCATTACATATCATGTACAGTTCTCTTAGACTACCTTACCTGACCTACTGCGCGGAAATCTGGGGGAACACGTATAAAAGCAATGCAGACGTTCTATATAAATTACAAAAGAAGGCCTTACAAATTATCCACAAAGTCGGATATAGGGAGCTCACCAACCCACTATTTGTACAGTCGCAGATTCTCAAATTCACAGAATTGGTGCAATTAAAAACTGCCCTAGTTGTTTTCAAAGCCATAAACAGTTAAACAGTACTCCCTGCAAACATTCAAATCATGTTTTCAGACCGTGATGGGGGTTATAACCTAAGAAGGAAAATGAATCTTAAGGAAAAATATTCCCGCACAACACAAAAAAGTCTGTCTGTTACACGAAGTGGAGTCGACCTCTGGAACTCATTAGAAGAGGACTTAAAAATGCATTCAACTGTAGGACAATTTAAAATAATGTACAGAAAGTAAATACTGGAAAAGTCTGCAAAACTCTTGTAAATTAATCATCTGTTCCTTAACTGTGAATTGTCTGTTATTTTGATCTGATTATGAGAAGTGTGTAATGAATCCGGATTTATTATGTGATGTCCAGAATGTGCACCTTCAGCCTTATGCAAGTGCAACACAAGAATGTTATGAACTAATGACTTTACTGTTTGGGATTAGCTAAGAGGAGCTGTTTGTTGATTTAATTCACTACTAAGGCAATTCCTCAGACTAGAATTGCCGCATAGATCTCATGGTTAAAGCCTAAATATACATACAAAAATGATTGTGTCGTGAGCAGTAGTTTAAGTCTGAAAGGAGGGGTAGGGCATAAGTTATAACTAACTTCTTCCTACTCCCTTTGAGCAGCACTAATACCTCTTATGTTGTGAAAAATTCTGCATGTTGTATGTATACTATACTTGTATGCATCTGTTGTTCAAATAAACTAAACTAAACTAAACTAAACTGGGGACTTCGTCCAGCTTGGGTGTGAGCTTTATTGCCGCAATACCCGGGAGAATCCGCTAGGCAAAACAGCATCTGGCCAGAGATGCCAAATTCCATGGAATGCTTTTCCGCGTACTTCTATTGGCTGCACCGATCCCGTGGGTGCTGCAGGGCTGGAGCTGTATTCGACATTTTCCCCAGTTTTGCCTAAATCTTTCCATACTGCCCCCCACTCTTTAGCTCTGCCCATTTTGAAACAGTGTTTTCCCCGTTTTTGATAGGCTATTTTAACGGTGGATGGGTGGGCCACTTACAAGCCACTTACAAGCCACTTACAAGCCACTTTAAAGGCATTTTTGGCGGTAGTGGCTGCGTTTGCGCAACATTAGGTCCAGCTCGGGAATGTGCAGGCGCGCTGGATTGTGTCCGTTCCAATCCAACAAAGTCTGTGAAAGATATGAGGCTTTGATTTTTGTCGAAAATGGCCTCTGACTTGCGGCCTTGTCATGACCACGCACAAATGATTTTTAAAGCAACATGGGTCTGGGACATTGGCCAAAATATGAGGCTTTCAATTGAAAACTCTGGGATAAGTGGTCAGAGGTTCAAGAAATATGATTTTGAAGGTTCCAGGTTCGAGCCAAGATGTATGACTTCCTGTAGCGTTTTTGACGTTTTTTGGGGCCATAATATATTTTCTGATGTGGTCTATGTCCCCGGCCAGTGTCACCTTTGTACGATGACATTTTTTGTGACCGGGCTCTCATTGACTCAATGCCTGTTTGAGGGGGCGCCACTGAGCCATCTTTTATCACCTTGCGTTTTCGGTCTCTGTTATTGATTTTAATTAGACCCTCACGGGACACTGCGTGTCCGTTGCTCGGACCTAATTCTAAATTTGCAAAAACACTTAGTATTATGTTATTTATCAAGACAGGTGCTAAATAGAGCATGGAAGCTGTAAAATGGCTATTTGTGGGCACCACATGGGCTCCAAATGTGACATGTGAATGACAGAAGGCTCCGTGACTAAGAAACGCATCAGTGACTTTGGGGAGCGACTGGTGAATGAGCCCGTCTTTAGTGCGTACTGTACCTTGTAAAGAGGGTGCACTCTGGGGATGTTCCTCAGTAAAGCCACACCGAATACCTCCGCCAGCAGGTGAGTGCGCAGCAGGTGCACATTGAGCTCGTGGTCATGGAAGTCGGCGCTTCTCACAAAGGTCTTGGCCAATAACCAGTCGTACTCACGGTCAGAGGGGAGGAAGATCGGGTTGTCCTCTGCTGGTTTCTGTTTGAGCTGCAGGAGAAAATCAAACCTGTAACTCTTTACACCAGAGTGTAACACCAGAGCTCTGGACACGCTCCTCACCTGAATGGCCACAGGCTTCAGCTCATCCATCGGGGTTTTGTGAAGGAGGACGAGCGGAGCCGTGAGATACTGATGTTCACCATTGATCACATTGGTCTTCACTCCATCCAAAAGCTTGTAATCACACAGGAACATGTTTCCTTTCTAAAACACAAACAACACTTATTATCCATAACATTCACAGACTGTTTCTCAGTCTTGTTACTTTAAAGTGATAGTCTGTAAGTTTGCAACGTGAGGAGAGAGTCATGTGACATTTGGAAGTAATCGCGTTCCTGACAGGCCGGTCCACAGGAGCTCGTCTCATTGGTCAAAGGATGGCACCACGATTCTGATTAGTGTGACATCAGGGCCTGCAACTCAACTCTTGTCTACTTTTGCTGTGGGTAATCAAAGATTTAGATCCCATATTACTTTAGTCACATCTCCATGGAGACCAGCTGCCCCCTAAACACAGGTCAGGGGAACAGTGTTTGGGCATTTTTCAATGATAATAATAGTCTGCACTAAAATAAAAGCTTGTATATGAATCTATTTATTGGGTGAAATGTTTTTAATCAAAAGTCTTTCGAGTGAGCACAGACCTCCATTTCCCCGTTTAAATCCAAGTGGACCATCTCATCCGTGACAGGAAAGTGCTGAGGCAGAGCGGTGCAGCGTCGGATCAGGATGGGGTTGAGTCCACTCAGGTACTGGGAACCGAAGAAAGCGTCTTCCCTCCAGTGCTCGTACACATACTCTGAGAAACATCAGCACAGTGATGACTCTGAAGTCACTAACACCAGAGCTTTAGGTTCAGGTCATTACTTGAGGCATCGTTTTTGCACCAGTTGAACACTCTGTGTAGACAATCAAAGTCAGTCCAAGGCTGGACACAGTCGGCCAAACCAGTCAGTTTCATCACTGCAAGCCTTTGAACAAAACATTTTTAAATGAGTTTGTCACAAAATATCCAACACTATTGTGAACATGACTTACCCTTTGAAATATGTCCAATCAAATTCAACCTCTTTTGTGAAAGAGAATCTGACTTCAGGAGGAAGACCATTTTCTGTGTTCATGCAGTGAGGCATTCCCCCTTTATAAAGGTCCCAACTGGAAGAGATGCAGATGTACAGTTATGTTGATGAAATTAAAAAACAAATCCATGTAACATTAGGTGCTCACCAGTATTGTGCTTTTCTGTGCTTGAGCTCGAGCTCCCGCGCTCTTT